>NC_136943.1:11864915-12344915 GCF_949987615.1 Pollachius pollachius | reverse complement strand
GTGTGAGTGTGTGTGTGCTTGCGTGTTCGTGTCATTATATGTGTGTGCGTGTACGTGTGTGCGTGCGTGCGTGTTTGTGTCATTTTGTGTGTTTGTGTGTCCGTGCGTGCGTGCGCGCGCGTTAAGGTGTGTTCGTGTACGTGTGGAACCACCATTAGACAGTTTGGATTAATTGTGATCTGGAAAAGGCTAGTTGTAGGCGGGAAATCTTGGTCCTCTCCATAACCACCAGATGTTCTCGTAAATCAAGAGGTTGGCCTGATGATAATAATTGCCTGATTGAATTGAAGACTCGTAAAAACTGGCATATGCTTATGAGAATGAGCCTTATGTCTAACAATATGCTCTGTACATAAAAGCATAGAATTAAAAGCTGTCTTGGCATAACCGTCAGTGTAGGCCTAAGAGCGAATTTAAACGTGACTTTTTTTAAATTCCCATTATCCTGAATTCACGTTGGAAGAATTATAATTTGATGACTTGGCGTTTATGTGCCTATAGGCTCTATATAACATATTTATATTTTGGGAAAGAGTAGCCTAGGCAAAAAAAAAAACAAAGCCTAAAATGAGAGCATTGTGTAGGCTATGCTTTAAACAAAATAAATACAATTCAAACCAAACTATTCAAACCCTATTTATATTAGATATTTTTTTCATTCTTCGTCGTGAATATTTTACACGGGATGTCTTTTCCAACCATAACCTCGGTCGATGACATTGGAGGAACTGAAAGCGCGCTAATGGATGCAGCGGAACGTCACTCGGTATGATACTGCCCTCTAGTGCAACCTTTCTCCAACTTGTTTTAAGCCAAGACACAAGAGAGCCCCAGCAGAGCATGACCGTCGACGAGGACCTACATAAATAAATCAGAATATATACAAAACATGAATGACAAAATGGACATTAACGTTTATTTGAATAGGGACAAATACAGAAAAGTAGAGAAGAGATAAGATGGTCTTCCGATGTTTGCATCATAGTATTTCTAGCCAAAGCTAATTTACGACACTTGTCCCTAGTAGTCAGTATTTGATCAGTGACTGTGATTACTGTGACATGTAATATGTTCTGTTGATGTTATGTTATTAGTGAGTAATCACTCACGTATGTAAAGCGCTTGTTGAAACATTCAATGATGTATTATAGAAAACCTTTTCCTTTTGGGGTGCCGGCCAGCACCCACTGTTCAGTGGCCCGGACCTGTGTCCCGAGCCGTGGTTGGAGAAACACTGCTCTAATGGCACGAGTACGTTGATATGATCACCACGTTCATATATTAATGACGATCATGAAATCAAATAAATCCCTCAAATTATAAACCTGTATTAATTAGCACATACACTATGCATCATTTCTTGATGAGTCTAAAAAACGGATTATAAAGCTGAAGATTGTAAAGGTGAGGATCAACTAGAACTGTGCGACAGCACACTGTGAAGCTACGTTTAAATGGGACCTTAATGGTTTTAAGTAAATAGCATCAACTGTTCTTAACCCGGCGTAAATGCCAAAGGTCATAGATCACTGAAACAGAAAAATGAAACTTGTCATGTTTGAGAAAATAACTATGGAGGAAAACACATAAATCCTCTTTTTGGATGACAGGGGAAGTGGTGAAAGTGGGAGACAACTCAACAATTGTTTTTTGCACCTTGGAAATTTTTTTACAGACATGATGTCACAATTTGTTTCAAGGGAAACTCTTGTTTCTCTTTCTTGCTGGTCACAAGACGGGTTAATATGTAAACCCTGGTCCGTCAACCTGGAAGTGTCTATCTCACTATTCTTTGCAATTGGTGATTGGACATATAAATGCATCTTAACATTTTATTGCATTTCATCTATTGTCACATTTAGTTAATGATTGTTGTCTCAATGATCATATAATTATTGAAACATTGATTTGTTTGGATAAGAAAATCTTTATGTATTGATTAATTGATGATTATTAATTAATCATCAATACATCTTGGACTGAAAGCATTAAAGCATATGAAATATGATTATAGCTAATGTAGGTATTATAGAGTTGTAAAGGGAGAGCTGAAAAGATCAATATTTTTAAACGAAACAACCAAAATTAGGGTGATTGCTACTCTCTCCGCCAGTGAGAAGAGAATTCAAAGCCATGTGGTTGCCATGCAAGGTGGGATCGCTGAAATGAATGAACCAGGAGCCTTCTAATATGTACATTGACCTATACGGTGGTAGGCACAAGTCAAACCAAAATGGATAATCTCAGAGTGCATTTCAATCACTAATAGCTGACGGATGGCTCTACCATTTTTTTTTTCATTACACTCAAACAATAGCGCCTTAATCTTACCCAAAGCACCTTTAAAAAATTCTAAGTTTTACAGTGGACATTATAAAATGACTATAAAATGACGAATGAATTAAATTACATTTTATTTGCATAGCCCTTAATCCCAGGTACAGTCTCAAAGGGCTTAACAGGCCAAATATTGATGACATCTCCCTGACCCTAGCCCCCAAGAGATAAAGATATCTTACAAGTGTTGAAGTGTTGTTTGAATTCACATCTGAATTAAAAACCTATGATAGGATCCACAGGGTTTTTATTCTTCCTCGCCTTCTTCCCAACTCTGCAATAAAAGAGAAGTGCTTCCCATTATTCTTTGGCAAATGATTGAATTCAAGACCAACTTTTACTCCTTTGCATTGGAACTGACCTGCGACTGCTCCAGTCACTCCACTGAGAGGCATACAAGGGGTCCCGGATGCGCACACACAGGATGTTGGTCTTCCTTATCTCAAACTGAAACATTCCTGGAGCTTGGTTTGTCACAATCTGAACAGAAGGCAGAAGAATCAATGAGTGAACAACACAGACATGAAAGTCAAAGTAGTCAAAGTGCAAGCCATTATCATTTAGAACTGTGGTGTTCAATCAACCTTGATGGTCCCCAATAAGGAAAGTTGTTGAAATGAGCGTCATCACATCAGTGTAAGCAAATAAGAGGTATGAAAAACAAGAGACAAGATAAAAAAAGTTCCGGCCAAAATTCCAAAGAATTTTCCGTGGACCTCATCTTCAGAAAGTTCCAGTAGCAGCTAAGCAGTCTGGGTAAACATACGGGGTTGAGTACCTGTCCATTGTTGAGGTCTATGCAGTTTCCACACTTTTTGCAGTTCTTTCTGACAACCACCTGGGAGACCAGGGGGAAGTACGAGTGGGGGAGACTCCAGGAGCCTGGGTATCTCCACTCTGCCATGGTTGCATTCACCTTCTTGATCTTCACCTTGTCAGGTTTCACTGGAAAATAAATTACCCAAATAAATAATGAAAGTATGGCACAATAGTGCACTTTGTCTTCACACCACGGAAGGGGAAGTGATATTGATATGTCTTTTTCCCTTTTGCCAGATACTGGATTGGGCCATTGACCAAAGAATGAATTATAATTTTTATCAAATACAAAATGAAACATTATTTAGAATTTCGATCAAAGAAAGCACAGAGACATAAAGGAGAGCAGGTGTCTGTGAGTTTCCTATATCTGTCAGGAAAAAGGACAGAGCAGGCCTCCAGCAGGTGTGTGTCTCACCTATATCTGTCAGGTAAAAGTCCACAGAGTATTCCTCCAGCATGTAGTTCTCGGTGTAGATATACACCAAGACGTGCAGTAGCTGGATCTCCTCAGGTTGAGGGCAGGTTTCCCGGCAGGTGATCCCATTTCCACCGGTGTCCAGGTCACAGTGGATTTTGCCCTCACTGGAAAAGCTGGTCCAGCTCTTGCCACTGGCATCCGTAACGCACCGGGTGTCCTCAACACTGGGACGAACACTGGAAAAGCACATGACTTTAACTTATTTTTTAAGTCAAATGTACACTACATATTTTGTATGAGAAGTGTGTATCAGATGATGTAGTGAGACCTTATCCCGCAACAACAACAACAACAACAACATGATTTGAGGTTAGGATGAAATCAACAGAACCGGAAATGAGCAAATAGCAGGCAGACCGTTCAGCCTTAACCAAAGCTACCGTCCATCGGCTTTGTTTGGGATATTTCCAATAGCAATGGAAGCCTCCGTCGTAGTTCTGAGCGGTGCAATTCAGATCTGCTTAGAAGGACAGATGGAATATGAAATATTTAAGAATATGAGTAGTTCGATCGGCCACATGCAGATACAGAATAACACATTTTAGGAAAAATGTAAAGACAGAGATAAAATACATTTCTATTAAGTTTACATAGGTCATTTAGCAGACACTTTTATCCAAAGCGGCTGACAATAAGTACATTTGTCATAGGAAGGTGAAACAATACATCGCTGTCATTACAGTTAGACCTTATGCCTATATAATCTTAAAGAGTGCACCTCTTTTGGATCCCTCCTGTCGAAGCAACAACAGAGTGTGGTTGAGGAGTACTCTTTCCTCGCTGTAACAGGTGTAGTTACCCCCTCCCAAACTCTCCTCCAGTGATACAAGGAATGTGTTCCCCCTTTTGGGCGTGTCTGCTCCGTTCACCATCCAAACGATATTCTGAACCACAATGCCTTTCCTGGTCATCTCTGCCTTCGAATCCAAGCAAGGCAGAGGAAACGTTGCCTGCTGTCCAGTTACGTCCAAAACTAAAACTAGGGGAAAGAAACACACATTTTTTTGGCTCAGTGTAATGTAGTCGGTTTAAAACAATGTATTGTTTTTATTGTTGTTCTTTCTTTACACCAAATGATGGAGATAAATAAATATACAAATACCGTTTGGCAAGAGGGTCCATTGATGTTTTGGATTATTCCCATCAACCAGTAAATAGACTGAGAAGATTACCAATAACCTGACTGCCTTGGAAGACATTTCAAACAATCAAGACGGGCAGACTCCTGGATAGAAGATAAAATGTTGCGTTTAGGCTACAGATAAGGATTTGTACCCACATTCATCCATCAACAAGATTAGTCCTAGTCTGACTTTTATAGTCATAGAGACAGTATCGGCCTCCAAATATGTGACGCCTGGGTCGCTCGGCCAAAATACTTTCCAATGATGTAATCCCCATTTTCCACCTGCTCAGAAACTTACAAAATGCCATGACATTAGCCTACTATCTTCTGCTTTTTTCAGATGCACCATGTCAGGTTATGTGGTTCGAAACCAACTACTACAGAAACAAAAAATAAAACATGGACCTTGCTTCTGCTTTTTTTTTTTTTTTTACAGAAACTATTAGGTTTTGCAGTAAGGTCAGGGTCGAGGGGACTATCCCCTTTTGCCGGGGATAGTCCCAATGTCCCAGGTAAAAACATGATTTAAAAAAACGATTAATATCATTTTAAATGGCGGTTCTAGGTTGGAGAATTTCACCGGTGGAGACATGAATCTTTATTGAAAGTGGGTCATATATGCAGTCGAATATTAACATCAATTTCTAATTTAGTGCCTTCTTGACTGAGAAAAGGCAGACAGTCACTTTTTGGCGCTTGTGGATTGAAGACGAGCACTCCCACAATGCCAATCATCGTTCACTCCTTGAGGAACGTAACAACCTGCAGTCCAGAGGGAACTGCAGCATGGAGGAGAAGTGATTGTTGCCGTTTGCGGACTCCCGGAGCTCTATTTCTAAATAATATAATATAATATAATATAATATAATATATTATATTATAATATAATATAATATAATATAGTATAATATATAATATCACGGCCAAAAGCCCTAACCCTATCTATATAATATAATATAACATAATATAATATATAATATTACGGCCAAAAGCCCCAACCCTATCTATATAATATAATATAATATAATATAATATAATATAATATAATATAATATAATATAATATAATATATAATATCATGGCCAAAAGCTGTGTGCGCCTCAATCAATCCAAATTTGGATTTGGATTAAACGTGTGAAAAATAATGTACTGTGTCGGATACGGGTGCGGGTCGGGTCGGATGGCTGAACAGTCCGGGTCGGTCGCGGGTTTTGCGATTGCGAGCGAGACTTCTCCGGTGCTGGATATGTTATTCAGGAGCGGAGGAGTCAACTAAAACCGTCTACAGTGGATTACGTGCTTTTTTTTTGCACAGCAATCTAGAGCACAATGCCAAACACCAAATAGTGTAATTCCCAAGAGTTCCATCTAATGTGTCTAATTTTCCTTCGGGTGCGGGTCGGACGTCGGTATCAATTTCTAGCGGGTGTGGTCGGGTGCGGAATGTAATTCGCAGGTACGGGCGGGTGCGGGTTTGCAAAATAAGACCTGTGTATTATTCTCGCCATGGTGGAGAAGGAATTGTCTTTGACTCTCTGATGTCCAGATTGAACCGTGACTTCAGATTGATGTGGAAGGACCAGAGACGTCGGAGAACCCGACGCAGTCGTTTATTCATAATGTCATCCAGAGGCACACACAGCTTTTGGTCGTGAAATTTTATATTATATTATAGATGTCTATGTATCAGGGATGGAATTAACACCCGCCACACGCCATTTGCGGGTGGATTTGTATGGTGGCGGGTGAATTGTCACTTCACCCGCCACTGTGTCGGGTAATACTCTCCAGTCAGGTCCGTTCAAATTTGCATATTTAATGCATTCGTCATACGGCGCTGCACAGTTCCATAACCATTACTGTCAACATCCGGCCCCCTTCTTCTTCTACGCCTCTTTTGCTGAACTGCGACTGTCAACATCCGGGATAATATACCGGTAACCATAGAAATAATATGCCGGTATCAACATTCGGTATATTTTTAATAAGAGATTGCGAACATCGGACAGTGGGCAACACCGTGACCGGCTGGTGTTTGACGGGACGAGCCAGACAATGTTCTGTGCTCTCTGACGTAAACATGCTTCGGATGGCCACAGGTCCAATAGTTTTGTGAGTGGGACACAAAACCTTAACTTGGAAGCCGTGAAGGACCACGAGTCCTCAAAAAGTCACCTTCACGTTTTGAAAATTGCCAAGGGAAAATCAGCGCCCGAAACCACGACAGCGATGAGGACGCTCGTTATCCTCAAAACAGCGCAGCTTGTTATGCTACTATTTCGAAATGCACACGCAATTTCTAAAAAGGGAAGGCCATTTCAAGACTTCGAATGGCACTGCACGTAAGTTAATGTTTTATTTTCTATTAGGCCTAATGCAATAGTTTGTTGCTATTGCATTAGCAAGTTGCTGTTTGCCAAGACAGAGAGCAGCTGTTTGGCAAACAGCTGCTTTCTGTCAGTCTGGTCAAAACAGATGTCAAGTGTG
Source organism: Pollachius pollachius (assembly GCF_949987615.1). Taxonomy (NCBI): domain Eukaryota; kingdom Metazoa; phylum Chordata; class Actinopteri; order Gadiformes; family Gadidae; genus Pollachius; species Pollachius pollachius. The sequence continues at coordinate 12,337,665 of NC_136943.1, read as the reverse complement.
TGTGCTACGACGTAGGGCTGTCCCGAATACCATTTTACAGGCTTCGAATACTCGTTGGATATTCCGAGCGGGTATTCCAATACTCGTTCAAAAACAACATTAATAATTGAACAGTAAAAAAAAGTCGGAGTTCCTTACTTTGCTGTTGTTCCGTTCCAAATCAGCTGTCATCTGTGCCATCGTAGCCCTTACAGGAGCTTATCAATTCATCCCGTAACGTGCATATAAATCCATACAAAGATTCAATGTTTAGTCGTTTGTGTCCATATTAAATCCATCATTGATCGGGTATTCCTTTGACAAAAGCCAGTCTGAATGCGCAATAGCAGGGCTGCATAGCGAACGTACTCAAACAGATACGCTAACGAGTTCCTATATATATATGTATAGTTTAATGTATTCTGACGTTTTTCAACGTGTCTTGCACTTATTAAGTCATTGTTTCTTGTTCTTGTTTCTTCATGGTCTGTTTTAAAATGTTTAATTTCGAATGCATAGGCAGAGTATGAGTCTTCCTATACCGAGAGGATACATCTGTTGCATTATAGGGGCAGAGAGGCAGGATCTCTCCCGTCTCAGGGGAAAATGAGGGAATGATGCAAGACCATTCAAAAATATGACTGGGTTTCTAACGATACAAAGCTTAAAAGGGGACATATTATACCACCAGGTGTGAGTGTGATTAGCCTTACAAGCCGTTTTCTGACCACCTAGATCTGTGCTGGATAGATCAGTCTTGTCTGTTTACTTTCGGCTGTTGGCGGTGTCACGCGACTGACAAGCGTAAGGACCAGGTAATGATTATCTTCGACAGGTTGAACTCGGACGCCAGCAGACGATCGACTTTGAACAGTTCTAAAGTGCTCGCTTGTATTCTGCTCTGCAACGATGTTAGCCACAGCTGATATCAAACTCGGTGTAGGATACCCAACTCGTGGGCTGAGTCTGAAACGAATCGAGAGTTAAAACTTTAAATGAAAAGCTTTTTCAAATTTCCCGCTGTAAATGCTGCGGATTTCTGCGCACTGCGTAATCCATCCGAGAGGTCCCTCGGTTAAAGGCTTCTAAATATGTTACATGTCAAATCACCCAAATATACAGCAATAAATTAAAAATGTTCATCTTTAGTACATAGCTCATTCAGTATTTAGTAATATTAAAGTCACCGGTTTCTATTATTTTATCTGGTCTCCATTCACCATTCACCCAACTATTTGTCCCTCTATATTTCAAATTAGGGAGGTTTCAATATCACTATTGAATTACACTGTCCTATGAGGGCTGAATGTACCACGTGTTGGCCTAAAGCCTATAGGCTACGTGAATCCCAGCGTATGGAACATAATAGATGCTAAGATGCAGCCATCAGGAGTTTTTTAATGTGTATGAGTTTGTATCCTGGCCACTTATAGGTAGGCAGCATAGTAAATGTATAAACGTCTTGTTTAGTTCCACTTTGAGAAGAACGCTCCTGGCCGGTGACCAAGCGGCTGGCCCAGACGGCAGCAGGAAGATCCGCCCTGCTGAGTTCCAGCCGTCTGGATTCCTCTTCAACCTGACCAAACGCACCCTGGCAGAGCTCTTTGATGGGTGCGACATCTCCCGAGATGAGGTACGTACGTAGGGGGTATTGCATGGGAAATAGGCCTGCTCACATGCTGAGGCCTTTAATTGAATAGTATTAGTAAACGTCAACAACAACTTTAACTTCTACATCCAACTGGCCATCATGCCCAAGCTATAACTTATAGGCTATTATTTAAAAATGATCAGAGTAGGGATATGTCATAGTATCTCAAATATTCAAAATCTGTGCCAATAGTGGTTCAGTATAGCCGACATTGGATGTGTAGTATTTGCACAAAGTTGTCCTGTATAAATCAATGTTACCTTCAGGACTGTCCTCCTCCTTCTGTCGCCTTAGAACCTCAACTACAAAGAGTTCAAGATGTTCACCATGGGCACAAATTTATACTCACACTGTAATGGATTGACGAGCAACAGGGGAAATAACACTCAATAGTATGACTTGGGAGGCAACAGTTTGGGTAGAAGGAATGGTTTATACTAGAAGATAGGTCAGTACACTAGAAATCAGTTAATAGGGTGAGGTGTGACACATGCTACACCGCAATTCATTATACAAGAGACCGGGATGGGCCTGCAGGATTAATAACTAGGGTAGGCAAACAGACTTTTCTATTGTTGCTAGAGAAACATTTATCTTTCAGTTTGCTACAATTTGTATCAATGTTTGCTCTACCATCATATAGCTACCAAAATCTCAGATATTAAAGTTGACACTAGATACAGTGAAATCCTTTAAAAATGCAATGGAAATATTAAGTTCACATATACAACTAGAGCCAAAGCACACTGTCCAATTAGGACCAGAACACTGTTCAGCTCATTGCCACCTACCCACTCAGTCCTAAAACCCCTTGAAAAAACAGTTAAAGCCGGGTCCACTCATTCTATTGAAGTTCTGTAGGAGTTTTTACCCAAGCACAGACTGGGAGAGCTTCCATGAGTCTGAACCGGAAACTCACCACATCTTAAAGGCCACACAAGGAATCAATTTAGATAGTAAAGGCAAAGCATTTGAACAACTTCTCCATTAGGTTTGATTCACGTGATTTCTATTTAAAACCTGACCCTGTCATTTACACCATAACACTGGATCATTGTGTTCCAAAGATTCACAGAAGTCGAATGACTTTTTATCAACAGGCCCTGACGGTGTCTCAGTTTCATTTTTGAAGATGTGCAGAGAAATGTACACCAGCCTGGTACTCTGTTGTTCCTAAAAAGGAGATGGGAGAGAGAAAGAACAAGGGAGAGGGAGAGGGTGAGAGAACGAGCAAGAGAGAGGGAGAAAAAGGGGGTGGGGGAGGGAGAGTCTGGTGAGTCTGTACAGTTCTATTTCTTTGGAAAACCACAGGGATTACTCTTCCAAAAAACATGTTGTTCAAGAGCCCAATAATTATAACCAGTACCTCATGCCTCTATTCGAATGAAGTCGCTGGAAAAGATGATGGTGTGGAAGGTGTACTCAGTTTGCCATTTCTACTATTGGTCCATAATGCTTGCATTACGCTTTTATTGTGATATTATTAACAAGGATCCAACAGTGTCTAGATCTCTTGTGAAGACTTAGGTATTTTGGGGTTGAACAGAGGGTGTTAATGTTGTTTTATCATGCTTTGATAGAGAGTACTATAAGTTACGGTATCTCAGCTTGGTTTGGTAACATATTTAAGTGATAATCACAAATAATGATTAAAACAATAACAATAGATAACCACAGATACACTGTGAATACCTAATGAATTGACACAGCAATGAAAGTGAAATTCAATGGCACATTACTGCTATCATCTCAAATGTCCTGTATTCAGAATACACACTTTAAAAGTATATAATTAAAAGTTAATAATCTTTCATCCCTCTATGTGTGAATCTCCTAAACTCAGGACATGAGGAGGTTATGAAATGAGGGGCTGTTAGTTAATGCTTGTCGCTGCATTAACTAATGTTAATTAATGCTTCATTATCCCCTTAGCTACCCTGATGTGTCATATGTGACTTCGTCAATTGTTAGTCTTTTTGAGCCAACGTTACACAGGCTAATGTGCATGCTTAACTTGGTCCGTTGTCCATTTAAATTTAATCTGAAATGCGTTTCAGATGCATTTAGGTGCACCTGTTAGATATTTTCAAAACGTGTCATGACGTGTTTTAACCACTAGATGTCACCAGAATGTTGGACAATGGAACAGACTCGCTCAGAATAATTTTGAAAAAAATGAATATTCACCCCCTCATCCTGTGTCTATGCGTATGTGTGCATGAGTGTGTACATGTTTGCGTGCATGTGTTTGTGTGTGTGTATGTATGTGTCTGTGTGTGTCTTTGTCTGTGTCTGTGTGTGTGTGTACGTGTGTATGTTTGTGTGTGTGTATGTCTTTGTCTGTGCATATGTGTGTCTGTGTGTACCTGTCTGTGTGTGTCTCTTTGTCTGTGTGTATGCGTCTGTGTATGTGTGTTTGTCTTTGTGAGTGTGTGTGTTTGTGTCTTTTTTTGTGTCTGTGCGTGTGTGTGTGTGTACGTGTGTGGGTGTGTCTTTGTCTGTGTGTGTGTGTGTGTGTGTGTGTGTGTGTGTGTGTGTGTGTGTGTGTGTGTGTGTGTGTGGAGCCTGTGTCCCCTGGTGATCAAGCGTGATATTTTAGATCCAGGGGATGAGCACGGGGCGTGGAGAAAGACCTCACTAAGTGGATCTGATCTCTGGCTTTGTACCACAATACTTCCCAGATGTCCAAAATCACGGGAACAGCTGGGCTGAAGTCACTGCACTGACCTCACCCTGCTGGGAAAAGACGGAGGAGAATAAAGGAGGTCTAGAAGGAGTGGGCAAACTGGGCATGGAAGAGGGAGAGACAGATATGGAGAAAAAAAATAGGAAAGTTGTGTGAGAACCAGACACAGAGAGAGAGAGAGAGAGAGAGAGAGAGAGAGAGAGAGAGAGAGAGAGAGTCTACAGATAGGATTTATTTTCCCTGATGTGTGTGTGTGTGTGTGTGTGTGTGTGTGTGTGTGTGTGTGTGTGCGTGTGCGAGCAGCTGTCTATGTAGAAACATCCACTCCAAGTGGCATCTCGTCTTCAGTCAAACGGTTTGAGTCAGGCCATTTGTCTCTGATTCCCCCCTTTGCTCTCCTGGTGCAGACTTCATTTCAGCATAAAATAAGAACAACACTTTAATCCCTGGCACATGGGGAAGTATTGTGCCTGTTTTGAATTTGCCATTATTCTTTAGCAGTCGAGTCTCTGTATGTCCATTTTTGCTTGCGGTATTCATTCAGGAGCGCTAGATAGAGGTGCTCTGAGCATATTGGATCACTGTGGTTTTCTAAAGTATTATTATAATCATATGCAAAACATTATGCGGTGGAATTGAAATTGTAAAATGTGATTTGACTGTGCTCAGGAAATGCGCACCTAACTGTCTAGATTAAGGAACGATTGTAGTTCACTCTGCAGGCTTGTCCACGTTTCTCGGCAAAAATAAAATGATTGTCACACATTGGCCTACAATGCTTTTATTATCAGGGCTTCAGTTATATAGCTTTAATCCAGAGCTTCTCATAGAGTTGTCGTTTCGAGCTGATGAGCCATTATGCTAGGGAGTCCTACAGTTAGAGCTTTTTATTTGGGCATCGAACCCAGAACATTTTTCCAGACATAATGTGTAGGCCATATTATACACAAAAAATGGAGCACAATATGCATCACCTTGATCAACTCTTTAAAGGTTTTTCAAGCCCCAATGTAAGTGTTATACCTGCATGGATACCAATCTAGCCCATACCTGTTACTTAATGACTTGTTTCTAAAAATAAAGTTGCTTTGGATAAAAAGTGCCATCAAAATGAGTAAATCTTAGCTATTTTGCTAAATTGTAGTTAGTGGTGAGGCGAAAATAACTCTTACGGCCCTTTGCTTTATTGATGGAAAAGCTAAGTAAGGTAAATAAAAGGATAGTTCCGAGACGTAAAAGTAAGTGCGTAAGAAAAAGAGTTGGAGAGTAACTTTTGGGAGTAGAAATGATCATTCGCTCCAGTGTCTCATGATGCCTCTAATACATTCTCCTGGAAGAGAGACCCACTCCCCCTCTCTCGTTCTCTGTTTATCATCGTCTCCCAGAGGAACCTGATCACTGGAGGGAGGGTGGGGGGGAGTTTGTGTGCATGCATGCTTATCTTAGAGGCTGTGTGTGTGTGTGTGTGTGTGTGTGTGTGTGTGTGTGTGTGTGTGTGTGTGTGTGTGTGTGTGTGTGTGTGTGTGTGTGTCCCTCTGGAGGGGTATCCTATATTAAATTATACAGGGTACATTCTTATATGAGACCAGAAAAGTTGTCTAACAGAAAACCTTGGCATACTATTAACGTTATATTAAATTATCCTAGCCCTTCCGAATGCTTCCAGCCAGTTCTCACTTTTGATTGATGAACATGAGCAATCTGCGACGGGGAGAACAAATGATGATAGCCTGTTATTGATTACAATTCTCAGATACTTGCTTCTATGGTTTTGCCATGGTTATGATGAATGGTTCATTGGAGAGAGGATGTTGACAGAGGGACAGTGATGGAGGGCAGATGTAATGTTTTGTTTGAATGGGTTAGACAGGAGTACTTACACGGGATATGACCCTAACCCTAACCCTAACCCATAGACCGACAGACAGTCATACAGACATAGAGATAGAAAGATGGATGGATCGAGGGACATGCACTTGCAGTGAATATTACCATAAATACCTGGCAGCTCTGTTTGTGTGTGTGTGTGCATTTGTGCGTGCATGGGCATTTAACATCAAACTAATCAACTGAGGCTACGTTTACATGACGGTCTGAACAGAAGATGCGTCTTCACTTTTTATTCTGCGTTTAGACGAGCGCTTTCGGAGGAAATCTGCGTGCATACGGTGAAGCAAAGTATGGATTTTCGATTGGGTATGCATGTCAGGCGGCTAGGTGGTGCTGTGATACACTATCACACAACACCGCCATGTCTGAGCGCATGCATAGAATCTTCCTCCTTCTCTTATCTGCGCCGCGAAAACCAAAACATAATTACAGATCCTTCTCTGTTCAGTAATACTATCATTACATATCCTGTACATTTCGTGGAAAGACTCCTGTAAGTTTATTAGAGCTGCCAGAGCAGCCTGACGTTCCGACGCATGTAATCCAACATTTTGTTTGTTTATTTCCTTGTACTGGGGCATGTATGTGACTTAAACGCGTACGCCATGTGAGCAGATCTGAGCAGAGTTTTGCGATTTGGCAGTGTAGACAGGAACGCTACGGCGGAGCGCATTCAAGTTTTCCACTCTGGAGGGTGGTTTCAGATTTTTGCGTTTTTAAGCCCCAAAACGCTGTCACCGTCTAAATGAAAGGCCCTTCCGATAAAATATTTTGTCGTTTTTACCCACAAGCGTTCTCATCTAAACGGGGCCTGAGACACAAATATCATCTCTCCCTCTAATTGCCCCCCCAGCCCATCCAGCTTCCCCTTCTCCCTGTTTGTAAATTGGATGGCGTCTGAGAAGGTGAAATGGCTACTATTATGACCCTAAATGGGTATCAGACATAGCAAGGAGATAACAAAGCAAAAAGGGATTGAAATGACACTTTTCCATCAAGGACTGTTCAAAACCAAAGGGTTTATCATTGTTTATCAGCTGTATACAAGACAGGAACAAAGAAATGAATGAAGCAATAGCCTCAGGGTAGCCAAGGCCACAAGACCCCCTAACTTTTAAACAAAACCAATGGTCTATGCTTCAACCAAAATACATTTTTATAAACTACCTCTCCAGACAATTACAGTTACCTTATCTAGGCTCTCTGCAAAAAGTTCCACAACCAGATCTCTCGAGAAAAAGCACAGCCCGTAGGCTAGAGAGAGAGAGAGAGAGAGAGAGAGAGAGAGAGAGAGAGAGAGAGAGAGCAAACAGAAGAGAGTGAGACAACAGACTCTTGTGCTGGCGTTCTTCTACCCCAACCCTTGGCCTAATTGCCGATCATGTACAGGTGGGCACCAATAGAAAGTTCCCCATCAACAGCCAGCCCCTGGCTGTAACAGCTACCTATAACACCGCCTCACTCTCCTGCACATACACTGGAGGCCATAGTGTACACGGGGGGGTCCTCTGTGAACTCTCTCTCTACCTCTCTGTGTTTTTTTTCCCTTTTCCTTTCTATTAATGAGTCTCTTCCTGTTGTGATATCCTCCCAGCGACACGGGGTCGGGTCTGGGTCCCTCCCTCTCCAACAGGCCTGGCAGCCCGCCAACAGGCCCACTTCACTGGAAACCAATGGGGGGGACGGGGACGGGGACGGGGGGGTGAGGGGTGAGCAACTGAGAGCTGTGATCCGGCGACCCACTGGCAGCCAAGTGGCCCACACCTTACAGCACAGATGACATCGGCAACCCCTGAACGCGAGTGTGATTGTGTTGCATTGAGTCGATTAAAGTGAGGGATTATTTTTCGCAGAGGCCTGTAGAGGGGTTAAGTATATTGTTTTGTTGTGGACGAAAGAGGTTATCTCAACTTGAGAATCGCTGGACCCAAGAATTGTCCCACACACACACACACACACAAACACACACACACACAAACACACACATGCACGGACACATACAAGCACTCATGCACCCATGCACGCACGCACACACACACACACACACACACACACACACACACACACACACACACACACACACACACACACACACACACACACACACACACACACACACAACACACAGCGATAAACATATGAGAAGGAGGAAAATAAGAAAGAAAAGGCCACAATTAGCCCAGTGTCTGCATTTTCCAGATGCCTTGATTAAAGTTAGCACTTCATATCTAAGCTGCATCAGGCGTCATTTCGGATCAAAGAGGGAGTTGTGTAGTTGGGCGCAGTGACGTGCAAACAGACAAACAAAAAAAAGGAAAAGAAAACCGGGCTAATGGACTATTCCAGTCCGGTTGCTTTGTATTATCTGTGTTGGGGAGATAGTGGACGGGTTATATACCTATGATGTCGTGCCAGAGGAATGGAAAATATACACCGAGGCACACATTGGGACATACTCAGCCGTGCCACAGGCATTGTTTGTTCCCTCCTGCTTGATGGATGGACGGAGCGAGTGTGTGGCAAAGAATGGCTGGTCACGAGAGGCGTCGGGGGAGAGCGACGTTCCAGGGGAGAGGGTTTGGAGAGAGGAAGTCAGAGCTTCAGAGTCAGGAGTGAGGTGGCTGTAGGTCTGCGTTTATATACAGTGGCATTGCTATTGTCGGTTGAAAATGGATGCATAGTTATCTTTTATTATTATTTATTATTACAAATAAAGTATTTTGCTGAACATACTCTGAGTGAAAACCATACATTTTTTCTCGGTATCCGTTCATGATTTTCTTTGTACTTAGTATGATTCATACCTTCTAACAGTACCTCCCCTCCTCTGGGCACGTGGAGCACTATAATTACCATTCCTCTGTGTTCTTCTAGCACAAGATGCTCTTTGTGTCTGGGTGTATTGTGGGTGTGTCAAAGGGACACATTCTCCAAAGGATCACCACTCTGCAGTCTGCACCCACAAACGGAGGCCAAATGAGGCTACAGGGGTGATAAACAGAAAAAATAGCTCACATCCTGATCTTGGCACGCTTAAGCAGAGATCGGCAGAGTTTCTGTAATTAAAAGGAAGTGTAGTAAAACAGTAGTAAAAACATGACATGTAAACACATAGGCTAACAGCATGCTCCTATATTCTAGTCAGAAACACAGCAATACTTACATTAATTACACTTTATCAGACTGTCTTTGCTTCTTTGGTAATATGTAGATGAGGCCTGGTTTGCTTGTAGTGACCTTTGAAGTTCACTTTATTTTCAAGGGTTATAAAATTGGACTTAACCTTGTTTTGACATGCCCTTGGAAGCCGTCCCTGTTGCCATAGCAATGGCTTACAGGAAGCAACAGTGCACAGATTAGAATTTAGGAAGAGAGAGAGAGAGAGTGAGAGAGAGAGAGAGTTTACATCTGAGATAGGGATGTAACGGTATGGAAATTTAACCTCACGGTTATTGTGAACAAAATTATCCCGGTTTTCGGTATTATCACAGTATTTTTAACTACCCAAAATGTGCCCATACTTCAGACTTAGTTCTCTTAGAAGTAAGGGATGGGCAACGATCGTCGAATAGTCGGAGTCACGTAGTATATCGAATAATGAATGTGACTATCGTTATTTATTACACGGCTCTTCTCAATGCTGTTGAACACTCCGTTCACTTGCATGGGCCTTCACAACTTCCGGTGGTGAATAATATTTTGATAACTCAAAATAATGACCGCTGTCAAGAAAAGTTGATTTTTTTTTTATATCGGATCACTCCGCAAGAAGTCTGGTAACTTTTCAACCCCACAATCTCGGTTGCTAAGTGACGTCAGCGTCTTTGGCGGACTATTTCTCTGCTGATCAACACTACGAATGCTGGTAACAAATACATTTTTAAAAAAATATTTTTTGACGTCTAGTTCATCGTCATGCAGGCTGTGTTCAGTAAAATAAATAAATAAATAGCGATCTGTTTTCGGCGCATGTAGGCCTATCTGCCTAAGCCCACGTTGAAATAATTTTGATGTTGAACGTTGATGGCACAGTTGGTGAAATGAACAGATTGATTTCAGATAAATCATAAAAGCCTCTCCCTGTGTCATTGTGTGTGTGTGCATCCGAGGTGCGTGCGTGTGTGCTCGGGGGGTTCTTGATTGACCGATTATCGCATATTATTTGAATACTTCTCAGCGAATATTAAATAGTATTTTTGCCAGAAATGCACATGCCTATTAGAAGGCTGATGGATGTCTTGAGCGCTGTCGTCTCCTCCTTCTGCCATGATTCCAACTTCAAGAAACTTAAAAACATTATGTTGTAGGCTAGGGCTGGGCGATATATCGAATATATGCGATGCATCGCGAGATGTTCTCCAGGCGATGTATAAAATGCCCCTGTCGCAAGAATCGAATACAAATTGGCACGTAATGTTTCTTTTTGCCGCCGCCGGCATACTCGTTGCGTTCCCTTCTCTCGCTCTTTCCTGTGGCTCTCTGCCTCACAGACTCATATGCATTAAACACACTCCTTCCCCCCGCGAGATTCTAGGATTCTACGCGCGTGTGTGACGGTCGCGTGTGTGACGTCACACACGTGACCGGTGAGTGAGAACAGCGACCGGTCACTCATCTCCTACCGTTGACTGAGAACAGCGAGAGAGGGAGAAAAGATGATGGAAACGGAGGATTTGGTTTCAAAAAAGAATAGTACAGGATCCGTCGTCTGGCAGTGGTTTGGCTACCGAAAGGAAGATGTGGAACAAAAAACGGCTTTGAGCTCTGTTTTTGCTCGAAAATAATTAACGGTTTGAATGAATGCTGTGTTGGTAAATCTAACTTGCTGTGATTTTCCTTTTCTTATGTGCAAGTTCTAAATTCTTCCAATAGAAAGCACTAATGAGTTTAAACAATATGTTGTTTCATGTAATCTACATGTAGACTTATGTTTCAGGAATACTCGAATTATTATAACATGTAGTAACATTATGCCAGACATGGTTGAATCGAGCATTTATGATGTGCTCTAGAGGAGATTCAAAATATATCGAGATATATATCGTGTATCGAGATATAGTAAAAAAATATCAAGATATTAATTTTGGCCCATATCGCCCATCCCTATTGTAGGCTACACAATGCGCCTGCGCGGCAAATTCAGAAGACTCGGATGAAGCGCTGGGAAGGATTTAAGCACACGGTTTCCACACCGCGGGCGCGGTTATCCACCGCGATAATAATTGAATTTGAAATGAAAACGGTAATTGTTATTAAAAACATTTTTATCGCGGTTTACCGTTACATCAGTAACCGTTACATCCCTAATCTGAGATCAACGGTTAGATACTGTTTTTTATTTATTTGCATGAAATAAATAAACAGATCCAATCAAAAACGTTTAATGAATTTATTTGAAGCCATAAGATTGATTGTATGACAGACAATATTAATAAAGCTGATCTAATAAATGATCAAAATGTTTAATTTAAACTGCATTATCATTTGCCAGTTACTTTATATGAAGAGATTACAGTGGGGCTAACACTTCATCAAAGATGTGGTCTATCTATTTTTACTTATTAAGAAGTTTAAGCAATTCACCTGAATTATACTGTGAAACAAACACACCTGCTGGATCAGGTTAGAAGTTGATCTAGTTAAAATTATTTGTTGCAATTTTTATCATGAATCTTAACTAACCACCAGACACCCTAATGGGAAGTTTGGGAAGTTTTAGGGAGCTCAAAAAAAAAAGATTAATGGCAGGTAAATGCCCTTAAATGATAGAACATTCCTCATACAGAGCCGCTTGGGGCAGTTCCACTCACACTAGTTTTCTGGGTTGTGCCAGGGGCCCTTAATAAATTTCACCATTTATATTCAAGTGATAAAACTGGCAGATGTGAATGATTAATTTCATTCATTTTTCATAAACAACACGTCACATTTGAAGTGAGCCTGGATAAGAATCAGCAAATTTGATTAAATCAGATGTCTTCCGGAACATTGCGGGAAGTAATTGCAGGGTCTTGCTAATGCATCTGCCTCCCTACTAGCCCAATTCAAGAATTAAAAAGCTGCATTATTTAAAAGCTAGGATCTCGGGGAAGAAGTGGATTTGGAAGTGAGGAGACATATGATTTGCTTCTCAATAGGACCCGTGAGAAACGACATGAGAGGGCTTCTTAAAATACTGACTCGCAATCTCAGCCCTCTTGGGTTTTTATTCTGTTCGTATTAACATTTCATTCACTCCTAATGACTCCAGCAGGTGAATCATACAGTGCAAGGAGGATGTGAGGAGCTTGAGATTATCTCTTGGCTGGACTCCACATAGTTCTAGTAAAAGTAACTAACTATGTGGCTTATGTTACACTCTTGTAAGCTAGATTTTATATCAGTGTAAAACCAGGCTGCTTCCCGTGTCACACGCTCTATGCATCTTCATATACATGTGTCTTGTATTGTCTTCTTTAAACCAAAGATATGACCAAAACAATTTGATGAGTGAAGATGTTTCCTTCCCACTTGATCAAAAAGACCATTTCAATTCTTGCTGATAAGCAATAATAGTAATATGTAATAAACTAACCAAAATGTTATGTTATTAGCCATAATACATGAAGGTTGCATACATTTATGTCATATATGTCACTCTTTATGTTGTAAAACTGCTCTATACAGTTATAATATTTGTAGTGGTTTTCGTAGTGGTAGTATTATAATTTTGATTACGTTGTGATTATAATATATGATATATGAATACCAGAAAATTATCAAACCATTCTTACAGAAAGGTGAACAGGTGTTTGTTGTTATATTTTTAATTTTAATGAATTGAAGTTACTGTTTTTTCGTCCTAAGTGAGTGTAGGAATGAACGTGGTGACCAAACCTGCATTCTTCCTTTTATGTCACCTCAACAATGGTCCCAATATTCGGACGTCATACTAAGTCACATGACTAAAGAGACAGACAGCACGCCATAAGAGACTACCAGGAACCCCATCAGATAGCAGCTGTTCAGCCGAAGGCCCCTCCTTCACATCCATCACTTAAAGTGTGAGGTACCAAAAAGGAGAGAGCGCTCCATTATCACCTTCTCCATCTCCTTCATGGACTACTCTCAATATCCCCTCTTTCAAAAATGTTGGGTGGTTTGGTGTCTCAGAGCTCACTCCAGCTGTGTTTATTCTCCTAATTCTTCCCCCCCCCGACCATTCTGTCTAGCTGAGATAATCTACGGCCCTACAGTCTTTATTAACATTGCTGTTTAAGATGAGGTGTTGGGGCTCCCTATGGCCACATATGGGAGGTTTTCCTCCCTGGTTATTTGTTTCTCTGCGAGTGGACCGAGCTGAAACATGGGACACTGTACGAGCCTAGTACCACCATGGGACTCATACACTTGTTCTTGGCATAATTGTGTGCCCTGGCATAAACCAGTGATGACCACCATTATAAGTTGTGTCTTTTTGTAAAAAGAAACAAGCCACACTATAAAGTAAAGCCTGCCTTGTTAAAGGCTTAGTTTTATGAACCATTTTCATAACCTAGGCACAGATCTGTTGAAAGGATATCTACTCTGCATCAGGGCATTGTACACTGTTTTTTTAAGCAGCATTCACATGCGGCCTCTTAAGGCATTGACGTGTTTATGTAAATGTATCAACTTGACCTTGCTATAGCTTATTTTCAACCAATTTAGCCTCCCCTCAAATTATATCTGATTTACTGTCTGTTTCTACTGTGTGTTGTGACACGTGCACACTTTCACACATATTAAGTTAGTTACTAAAACATACATGTATGCCTACTTCTAATAAATTTGAATTGAATTTGAATTGAACCAATCAGGAAGCAATCAGGCGGTTAATTTATGTGGTTTGCCTGGAAGTGTAACACGTGGCGTTTTAGGAGGTACCTGGAAAGGAAGTACGTCGTATTGCTGGCTCATCAATTTGTGCCAGAGCAAAGGATCCCTGCATGTCTCCATATCTCCAGTTAAGATCGCTCTATACAAAGGAGATACTCCAGAGAATGGTTAAAGGTTCAGAGAATGGTAGGAGACAAACATTTTTGCCAGAAAAGGTTTGGAGTTTGTGTTCTCAGGTCCATTCTGAAGGAATGAAATAGAGTCGTCCTGTAAATCTCCGGATTGGGATCTTTGTCTACCTTCCTAACCGTAACACTTCTCCTTTTACTGATGAGCTGGTTGATAAAGAATGCTTCCTTTGTTTCCGGCAAGGTGAAGCTAGACCGAAGCCTTGCACGCCGTTCTTGACAACTTTGGCTCACCATTTAATTTGAAGTAATTAAATCCATGCAGAAACAACGGTAGTGAGCTATTATAGAAGGCGTGTGTGTGGGTGTGGATGTGTGCACATTACCTTTGATGCCTGAGGTGATAAATCAAGTTCACATCTTGAAAGTCAACACAATATTTTAGCACATTGAAAAGGTGTCATTTTCTGAATGCAAAAATAAAAAGATTGAAATGTGCCCTTCTATGAATCTAAAATGTGAAACTAGCAAGTTTGAAGCTAAATAATTATAATTAAACAACCTTTTATGGAGTATTCTACACATTACATAGTCGTTTATCAATCAATTTCATGAAATTTACCAAGAAAGGGAAAACTATCACCACATTTGAGTGTATAGACTATGGCAGAGATGGATGGAAATTTGTGTTTATCTGTCATTGGATTACAACAAAAAGGGGTTTCTTCAATATATTGTGTGACTTCCACAATAAATTGCATCCATATTCTAGTCAAAAAATCCCAATGCCTTGAGGGAGTTACATAATTTGGCTACTAACCTGACTTTAAATACTATATTTTACGAGAAGGCCTTTTACTGTAAAAGTGCTTTTTTCATCCCACAGTAACAAGGAATTTGATGAGACAGACTTTCTTCAACGTGTAGATCTCAATCGTCAGCGCAACAAGGTCATTAAAAGAGGTGTGCGCAATGTTATGTGTTGACTTTTAAAGGTTCCATGTACGCAGAGGCAGGACATCTGTTGCGTATAGGGCCACGGCATGAAGTCCCTGGGAAGTGGGTGGAGAAGATTCCTCAATTCCTATCAGGTGACTCTATGAGGGCCAATAGGATATAAATAGCCTGACAGACTGTATGTGGGACAGTCTGTCCAAGATCTGAATTGTCCGGCTATCAGGAACACCACTGTATCATTTCAAGCTCAGTGCTAAACTTCTACTACCCCGTAAGGCACCTTTAAAGGTGTCACACGAGTGCATACTAACTAACAAATACATTGACAAACAAACTGTTCACATGGGTCTGTGCCACCTGTTTGCATTCATTGAAGAATAAAGCTGAAACCATGCAGTCCAAGCTTAATGGTAGCCTATGTTTGAACTTTGGCTCCGCCTTTATCTCGTAAAGCACTGTGTATTTTATCTCATCTGTTTGTTCAAAAGAAACATTTGAAATGGTGAGGCAGGGGGAATGGGTTGTGAGTCCACTTCCACAGCTTTTATCTGTTTGTGATACTGTCAATGCACACACACACACGCACTCACCTACAAGCAAACACACACACACAAACGCCCACAGACACAAACACACACAGACACACACACATAATCGCACACACACACACAAACACACTCACCTACATGTACACACAGACAAACACACACACACAAACACACACAAACGCACAAACACACACAAACGCACAAACACACACACACACACACACACACACACACACACACACCTGTTTTACGTTTCAGGCAATCAACATACTTATGTTTCCAGACCAAACAATCTATAATTAGATGCATGTTCGTTGACATTCCTGAGTTATTAAGTGGTAATGCACCCGGTTAAGCAGCAATCTCAAGCTGTTCTGCTTTTCTGTACAAACTATTATAATTACAATATTATCAGAAGAATCTGATGCATTTCATGAACCTGTTTTATTTTTAAGTCGCTATATCAAAGGGAGCGGGGATGATTTGTTTTGTAAGAGAGAACTATAGCTTTAAGAATCTATAGTAAAGGAACGCAACGGCTTCAGCCGGTACCAGTACAAAATCAATCAATTCTGACGCGGGAATATAATTATTTGTACATGGAAAACGATTTGGGGGCCACCAAATAGATTTTACAGACCACTTATTGAAACATCATCCTTCAGCAAAGGTCTAATTTGGAAAGAAGGCAATTCCATTACAAAGACATTTCTTCAACATCACCAGTCTCCAGCCAGCTGACATCTGTACCCGTTGGCTGCTCGTCCCTCCTCTTTAAATCTTTTTACTTTTACTGTGATGGCCAAATTCAACATACTGTTAGGTTTCGATAGCTGCTGGAACCAAGAGCAGAACACAGGGACAGAACTGGAGTCGGAGTATGAAAGGGTTTATTTGGTGTTGAGGTGATCCACAAAAATAGAGTCAAACGGAAACAAAGATTTTTACAGGAGAGTAACGACATAGTAAGTGTTTAGAAAATACTGGAGCCAGGTACAAATATCTACCACTGAAGTTCGATGGACGACTTCAGGGAAACCAGGTGTCCTTGAAGGGGAGTTGATGAGCTGATGCAGGCCAGGTGTGCCCACTTGAGGTGTGGCAGGCACAGCACAGAGATAGACAGGGGGTGTGGTAGACACAGTGGGAGAGCACACAGCATCACAGTTTTCGATTGGAAAGTACATACACTGTCCAAACTATCAATATATGAATCACTTAACCCTCGCTTTTGATTTTACTATTCATTTTATATTTTTTCTGTTAGGGTTTGTGTAATTGTGCTGTCAATGTACTCAAATAACTGTTAGATTGCATGTTTCTTTCCTTGAAATAATGTACCGAAAACAGAAATAGTAGCGTGTTGAATGAATACGTTAATGTCAATTCATTCTTATTTTGCAATCATGGCATAGATGTTGAATCATTGTCATTCAAATGAAAATATTAAGATTTTTTTCATTATTATTTATTTATCCTTTCCTACAAAGAAGTTGACACATGATCAACCAGGCACGATGTGCAACTGGTGGTGCGGAACACTGGTTAAACTATACAATGAAGTCGGCGTCATGTGAAGATGACCTGATCCTCTCCCTCCTGGGTATAGTGACATGCGTGCGGACGGAGCGATCAATTCAGTGGTGGGTCTGCCATTATCAACAGCAGCCTGTTCATGAAAGCGCTGTTGAATTGTTGCTTTTTCTCCCAAACCAGATGGTTTCACGCTGTAGTCAGTCAATGCTAGATATAGAAATTGATTTCTCCTGAAATTGATTTTAGCTTAAATCTTTCAAAGCTGCACGGTAGTTCCTCGGGGACAAGAGTTAGCACACCCACTGACCTGTGCTTTAAGGGAAACATTATTATGTAAGCATGTGAGTGCATGGACTCTCTGTGGTAACCTGTTTTACCCTAAAGAGTCCAACAACTGTGTTTTTCTTTGTCCATGTACGAAGTTCTCTTCATCCTTTGTCAAGGGTTTGAATAAGGATGATGGGGGGGGGGGCACTTTCACCCACATCCAGAGAAGTTACAAAAACAACAACTGTTGAAATGGTTATACGGGCTCTGTGTGTTTGTGTTTGTTAGGGAGATAGAGAGATAGTTAGATAGGAAGATAGTACGAGTGAGAGTGAGAGAGAGTGGATAAGAGAGAGAGATTCTAAGTGCAGGGAGTGACACGCTGTGCCGGAGATAAGCCCCAACTATTTTCTCATCTTTGATCACCCTACACCGAGTGCCAGTTGAATGATTTATGTTTTGATCGCTGTAGTTGAAGGGATGGAAAAAATCGCTATTAGGAGCATGGTGGGAGCATCATCCATGCACTGTAGGAACGTACAGATCTGTAGGGACTATAAGGAATGAAGGTGGGCTATTTGTGTGAGAAAAGGTTTTTCTCAAAAGATATTTGATCGGAAAAATATGTATAATGTTAGACTCAGACAGACCATTTGTTCCTGCTGGTGAATCTCCTGACATTCCGAGTGTGATCGTTGGAAAGGTTAATGATCTAGCAGAGAGAGAACAGAAAGACGAGGAGACGCCACTTGTCTTTTGACCCGTCAAAATCATCTGGTAACACTCCAACCAATCACGATGATAAATGGTTGTTAAGAAGGACACAGTGTGAACACATACATGCAGGCATACATTCATTCATACATACATGCATAACTATTGTCACTACATACATGCTGTACACATGCTCATACACACACACACACACACACACACACGCACGTGTATGCATAGGTGCATGGATTATATGTGTGTATGTTTTTTAAACATGAAGTAAGGACCCGCTTCCCCTTCACATGGCCGGGGCCAGTCAGGAAGTATACTGCCCCAGCCTGGGGTGTGTGTGTGTGTGAGGACATTGCAGCCCAGCCTAGGGGTGCGGAGGAAGGCCAGACGACCAGAGAAAGGGGAGGTCGAGGTCTGGGCCCAGCCTAAAGGAAGCATGTTGGTGAGCACTTGATGAGACCATCATGGGGTTGATATCCGCCCACGCACCCTGTCTCCTCCTAACAAACTGAACACTCTCTGATGTGTAGGGACCAGAGGATTGCTTTACACCGGTTTCTCATCTGCAAAGCATTGGGAGAAGATAGTAACCAAACATGGTCTAATTTATGGTACCGTGTTGTTTCATAGAGCAAATTTGCACACACGCCATTGACAGATAGATACAGGTAGACAGACAATGGGTGGACAGACCAGCAGAGAGACATGTCAGACACATACATACATAAATACAGACAGACTTTGTTGTTGGCGCTTTCTTCATGTCATCTTTGAGGTGAACCCAGGTCAAGTTCAATGTGCAAACCTTAAGAAACGCTGCTTTATGGGAAGAAACATTGTCCTGAAGTCAGTCTCTCTCTCTCTCATATGATGCACATGGTGGTCAGGGAGGACCGCGCTTCTACCCAAGGCCCATTCACTTCTCATCTGTAGTTGAGTGGGAGTATTATGCCCCCTTGTCACCGAATATAGCAGAGTAGTAAAAGTCTCCCTCAAATGTAACCGAGAAGACCAGCCTCTGTGATAGTCTAGTGATCAGGGTGTTTGAGTCGATCTGTGTCCCCAGTTGACCTGTAAGCCTTTGGGAAATGACATCTTTTAAAAAGTTAAAGCCTATCTAAGTCTCTTTTACGGTCTCCTTGAAAGCTTACCGCTCTACGACTTAACAAAACACATGTAAATCGACGAAACTATAATGTCATGCGTCACAAACCATCGCAACAACAACCCAGTCCAGACTTTTAAGTGACTTTATAGCCTGTTAGGAGTCAATTATATTTGAATAATGCGATCACAATGTTATCGTGAATCAGAAACACTGATTCATGAACATGTAAATTGATTTCAACACCAATAATGTCATGGGTCATCAACGACTAGCATGTCTTGACGTGTTCATTACTTTGAAGTGCTCCGTGGAAACTATTTTGTTATCGTTCAGTGTCATTGCCCCATGTTTCTCTAATGTGTTTTTATTTCATTGTGTGGTCATGTCTGAACTTGCAGCATGTTTTCCAAGTGCTGTCCATGTGTAGTCAAATATATGACAGTGATGGTGTATTCCACATTTGCATGTGTTTCCTTAAGGTGCAGTCTGTTCAGGGTTAGGGCCTTGGCTCATGACCCCCGTACTCTCGCTTTCGGATAAAAGCTGAAGCTTTCCGCTAAATTGCTAGATAATAGTATTTCTACTAGAGCACCTATTATGCTTATTCGACTTTTATGACCTATAAACGTTGTTATAATGATTTATAGTCATGTTTAACCATACTAAAGTGTCAAATAATGATGTACATGCATTTAGACGTCTTCCCTGCTGACCGTCCGGGGTGGCTGTGCGGAGCGCTAAACACTAGGGACGCCGGTCGCCATTCACTTGTTCAAATTTCCAGGATATATCTACGTAGAACAATCCGGATTTTCCATGCATGGTAATGCTGCAACATGCTCTTCCGGAAGGTAACCAATCCCAACGGAGTGGGGTTGGCAGGAGGGGGGCGAGAGGGCAGAGAAGGACGAAGCCGAGTGTTGACAGAGAATGCTGAAAGCGCCCAGATGAGAGGAAGAGTTTCCTGAAAATCGACATAGTTTTTTGTGCTGTGATTTGTGTCAGGATGCTCTATAGGAGTCATTAATAAGAAATTAAGACCAGAAAAGTAGTATAATAGGAGATCTTTAAGAAATATCTGTTATATGTTTTACTCTTCATCCACTCTACGGGTATCTGTAATAATAGCACGTAAACAACGATATGTAAAGTAAACAACAAAATGGTCCAGCCTATCACTGCCAGCCGAAAAAAGTAATCTGTTCTGAGCAGGGTCTATCAAATCCGATCGATGACAGGTCCAAACCGATCATAGGCAAGCTGAAAATGAAGCCAGATGAGTTGTGTAGTGCAGACAGGGCAGGGAGAAGGTCAGCTGTGTGCTTGGTTAGTACCTGGATTCATTAATTATCTTGTCTCTAATAAAGCAATATTGGCCGCGTTCCGATAGGCATCAGTGTTAGTATGAACCGAAAGTAGTTTGCTCTGTATCCAGGTTTGGGTTTTGGCTGATCATCTTTAGGGTCTTGTTTTTAGGTACTCATATATCCATGATACTCCTATATTATTTGTTATTCACAAGGGAAGATGGTCAAGTAGTCGGTGGGCAATCCTTGAGCAAGATGCCTAACTCCTACCTGATCATTACTGACATGTAAGAAATCACTGGCTCACTTGAGATTAAAGTATGTGTTAAATGACTCAAAAGCAATTAAACTACAATTAATTTGTAGGCATTTTATGCACAGTACTTGAGTAGACACTTTTGTATTGTGGTTAATCTGGTATTGTGGTACTGTTAGTACTATGGTAGTGTTAGTATTAGTGTAGCATGCTAGTAGTACTGTGGTACTCATAGTATGTGACAGTGTACTCTGGATGTCCTCTCATATCCTTGGTTCTTGAAGCAGTGCGTTGAAGTGCCCTTCAGCAGGAAACTAGCAAACTGATGATGGACACTACCGTGGTTTTGCATGTATGTGTGGGTGTGTGCATGTTTGTGTTTGTGTGTGTGTGCGTATGTGTGTGTGTGCTTTGCATGTTTGTGTGTGTGTGTACATGTGCGCGTGTTTGTGTGGGTGCTGGAGTCACGCCATGGGGAAGTGCTATAGAAATTGTCAGTTTAGAATGCACACATGCTGAAATCCTGTTTCCCTCTCAGACGGTCTTGAACAAGATGAGCCTGCACACACGCTTCCTGCCTGTCTTTGGGACATAGTGTCTACAGGCTGCCTGCCTTGGTAGTGTCATGTTGGACAGCCGCTCCAGCCACAGCCAGACCACTGCATCATTCAGAGAGATACAGGAAGTTACCGCACTTCATTTCATTCACACATTCAATTCATTTGTTTATTCATAGAGGAGACACTTCTATACATATCCACAGTGTTTTTTTCTTTTAAGTTATTATAGATTGAGGCATCTTGCTAAGGGGTCTTTGTAGATGGCCGACAGAAGGGTTGGAACCCAGCACCGCTGTGAATGACACACACACACTCTCCTGAATGGTTTAGTGGGATACCCATTGTCACTCTCTATTAGTTACGCAACATAACTCAACACTATAAATTAAGATCTGTAGGGGTCAAAACAATGCCATTCCCACAGTGCTGTGTTTTCTCCAAATGTATATTCTGTGTTCTCCCTGAGGTGAGCGGAAGGAAAGAACAGGCAAAATGCAAATGAGTGACCACTAGTCAAAATAGGTAACAAGGTCACATGAAAATGCTGTTGCAAATATGTGCGCATGTGTATACGACTTGAGGAGGGAGCTGTTTCATAGCAACCCACTACCCTGGATTAAGGGCCATGTGAGTCATCCCAATCAGGACTTGATATCTCAGAGTGAGCCCCCTTGCACTAAGCGTGTCTGGATAGCAATGGTTAGAATGCTGCTTCATGTCCTGAATTTCTTAAGCTTTCGTTTTGGTTTGAGGTTTTTTAAATACTTCTAATGGAGAAGATAAGGACAGCTGTCCACTATATAGAGTCCTATGTCCTATGTATATATACAGTATATTGTAATGGAAATATCCATGAGAAATGTTATTTGCAAGACACTAAAATTGTGACCCATTAGTTATAAACTATAGCAGACATTCACTGTTTATACCACCCTTGTCACCCTTGTGGGAAAGTGAGACAGCTTCAGCCAACTCAGACGCAGCAATATCACAACTTACATCCTGAGATGGCCGAAAGGAGTAGTGTTATCCCTACCTGCAGCTGTGCCCTCAAGGTTCCCTGCTTGAACACTGGAGTGTGTTCTCTCGGAGGATTGACAAACACAGTTTCCTGTATTCACCTCACTGTCCCGTCACTTTGATGGGACGAAACTTAACGTGTTGATTCGGTATCTGTCTGGTATCAACACATGATGGATTAATCATCCAACGATACTTGATCGTTGGATGTACTTGATCGGCCAAAACACTAGCCTGGCTATTGCTAGACCAAGCTCAGTCGTAGATTGCACATTGGTCTGGGGAATCTGCTGTCATTTTCTTCAGCACAAGAGGCGTGATCAACGGGCCTACTTCAACTGACTCTGTATGCAATTGGCTGCTTGCCATCGCTTCCCTGTCGTCATTGTGTTGATCCAGCCAATAGCGGGCCAGGGGGAAAAGCCAGCTCGGCTCCCGCAAAAATGCATTGTAACTAGGAAGAAATGTATTGCTCTCCTCCAGACCCTTCTGCAGGGCGAATTCAAATCTCCGGCAGAATGGGGGGGCTACCCACCCGTCTACCAAAACACCATACTATGGTGAAACAAGGCCCCGGCACACCACTGTATATTTATCAATGGAACCTTGTCGCAACCACTGGCCCCTCAATCAACCAAACCTAAGTTGAAAAAGTATGCAAGCGCACTAAAGGTTCAGGCAATAACTACTTGTTAGAAACAGATTCATATTGCACACCACACACACACAAAGGGTCAGATGAGGAAATTCTAAAACGAGATAGTTTGAGAAGGAAGAATTTAATGAAAAACGTATGTTTGATAAGATGTATTGGACAGAGCAAAGGCATGCACTCTCTGTCCCGTTACAGGGACGGAGGGCGAGCATGGGTGCGCTGCATGGGTTGAACAGACAAGACCTTTGCTTTAGGGGGAGTATCCCAGGCCTTTCCCCTTCCATATCCCAAGTTTCATTCCCCACTTGTCACTCACCAAAGTTCACTGGGTTCAGTGGCTGGATCTCGGACCGTGGGTAAAGGAGTGCCAGAGGCACGTGAGCTGGGAAAGGAGGCCCACTCCAGGGGTAGAGGTACACCACTCACTGCATTGGCCCTATTTATAGACAATGTTATATGTAAGAGCAGGCCAACTAACGTACCAAACACGTACACTATCTTATCGTGTATTCCACCATCACGTAAACGGTTGTCAGTGGTAGATCTCAGCAGTGCCTTTTTAAGTGTGCCAGTGTACAAAGACAGTCAGTATTGCTTTGCATTCTCGTTCAACGGTAAACAGTTCATGCGGTTGTGCTGAGTCACCCAACATCAATCAATCAGGGCCTCCAGGTAAACAGTGATAAATTGACACTTTCGGATGGCTGTACAATATGTTGATGATCTAATGATCTCATATAATGAGGGTAAGAGGGTAAGACTCTTTGACAAGAGGGTAGAGGCCATAAGGACCATTCCCAAACCCATTACAAGCAAGCAGTTAAAGTCATTTTAAGGGGTCCACATCTTACTGCAGAACGTTCATCCATAATTACTCGGTAATCGAAGGAGCCCTGAGAGCAATCGCTCACGGGTCCCCTAGCTACAAGTTGGTTTGGACTCCAGAAGCAGAAGAAGCATTCTGTGGGCTGATAAGGTTCTTACAGCAGGCCTTAAATCTTGGTCTACCAGACCCCACCCAAACTTTTACATTTAGACTGTGACAAACTTAACTGCTACATGACATCAGCACTGCTCCAGGAGCATGGGGGCAAACAACAAACAGTAGTGTATGTCTCTACAAAATTAGATCCAGTGGCAGAAGGCTTACCTATGTGCTTTCGCACAGTGGCAGCTGCAGAGAAGGCAGTTCACTGCTCCAGGGAGCAGTCCTCGTTCCCCATGCTGTGTCCCTATTACAAATAGATCAGAAAACCAGTCACCTCTCTGCTTTGAACACGTATCCTCACTGCAACAACACTTTGCAAGGTGCTAAACCCTGCTACAATGCTTCTCCATCCCAGAAGGAGATGGTGAATAACACCTTGACTTTCCAACCTGGATGTGGAACTGTTCCTGGCAGCAAGGAACAGGTCTTAACCATGTTGGGTTTACCGTAATGACTCCCGTTGAGACACTAGCCTCTGACTTATTGCCATCTAATCTCTCAGTTCAGGCTGGCCGAGCTGGTAGCCGCTTGGGGCGGCAAACCACATGCATTGTCCGTGACCCAGATACTCCCACAGTGCCACTGGCAGACCTCCAACAACGCGCCTCGGACAAGGAGAGGGCGCAATGGAAGAAGGCTGAGTGTATCAAAATAGATGGTTTATAAGTGGGGACAGGCGTTAAGCCGTGCCTCCCCCGCTGGCTGCATCCCAATTATGAAAAGTTGGCCCACGGGAGGGACCGTGTGTCAAAAGGGGCAATGCAGGCAGCAATCGATCAACATTGGTCCACAAAGGGCTTGCCAATTATTCCAGTTTGTAAAACTCATGTTTTAACCACAGCTTTGGTCGCGGGATTTGAAACACGTCCAGACAGGTACCAGCACCGTCTCCAGGAACCATGACATCATCCAGTAACCGATACACCGGTCGGTGCAAGCCTAGCGCTGCCGAACATGGTTCCCCATAGAGGACAGCTGCCAGGACCATGCCATCCCTTCCCCATCGGCCTGAGGATCACCGTCCCCATCTACTTCCATCAGACAACTATTGTATCAGCTCTGAAAATGAGTACAGCAGCATAGAGAACAGGCATTCAACTCCTCTTCCAATCTTTGGTTACAACACTTCAGATACACAGCTATTACTTACATATTAGTATTATTAATTTTACTATTCAGTTTTTATTTTCCCTTTGCCTTTACAGTATATGATAATGTTTCTTAAACCATGAAGGAGTGAAGTGTCTGATGTTCTGACAGTAATGATTACATTACTTTTTAAGCATAATTTTGTATAGATTATATATATATATATATATATATATATATATATATATATATATATATATATATATATATATGTATAAATGACATCAATATATTTCTTCTGTTGTAATGCTTTAATATGTTAGTGATATTTCTATCTTCAGATGATTCAAATTGAAACAAGCTTGACATTACTTGTTTAGACTCAAAGTGTTAGTCTTTCACAAAGATAACTCATTATCTAATCTTTATTTGTTTACAGTTATTTACTCTTCAGTCAAAGATTCATCATATTTTAATCAGTGCGTTATATTAGGCTGTTTGTCTGATATGTGGCATAGTGAACTAGGATTATTTTTGATAGAAACACAAAATAATCCTATAATCAGTTTTTTCTATAAAAAACATTTTCTTTTTGGTTTTTCTTGCAATTTCTCGCCATTGGATGTATATCTTTGCTTCCGTTTCTCTCTTTCACACCGGATTTCTGCTTGAAATGTCTAAACAGTTGCATCTCCAATCTGTGGGTCTTCTGGGGAAATCTGAATTATTCTCTAGATTAATGGTGGATCCTTCCAGGGATTAGTAGAATAGCCAATTCATCAAACATATATAATAACTCATATAGATACTCTGAGGATAAGGGAGCTAGCCTTATCCTCCAACCAAATCTAAGTTATTTCCCTTTGCATTGTTTTCCTACTTTCACATTAACTTAGTTACATGTTTAATCCCTGCATCCATATCTGTAAATATTGAAAACAGGCCGACTCTACTGCAAGGAGAGTGGTCCTTCCTTAAGGGAAAAATACCCTCTCAGCTGATCAGCTCATGCATGAAAGGACAGAGAGACATTTATATTCAAGCCTCCTGAGAAGAGAAGGCATTGACTAATCAATTTGCAAAAACAATAGCTAGCTAGCTTGCTAGCTTGTAGCGGTGAGCGAGCGAATGTAATTCTACTCACTTGCTGTTGAGTGCGTGATGAGTAGTAATGAAAATCATAAAAAAATGTACAAATGGTGGCATTATGTGATGATTTACAAACCTGTGTGCCCTGGCAGATGTGTTCGACTTCTGTGAGTCTGTTTTCCCTCTGCAACACAAGTTTGTGGCAGTGCAAGTAACATCCCAACGCTATTACAGCCCTCGGTGGGATTTATGGTTACCAAGGGATGCTAGCACTAATCTGGTAAATGGGGCTTTAAAGGAAAACCAAACCTGAAAACAACTTATCTTCGATGAATAATGATTTAATGGGGTCCATAGCTGTGCTATGAATTGATCCTGAGGCGGATCTCGACTTAAATGCTTAATAAAGTTAACAAAACCTCAAGACTCAAATTGCCCTTCAGGGGTTCGATGAACGCACTCTCGGATTCTGATTGTAGTGAGGGGGAGTGGCATGTGCAAGAGAGCAAATGCCTGACAAGAAATAGCCCCTTTGGTGGGAACACATTATCATTAATGTGATAGTGGGTGAGGACTAACTTGAACCGGTTGGTTTGTTTCCCTTCAAAGAGAGTTTCTAGTGGCTCCTGCCAAACAGGTGTAGGGGGAGTGTGCACAGTTTACCTGTCGATAATATTAACATTTACATTGTACATTTTACTTGACATTTTTAATACTCATATTTTTGTATGAATATACGTTTCATATGTCTTTGCATATATTCTTATTTTAAATTATATTTTCTTCTTTTTAAATGTTACTGTCCTGTGCTTCTACCGTGACACCCTTCCCAAGCACATCTGTACTCATGAGGGAACATGTCTTTCTTAAGCCTACCAACGATAGGATTTCCCAAATATATTCTCAGGGACTTTTGTGTACTTTTTGGTGGGATCAAGTTTCATAGCGGAGTACGGAGTGTCCGTACCATTCAGTAACCAATCACAGGGCGTTCTGATGTTGTTTTTACTTGTCGCAAAATGTTAAGTGTTAAAAAAAGTGATATATTTGATAACGTAACAAAGTGCTTGGCTTAGCAGCTTTAACCTTAAATGGTGTTGAGGAGCACAATGTGATCCATCAAAGTCTCTTTCTCACAGTGTATTTGTGTTTGTTGCTCCTGTCATTTCTCTGTCTATTTTTTCCTTTTGTCATGTTTTCCTCTCCTTGTATCTGTTTTATATCACTCTGTCCATCTGTCTATTTCACACACACACGCGCACACACATATCATAACAATAAGTACAACCCACCCTAGGTCCTATTTTACTGTTAAATGTAGCAATTGACTTTGCCGCAGCTAAACTCTGTAAAAGGGTACACACATTTTCGGCGGGCTTGCAGCCTCGCAGATCCAGAACGCACTTTTGCTTTCCACGTTAGGGGCGTGGCCATGATCTCCATACAGCTGCTGAGTATTGGCCTTGTTAGAAGGGGAAACAGCATCTTAGTCACTGTTATCCCGGTAGATTTACTCTGTTGTGGCAGCGGGGAGACTAAATATGGCAGATGCATCTAGGTTTCGACATGCAGTCCTGAACCAGTCGGGCAGAAATTGATTGGATGGAGCATGAACTTACTAGCGTCAACGATAGCTGCATAACGAAAGGTACACCCAAGGCTTGGCTACCCCTCTCTGAAAGGTTTATCTTTTTCGGTTTGGATTTTTTTTTTTTCCCGACAGCGAGGGGTACATGAGTGAAATCCAGCACTGATAAAACTTCCATTCAGTGTTTTATATTGCCCCACTGGCAAAGCTTGAGTTTAGTCATGCTAGGCCCAACCATGACTCGCGTAAGAGATGCCAAGCTGGCTCTCCCAGTAACCAGTTCTCGATTTCCACGGGCGTTGTCACAAAGGGACCGGTTTCAATTTGATCTGTCGTGAGGCATAGCATATTGAACATGTCTAGCTAGCTCTCACAATTAATAATAAAGCCTGTTATGAATATCTTTATGATACATTTGATTTCAATTATTCAATTGGTAACGGCACAATTTAAAGATAGCTGCCTCCTGGTTTTGAGAGGAGGTTGCAAAGTAATTCTGGGCAATGTAGGAAATTGGCTCACGTCAGCCACTGACGAATTGCAAATAGTTATAAGCACAATATTAAACATATCGGAAAAATAAATACTAGAATGAACAGTAAAGGAATGTTAGACATTTTACGTCAAAGTGTTTTCTATTATTCCTTTAAGGCCCGAATGAATGTGTATCTCTAGCTGGCATCCATATAAATAATTTCTCTCAAGTATCCCATGACGCATTGTGACCATGATTTCAGTTTCACGTTTTATTGTAAATGGTTTATATAATATCGAGCCAAAAGTTACCCATTACGTCGTTTGCTTGGGTCACCATGTCGATTCGTAACACAGGCAAAGCAAACAGAGAAAACCGACGCTCTGTCAGGGCTTTGCAACATTCAGTGCACTTCCTCGTCTGGGCGGCTGCTGGCGCAACTTCTGGTCTCTCATAGAAACAAAGATGGAGCCTTATCATGACTTTTAGAGGAACCAAAAGTGGCAGTAAGCTGATCAAATACAACGCAACCCCACCCCCCCTCCACCAACGACTTATTTTAGGAAACTTAGCATACCACTTCCCTTATGAACTTCTTCTTCACAAGGCTGGTATATTTGTGTTTGTGTGTATAATCATAGGGACAGCAAAAATATCACATTGTTGTCATAAATTTTCAACAATAGAATAGCGTGTTTTATTCGGAAACTAGGCTGGACCTCACAAAACGCAACAGAGACTGCTCAAGTTCCTCCACTAATAGCCTCTTACTTAAAGTAAACACAAAAGAGGATACTGGCTAGTGTAATCGCAGTTTGAGGGGGAAATAAGAGCAGCAGATTTCTTTGTGTATCACAACAGCCAGCTATAACCGATGAGTAGTTGAGGGAACAGTTGAGCCAACAGTTTTCATACCATTACCATCTGAGTAAACTGAAGGAAATCGATTAGGAAGAAACACATCGCGCCACGGGCTGGGCTTCCTCTCTGTTGATGAACACTGCATGAATAAACCGTCTTTGTATCAGAGTCTACCCTGCTGCATTAAAAAGGGCCTCAAATTTGCGTTTTCAGATTCCCCAAAATGGGGGACAGGACTTAGACAGTGCAGATAGCAAGAAGAAAGACAATGGGCCCTATCTTGCATCCGGCGCAATTGACTGATTCACTAGCGCATGTGTCGTTGCTAGTTTGCAACTGGCGCAGAGCGTTCTTTTCCCTCCTGCGCCACGCGTTGGTAAATTAGGGAATGATCTTGCGCCCCAAGGGGCGGTTCGGCAAAAGGAGGAGGCGTGTTCTGGCGCAAACGTTCCCTGGTGCTATTTTGCAGTTTCAGAAACCACTTGCGCCACAAACCAGGAAATACCTGGTTTAAAGTCAGTGGTGCGTTGTTCGGATGCTATTTTAAGGGCGCATGCATAATGTTGCTTGTGCACCTCGCGCATACACTTTCCTTCTCTCATCTACCTAGCCACACATTCTTGGTAAATTATTTGGGAAAGAACAGCTGATACAGCGGTAATAAGTTGTACTTTTGAATCAATGCATCTGCAAACACCGTACAGCAAACACATATTTTCTTGACACAGACATCGTGTACATGCCCATAACTTTTAGGATTGATGAGTAGCCTATTTGATCGTGAGAAAACATTGTTTTACCGCGAGTGAGTGTTAAAAAGAATGATTGAATGCGGGCGCACGTGTGTGTGTGTCCATCTGTTTAAACACACGTAAACTAAACACGTAACGCATAATACAGTCCATGGCAATGTATATTAACGGGGGGAGACATGCATATTAGCAACACAAGTCGATAACGATAATGCATGCAATACTGATAAGAAACAATGTTTATAATGTATTGCGTATATCATTAAATAGAACCACAGTTACCGCATATCATATGTTATATCATATAAGTTTTCTTTGCCGAAATTTCTTTGAGGACTCAGTATTTCTGAAGTTGTGGAAGAAAACCTTATTCCATGTGCGAATTAGGCCATATCATTTGGCCATAAACTGAGCCATTAGAAGTTTGAAATTCATGTGCATCTGTCTCATCGGAGACTGCAGACGCGCTGTCAAAGTATCAACTCGTCAGATTCAAATGCACTCATAGTGTTAGTGTGTGAGTGTTCTGACCTGCCCAGTACAAGTGTGTTTTCCCCCACTTCCCTCATCCAGGGATAACGCTAGGTTTAGCTAATCTGACGTTTGCAATGGTCTCTTCAGACGGTTGACGGTGTTGTTTGACAGCTTGGTGATGTCATACTGTGTGTTGAGCTGTGTCTTAAGCATACAAAGTTTGACACCATTGTGTTTTCCACAGATGTCTGGATACATCACCCTACAGAGGAGGAACCACACACAAAGACACTGACAAGCAGACACACACATACAGACACACTCACACAAACACACAGCAGATGGGTTGTGATGACGTGAGGTTGCCTTGCTTGCATCCCAATTCAATTCAAATAACTTTATTTTTCCGTTAGGAACTTCAGATGTGGAGGAGCAGCAGGTTGTGTCCATACCCATCAGTACATACAATAAACCAGTACCTCCAGAAAAACGTGATTATGCGATCGCATAATACAACGCATAATCAGCACGCATAATAAGTCCGCATGTTCATGCAGGAGCCGCATATTTCAAATATGCCGCACTTTCACCGCATAAATTGCTGATTTCCGCGCAAAATATGCGGGGCTTGCATGATTTCATAATCCCCGCATTTTCGTAGCAAAAAAGTCACACATATCTTAGCAGAAAGTTGAAAAATGTTGCGTTTACTTCACACAAGAGCAGCCATTTCCCCCTGTTGCCATGGGAACGTTATGAAGTGACGCAATTACGCGACGTGAACGTCATCGAAAAGCTGCATTTTTCGCAAGTTCCCGCAATTTCACCGCATAAAATTGCATAAATATGCCGTATATTTCATCACATTTTTTAAGAAAACATGCCGCGTAATCAAGGATTTATGGCCGCAACAATCACAAAAAAACGCCACATTTTTCTGGAGGGACTGATAAACAAAAATGCGCACACACACCGTCAGCCCCGCAAAAAATAAGAAATCCTTGCCTAAGCCTAATGATTAAATAGTATTACCTCCATAGTGGAGGAGAAATAAATACATTTCCAACCCTGAAATGCATGCTAATATCGTGATCAGAGAGTTTGTGATTACAAGGATTTCAGTAGACACTTGCTCTCACCGCAGACAGCTCTCACCGTCTTACCGTGTGGGTGTCGGTAGAGGCTTGTGGGGCTGACTAGCTGACAGCCCTAGGCAGTTTGTGTTAACAGCTCTCAACCTGTAAAAAATGTAGAGCTGACAATTCATGCAAATCATGCTTCAGGATGCTATTTGTAGTATAAAGTAGGCTGTTCGGGATACAACCCAGTACCTGCTGTCACCTTCAAGGACAATGAGCATTTTGACCTTGAAGCACCCCAATTTCATGGACTACCCCTTGTCTGTCTGACCGTGTGTATGAATGCATTCTTCTACCCTTTAGCTGTCAACACAATAGGTTCAGGTTTCTGAGGATTTCATTGGAATGTATGTTCACAACTTTCCACTTTCACTCTGCACTGATTGTGTACTGTGTGTGTGTGTGTGTGTGTGTGTGTATGTATAGATGTGGGTGTTTGTGTTTTTATGTGTGTGTGTGCGCGTGTGTGTGTGTATGTATAGATGTGTGTGTTTGTTTAAAGGTGTGTGTGTGTATAGATGTGTGAGTGTGTTTGTATGTATAGATGTGTGTGTATGTATAGATGTGTGTGTATGTGTGTGTGTGTTTGTGAATGTAAAGATGTGTGATTGTGTCTTTATATGTATAGATGTGTCTGTGTGTATGTATAGATGTGTGTGTGTGTGTGAGTGTGTGTGTGTGTGTGTGTGTGAGTGAGAAGGAGGGTAGATGAAGTGTTATCACAATGTAATCCTTTTGAAAGAAGAACCTGTCTATGTTACACACACGTACATAAACATCCCCCATGTCTTCTGTAACTTTAGAATGACTAATGGGGCTTTTTTCTCCTGTTTTCTGTCTTCTTGCTAACAAACCCTGCCCCCCCCCCCCCCCCCCCCCCATGATTAAAAGGCGAGTCGTTATCTCGGGAACAGATCCCAGGCCATTTCCATTTACTCGGGCCTCCTCCACGTCATCAATACTTGTCACAGACAACCGTGTATTGTACAAGGTGCCTCCAAATACCGCCAGGCATTTATCCATCCGAGCTAAGCCACATCTGTGATTTCTTATCTTAGATAGAAGTCAGATAGGAACCAGACAGCATGTGTGGGAGCCTCCTGTTAAGTCGATGCATCTGTCTGGTCATATAAGGTAGGTGGTGGGTACAACCAAGGGCGTAAGAACCGGGGGGGATGGAGGGGACGTGTCCCCTCCAATATTGGAGACAGGCGCATTTGTCCCACCTAAAAATTATACTGGGGGAGAAAAATATTTTATTTTATTTTGAAAGCGCAACACAGCGTCTTGTCACCGCTTCTTATTCTAAAAAACTGGATGATTGAGCGTGCAATTAAATAATTGATTTGATATTTATCAGTTCATTACTGCCATTCAAAATGTGTTTTCCTTTACATTTACAAATGTATCTTTTTAGTAGAATAAAATATATTTGTGAATTTTTTCAGTGTAGTTAATTTATGACATATTTCTGTTCAAACCATTAACGGATCTGTCAGGTTTCAAATATGTGTCCCCCCCAATGTTAAACTCATTCCTACGCCCCTGGGTACAACTGTCTCTCTCGAATAGCAAGACACAAGTTAAGAAGATGTATGAATAAACACATTTATTTCCCAGTGTTAATCAAAGGTTGTTCGGAATGTGCCTTATAGTTTTATGCTTTTTCGTGTTTGCAGCCATCACTTTTTGTCAAATATTATTAGGAATGATATATCCTTCCAAAGCTTAATCCAATAAATAAATGCATCTCAACAACTACAGAGTCATGGCAGGAGAATCTTGAAACAGAAACTTTGTCTCAGAAAGAGTAAAAGTGGACGCAACCTGATGTGTAGACCAAGAACATTCATAATAAGAAAACTTGATTTTAAATTAACTAATTTCTAATAACTGAGAATCTGTGCCTTGAATTGGTTTCTATATTTGTATATTTAATCAAATTCAAGGTTGCAATGTTCATCCGACAACATTAAAAAACAATATTGGCCTTATCTGACTCCAGCAATTGCAAAACGGAGCTAAATGTGTAATGATTCCATGTTCACGAGCCGTAACTTCAACAATGAAGTCTTTAAAGCTAGGGTAGGCAATATATCTTTGCCATATTTGTCGAAATTCTCTTAACACCCCGATAGCAATCAATAAAAAAAATACTCAAAACTAACTAACTAACAAATAGGAATGGGGTGTCTGTGGCTGTCTAAGGCCTGCAATAAGCCTGTGCCATCATTTCATTCAAAGGCGGTCTAAAGGGAGGTGGGTGATTTTTACTTTTATATCCTACCTTATTCTGGGAGGTTTCTCACAAATAGCCTACCCTAGCTTTAAGGATAACAATACTGGTTTCCCATAAAGATAGCCATCTCCCTCGGCAGCGACAGGGTTATAGTTTCATATTCAGCCAGCGCAGTGGAGTGAATCAAGGCATTCATATTTGCCATGTTTAGATAGTTGCCATGAAACAAAATGACTGGTCGTAACGCTGTGAATGTTAAGAAGCAGGTTGTTCGAGTATTTTCCTAAACAAAATAAGTTAGGATCCTTTCTCAGCTCCATCGGGTGGGCTGTAAGCCTTTTCGTCAAAATAAAAACTCACTGTTGATGTTTTAATGGTGGCTGGTAGATTCACTCATCTGTCTGGAATCGTGTTGGCTTTGGCCTGCGCCCTGTATGTGTGTCATGAAGAGACATGGGTACAAACACACGTGCTTAC
Organism: Pollachius pollachius; assembly: GCF_949987615.1. Taxonomy (NCBI): domain Eukaryota; kingdom Metazoa; phylum Chordata; class Actinopteri; order Gadiformes; family Gadidae; genus Pollachius; species Pollachius pollachius. Next base: position 12,303,363 of record NC_136943.1, on the reverse strand, counting down.
ACACACACACACACACACACACACACACACACACACACACACACATACATACACAAGCACACACACACACATACACAAGCACACACATTTACAAAAATATAGGAGGAATGCAGTGTAGCAGCTGTTGTCATTGTAAGACAAATCTGCTAAGGTGCATTACGATGGTACATTTTTCGGATGAGAATAACTAAGGCAAGCTATAGTCTACACGTTGCTTTGAAGTACAGTAACAACTAATTAGCATAAATGTATCCCATATCTAAAATAAAATAATTCCACTATTATTATTATTATCTCAAAGAAAACAACCATCAATTAAACACTCTCAATCTGTGGAATGTGAAAATATGTTTGGGTTCAATATTGCTGTATGACATATTTCATGTACTTTGATGTTGCTGATCCCTATGTTGAGTTGAATATAAGATAAGATAAATAACACTTTATCAATTCCGGAATCTCGGAAAGTATTAAACAATTTTGGGAGGTCTAGATAGATAGAAAGATAGATAGATAATTTATTGTCCCCTTGGGGAAATTGTTCTCAGTGAATAGACAGATACACATGACCGTCAACCACAACAACAACAACATAAAAACAAAACAACAAAAAATTCAATGACAGTCCAAGCTTTGGTAGACATTCCCAGAAAGGATCTTATGATCATTTCTGGGTGGTAACTTACATGGTTTGTGTTACCGATTGCGTATTATTTTGGTAGCATATCGGATATATCCGTGAACCTGTTTTTTTTGCCATTGCACATCAGTGACCGTAAACTATATTTAACTGTTTATGCAGTTATTTATAATTTTAACTGGGTGGCTGCCAAAGTTCACAAAGCAAAATCACACAGTGAGAGTTCGTCGGATTTCCCTGTTTCGTTCAGAGTGTTCGAGAGGAACAGGTCGAAAGTTGACTCGTATTGTGGTCAATTGGTTGTAGAAGATCATTCTGGAAGGTAATTTGGCAACGGTTGTAAATACAGGACTGAGTGAGGGCAGAACATATTATCTTTAAGACCACACACATTTAACGCAGACATGCATTGTCACTGTGACGAAAACAGACAAAGAAAATACTAAAGTAATGGAAACTGTTTCAAGGAAACTCTCCTCTTTTAATGAATTCAAGAGGACAGGAATAATTCCTATTGTTTCCTCACACCCCTGCAGTCTCACTTCCCGGAGTGATCCCAGACTGAAAAACATTCATGAAAGAAAGAACAATACATTAGAGAGTGAAATAGCAAGAGAGTGTTATTTTTACCGGGGGTTAAAAACTATAGTATCGTGGTCACAAAATCAGTTGGTATCAGGAAGATACAGGGCAGGCATTTGCATGACTGATGTATAGGAATGAATTAATCTATGAATGAATTAGTTGGAAGCTGTTGGAGGAACCACTCTCATGAATACAAAGCACAATTAATGTTATAGAAAAAAAGTGCATTTTATTCATGATCAACAGTCTGGATTGTGCTGCAAATGCAACCGGTCCAATTTGAGAGACGTGTAGTCAGCTCTGAATTTATTTATGTATTCATTCCTCAGGATTTGATCCTCATCCATCTCTCTCACACTTCAACCTGTTCTCCACATCAAATATCAATGGCACAAGTCACACTGGTCTTGGCACTCAGGAAATCTGGGTGACACCAGAGCTGGACCTACAACTGTAGACCTCTCACACACATATCGCTCCAACTATCGGAACACACTGTAAGGAGATCTATCCACACACGTGGACTGTTCTTCTTCAGCATGGTGGACATGACAGAGTTGCAGACCTTCAGATAGGTCACGTTCTGCTCTGAGTAATAGGGTCCAGTCAAACTGCATAACATCAAATTTTCTTGGATAAAGGTTTCATGAGGGGTTTCCTATGAAAGGTTTTGAATCCAAAGTTGTTGGGGTTGTTTTTACTTAGTAAATGGCACTGGCACTCATTCTAGTACCATGACAATCTAATTTACTTGAAGCATTGTTTCTGCTTTTGTTTTATGCAACCATTATATGTCCTCCCATTGCGCAGATGTTGCACTCCTAACCCTGGAAGGAGGGACCTCTCCTCTGTGTCCCTTATCAAGGTTTCTTCCCTCTGGATTCAGGATAGTTTTATAGTTTCCTTAAGCCCGTCAGGGGGCTTAGGGTGAGGGGGATTTCAAAAAGGGTGGGCCTCTCTCCCCTCTGTGATCTAAGGCTCTACAAATACAATTGACCTGACTCACCTTTAGCCCGATGTTCTTTGACCTCTGAGCAAACTCTGCTGCAACCCCACGCGTGCAAGCCTTGTGCTTCTACCTGAGGGTCAATAAAGCATCACATTATTACCCTATGTTTATGATTACAGGATAGACATTCACATTACAGCAGCACATTGGCTGTCGCCTTCAGCCAGACCTATGGCGATGCCAGTCCTTGTATAGAGAGTCCTTGAGTATGTCTAGGAGCGAGCAGCGCACACCGTCTTGCTCTGAGTCTGGAGCTGTGGTCGTGTAGACTCTGCCGCTGAGATACCAGAGAAAGACACAAGCCAGACTCACTAAACTGATTGCAATGTCGTGTTGACTCGCCGCTTTTACGACCGCTTCTTCAAGCTTGGCCTGGACTTTGGGGATGTTGTCTCCAGTTGTTTAGTCTTTCTGTATCTCTGTCTCCCCGGGATGTTTGGGTGAAGCCTGGCTGGGGCTCCCGGTAGGCCTTTAATTCCAGCGAGGCAATTAAAGGATTAAGACTTGGGACTGATCCTGAGGGGAATGTGTTCTGTTCAAGAGACATTAGATGGGGACGAGCGTTGATTGGGCACGAAAGTCATTCTTTGAATCAGTTGGAGCATGAAGGAATCAGACAGGATAGTACAGCCAGAGTTTGGAACAACATTCTTTTGACCTTTTCACGTTCGATGGCTGAAATAGTTTCTGATCGTTTCTTTCATCCTTAGTCCGTCTTGCGAGTTAAAGAGAGTTCAAGTAATAATTTTAAGAGGAAGACATTAATGAACTCTAAATACCTTAATCCAGGTGTCACTACTAGACTTGCAAACTGGCAGTTTAGTAGTATGGAGTGGATTCGCCCTTTGAAGGATCCAGTGCTGTTTAGCTCCAGCTCTTCAATATATATTCAAGATTGGGAGAGAGAGACAGAGAGAGAGGGAGACTTGCATTGGTTTCCTCTTCCACAACTGGTAAAGCAATATCCCCACCCCCACATCCACACATCCACACACATCCACACACACACACACAAACACAACACACACACACACACACACACACACACACACACACACACACACACACACACACACACACACACACAGCAAAAGCATCCCGGTATTGTTCAGACTGAGCCGAAATATAAGAGAGGGCTGCATGTGTCTGTGTGTGTGTTGGTGTGTGTGTGTGTGTGTGTGTGTGTGTATGAGAAGGTGTTTGTTGGATTGGACACATTGAATCTGTAGTAAGACTGAATAGTTGCATCGATCGCACTTGCTTGCTGCTTAAAGAAATAACAGCTGGGCGGACACAAGCCGCTGAGTTCCAAGTCCTCTGTTCTAATGTTGTGTTCATGGCAGGCATCTGGGCAGCAACTGAGAATGTGGACTAGAGCCAGGTTTTTCTGCAGGACTTTGAAAAATTTGGGATGGTCCTCCAGGATACAGGAAGAAAGATGTCACACTGAGGAAACACAAGTCCTGATAAATCGAGAACCCACACATGACTGCAAAACAGGACAACAAGTCGGGATTATCAATCGAACTTGCGTGTTCCACATTTCGCAAAGGCTAACAAGGACAACTGCAAAGCAGTAGAAGTTAGCTATTCTTTGTTTTCTGTGTACTATGCAAGGGGTGGACAGGGCAGGACATTCAAGCAATCAGATGGAGCCAATCGAGCCCGAGCCCTTAGGCGCCCACACAAAGCTTGATGAAAGGTAATATTTAATCATCAGGGATACCTGCTTGTGCCTGCGATGAGTCTTGATGTGTTAAGGGTGGGGTGTGTGCCTCGCCTGATGCAGCCATATTGCTTTAACACATAGCAAGCTGTTTTGTTGAGGTTAGATACACAAGGAAAGGGGAAAAGTGCCTTGTGCTTCTTAAGTCAATGGAAGACCAGAGCTTTGCAACACTCCAGGGATTATGCTATGATATAATATAATGGTTAATATAGCATGCCTCACTCCCCAGCCACACAAACCTGCACGGAATTGCGTACATGCACACAGAATCACACACACACACACAGGTATGAACACACACACAAACACGTACCCTTGAACACACACACACTGCCACACACACACATACACACACACACACACACACAGATTTCTTATTGTCCTTAGGCCTTAGTTGTGATCTTTTCACAAAGAATACATTATTCAATCTTTCTACTGCGGTTAACGTCATATGAGCATAATGTCCATGCCTATAATGAACTATGAAGAGGTTATACAACCGAAAAAATAGTTAAAACCCTTTTGTGTGGCTTTCTTCATTTAGTCTCTGATCTAGTGCGCACAATGAATTAAGCAACACAGCGGGACCACTGTTAGCTTCCACAGGGAATCATAGGTTTACAAAAACAACCAGCCCACCCACAAACACTCATGTGACAGACATACAGACGTACAGATGACTAACGGATCGAGAGACAGAGAGACAAATGGGCGAAAGGAGAGGCAGATAAACAGAATGACTACTAGAGGAGGGAAGGACATGCAGGATGGCGGATGGATGGACAGACGGACAGACAGGAACACAGACGGAAGGAGGATGGACACACGGACAGTCCAACAAACAAAGAGGCTGACAGACCGAAATATAGACAGATGTATACGGACGGACAAACAGGGAGACAGAGAAACAGACACAAATAAACCATGCACACACAAGTTTATATGTTATATTAGCAGTGAATAAGCGGCTAAACAACATATCTAAACAACTGCTACCAAATCACAATATGGCTATATCTCCATAAATTAATTTAATGGAAATGTCAATTCAATAAAGTCGATCGTGTTCTTTGCAGTCACCCTCATTCTTGTGTTAACCCCACCTGAACCACAAGCATGCTGCAAAATGTAACCCTCAAATCTGCCATAACCTTAAGGAAATGTTTGCATATTTTTGCATATGATAAGCACACTCGTCATAATTTTAGGTGTTGTTTAAAGTGTGTTAATGTTTTAGCTGAATAGGAAATCTATGCTTTCATTTTCTTAATCTCACAAAAAGTGGTAAGAAATAATGCAAACTGTGTAAGTTGGCACAATAAATCCATTTTAAGTATAAAAAAAATCTTTAACAATAATAATAATTTCAATCTAGTGCTTGTTCAAAACACCCCAAATGACATAAATAATAACTTTTGTCAAATATTATATTCTATTTATGCATCCCACTGCACCAGTGGAGACTTTCTGTTCAAACTTTCAGCAGTTACTCTGCTCGTTCCAAAGTCTGGTCATCTGATTGGCTGAGCCATGGCAATGATGTCACCACTGAATGTTATAAGGGCTTTGACAAATAGCCTGGCAGCCGCATAAGAAGGAACGGCTCAAGCGAAGCACTGACTGAGTGAGTGAGTGAGCGAGAGACAGAAAGAGAAAGAGAGAGGTTGTGGGAGTGTGTGTGGGAGAGAGAGACAGAGAGCGAGAGAGAGAGAGAGAGAGGGGGGGGGGGGCACAGCGAGGTGAGGGAAAGGAGAAAGTAATGTTAGAAGCGATGGCAGACGGAGCTGGCTGCTTTTAGACATTTCTGCTTTGTGTAGGAGCTTTGGAAGGGACAACTACCTGTGGAGGTTTGTACTTTTATTTCTGCTGAGGTTTGGTTTCTTAAACTCGCCAATGAGTTTTGCTTTTATGCTTATAATTACGAAACTGGTCAATGTATAGTTATATATGTAGCAGACATTCACTTAATGAAGCTTTGCTAATGTGTGTGTGTATGTGTGTGTACAACTGCCTTTGTGTTTGTCTCTGTATCTGCGTGTGTGTCTTTGGCTGTTTATATGTCTGTGTGTGCGTCATTGTGTGTGTCTGTGTGTGTGCGTGTGAATGTGTGTGTGTGTATGTATCTATGTGTGCATGTGTGTCTGTGCGTGTGTCTGTGTGTACGTGTACGTGTACATGTGCATGTGTTTTTGTGTGTGTGTGTTCATGTGTTTGTGTGTGTGCCGGGCGACTCCATGTGTTGTCCACATGTCTGTGCACAGATCATGGGAAGCGAGATCATGGGAGTCCTGGAGCGCCGCAACGCCTCGTCCAACGGGACGGGCGAGGAGGGCGGCTACACCGAGGTTCAGATGGTCCTGCTGGGCATCTTCATGTCCCTGCTGGTCCTGGCCATTGTCTTTGGCAACATCCTGGTGATCACGGCCATCGCCCGCTTCCAGCGCCTGCAGAACGTCACCAACTGCTTCATCACGTCGCTGGCGTGCGCCGACCTCATCATGGGCCTCGTCGTGGTGCCGTTCGGCGCCTGCTACATTATCTTCAACACGTGGCACTTTGGAAGCTTCTGGTGTGAGTTCTGGACGGCCACCGATGTACTCTGCGTGACCGCCAGCATCGAGACTCTGTGCGTCATAGCCCTTGACCGCTACTTGGCCATCACCTCCCCCTTCCGCTACCAGTCCATGCTGACCAAGTGCAAGGCCCGTATCGTGGTGCTGCTCGTGTGGGTGATAGCCGCCCTCATCTCCTATCTGCCCATTCACATGAAGTGGTGGGTTGAGAACAGCGACGTGGCCCGGGACTGCATGAACAAAAGCAGCTGCTGCGACTTCAACACCAACGCGGGCTACGCCATCACCTCGTCCATCGTCTCCTTCTACATCCCCCTCTTCATCATGGTGTTCGTGTACAGCCGCGTCTTCCAGGAGGCCAAGCGGCAACTGAGGAAGATCGACCAGAGCATGGGCCGCTTCCAGAACATGAGGAACAGCGACGCGGCCTCACTGGAGATCAACGTGGGCCGTGGCGGCAAGAAGACCAAGTTCTGCCTGAGGGACCATAAGGCTTTGAAGACTCTGGGCATCATCATGGGGATCTTCACGCTGAGCTGGCTGCCCTTCTTCCTCCTCAACGTGGTGGGGGCCATCTGGAAGGTGGACAACATCGACCAAACGTTCAAGGTGCTCAACTGGATCGGCTACGCAAACTCAGCGTTCAACCCGCTCATATATTGCCGCAGCCCCGAGTTCCGGTACGCCTTCCAGGAGCTCCTTTGCATGAAGAGCCGTTTCGCCCAACTGTCGAACAAAGGTGGATATATCTACACCGGACACAGCTGGCAGAGCGAGCAGCCACCCCGGAACAAGGGTAGCTCAGAGGAAAACAGCGATCCCGGGGACAGGAGCTCGGAGAAGGCAGAGGTCTGCGATGACACTGGGAAAGGGACGGACCCCAACGGGAATTGTGAGACAAACTCCCCCTCTGTCTTTTAAACCCCGTGATCTCACGAGGACCTCACACAGAAGTTTACACTTTAGCCATATTTTATTATTATTCTTTCAAATTGTCTGATGAAGGTAAGACCGGTCAACTTGGTTGATGTGTAGTGTTATCCCCTGGAGACTGGTCCAAGGAAATGGTTGTTTGAGATATTTCCAGACTTATGGGTTGAGTGTCATTGGTTTAGGACACCAAAGAATACAATTGAGATAGCTGAGATAGGGTTTTTTGAAAAACAATGTTGATTTTCCATCTACCTCACTTTTCCTTTCTTTTCTCTTGCATTATTTTTTTGCACAGCCATACTTTACATGGTCTCTAGCGTGGTGTTAGACTTGCGCAGTACCGTGGCAGTTTATTGACATTAAGTTGTTTTATGCATTCTATAAATCCTGAAAAAGCTGGCTCAATTGGGATCTGTAGACATTCCTTTTATCTCCCTTGGTGTTCGTGGCCAAACACACGTTAGAGGTGCAGTTTGTAGGATTTAGTGGCATCTAGCAGAAAGGATTTTGGCCACAATGGAAAATAATGTTCAAAAGTAAGATTTAATAAGTGTAGAATCCAATGAAATTAAGAATTGTGTTTTCATTACCTTAAAAGTAGACCTTTTTATCTACATTGGGAGCAGGTTCAACAGCTACCCAGAACAACATTCACAAAGCATTCACCTGTTTTTGATGAACAATCCCAATTGCCATCTTCCTTGTAAGCTATGACCTGTAATTTTACAGACGAAATAACACAATAACACAACTTATTTACTTATTTATTTATGATCCAGGGACCTTGTCACTTGACACTCGGCTAACTCAATGCTGTAGTCGACGATTTTATCATTTTGGAGGTACCTACTGGCACCTTACAGGCCATCGTAGCTTCTCATATATATCCCCTCACAAAGGGAGGGCTGGTGGAAAATTCCCTGCGTGGCAATCTGCAACCTCACTGCTAGAAGTCCCTAATTCCTATACACTGTACCTTTAACATGTGAACTGTTTCCTTTCTAGGAACAACAAATACCATCATGAATCAATCAATAATAATTGAGTTAGCCATTTAGCATTAGCACCACATTGTGGAGTAATTCCGTGTGAGGTCTCACTGGCGTTTCTGTTTTTTTCTCTTACTTGTAGATATACATTCCACAACTTATTTCAATTCAAAAATTTCCATATGCATGAAGAGCAATGTCTGGCCTAGAGCCAGACCTGCTCTTTTCCCCCCACCTTATTACAAGCATGCATGCCCAGAGACACACACATACATTCACACATGGCAAAGGCCTCAGAAATGGCCAGAGTGCTGGCTGTGTATGCTAATGTTTAACAGCATGTTGCAGAAGGGAGGTTTCTGAGACCAACAGATAGCACCGACGATTGGGGCATTCTCCAAAGCCTTATCAGTGTCTGCATGCTAAACACACACACACGCACACACACACACACACTGAGCATGAGCAACAAGTATGCCATCCGCACCACTTTTTGACAGGAGTTTTAATAATATAATCACAATGATCATTATGAATCTAATAGATTCAACTCCTGTCCTAGTAGGAACTGAGTGTGAGTGTGGTGTGCTGGGTCGTTTCTCTTTGCCACTTAAAGTGTGTGGCTTTTTATAGATGCGTATACAGCAATGCTCCACTTTCGTATCGTACAGTCCCATCTATCACATCTGCACTTAAACAGTCCCAGTTGGTAGGGGAAGGGGTATTTAATAGTAATTTATTTTACACTGATATTGTTGTGCCTTGGAGAAACCCATGAGTACAATTTAGTACTTTAAGTGCTTACCAACTTCATATTTTTATTTTACTACTACTGCTACTTTTTCTTGGGTTATCTACTGGGAGATACATAAAAAAGGCAACCTTTTTCCCCCTAAGCCTAAGCCTGGTTGTGTTACGTAAGTGTTTGTTGATTGGAGGATCTGGTTGCTGTGCTGTACCGTCCACTCTGTTTACAGAAACCAGAAGCCATTTCCTTAGTCATGGTACAATCTCCCGCACACACAACAATAATAAACAGCGCATAGAAATAGCTGAGGCTGATAGCGGGTAGATCTGCGGGTTCCAGAGGGGTGGAGGTGGCGAATGGTCTGCCCTGCAGGCCCCCGGTTGAGATGCGAGGACGGCTTGGCAGTGTCTTTACCCCGAAGTGCTCCCAACTGCTCGCTCACTGATGTTTCCCAGAGTCCCCTCCCCCCCATTTCCCCCCCGTCCCGTCCCTCATCCCCCCATCCGCAACACCACCACCACCACTCCCACTCCCGTCCCCCAAATGTAAACGGATATCCAGAACTTTGGGAAGTGTACCTTGCACCGGGTCTCGGAGGGAACTGCGAGACCGCTCCCGTGCTTTTCCAGCTGTGTCTGTCAGTTTCCCTTCCTCTGCTGAAAAAAACTGAAACCCCTCCCTTCCCATTCTCTCTCTCTCCCCCCCCCCCTCTCTCTCTCTCTCTCTTTCTCTCTCTCTCTCTCTCTCTCTCTCTATATATATATATATCTTTATCTCTCTCTCTCTCTCTCTCTCTCTCGCTCTTGCTCTCTCTCTTGTTTCTGTCTATGCTCTCTCGCTCCTTTCCCCTGTGTCATCTGAAGTCCCCATGAACTGCCTTGAGCCAGCCGAGCCCTTAGCCCAGTCAGCACCAGCCAACCCGTGATGATCTCCTCACGTCAGTGGAAGACTCGGATGACAACAATCTGTTGCCCTCCATGCATTGCAATCCGTGATCTTGCCACAGACAGAAGGCACGCACGCACACACACACACACAAACACACACACATATGCATGCACACATATGCACGCACACACACATGCACGCACACATTTATCACATGTTGTGATAAAGCACGCAGCATGCTAAATGCTGTGAACCTGGGGGGGGGGGGATCCAGGGGGCCACCACACAGTCTCAATCCCCTTTAGTGACCTTTGATATGTATATATCTAAATATCTTCAGGCTGTTTTTATAGAGATATATGTTGCATGTGGCATTGCCTGGTACCCTCAGATGACAGGGGGAAATGCTGTGAACTTTGTTCCTGTGAGGCGCTCTCTCTCTCTTCCTCTCTCCCTGTACTGTATCCCGGGCTCTACTTGGCACCGTGGCCACAGACCCGGGCAATAGACGCAAGCACAGCGTCATCCTGCGTCAGCCACGGCCGCTCGGAAAATAGGGAAAAAGAAAAACACAAGCGCCTCCATACGTTTGTGTATTCGTTTTTAGTTTTTAGTTCTTTTCACTTTTCACTCAAAGCAAAGTTAATGTTGTTGTTGTTGTTGTTGTTGTGCTGTACGGCCAAATTGAATGTTATAACTTATTTTTCGTTCCTGTCTGTATTTTCCAATGTGCAGAAAATTAGCACAAAACTAGTCCTGTCGAACCAGAAAAAATAACTCATGATTACTGTTGAAGTCATACTTTACTGTTGCAATATCATCAGATAATGGTGTAGCTAAATATTTCTAGATGTTATCACTGATGTTTTGCTCTCTTTGTGTATTGGTGGTGTGTTTCCGGGCCTTCTGTTGTACTATTCCTCACAAAAAAGTTTAAAAATATTAATTGAACTCCAAAGCCAAACCGGTTTGGGGCTAATTCCACACCTTTCCCTCCTGGCTGTGGCCCCTACTTGCACCTTGTACATGTCATGCGGCGGTTACCATCCATATGATGACTGCTCAATGGCCCGGAGGCACACAATGGATTTTCCCCCTACGATGAAGCTCTTCATGAAGTTATAACCAAGTGGGCACGGCCCCAGACACATTCCAAGACCCAGCTCTAGCTGTTGAAGGACTAGCCGGTACTAATGAGCCTGGCATCTCCACTGATTACTCCAGAGAACGTCACATACATGGGGACGTTATGAGCTGCAGAACCAACTCATTCACCTGTTTGCATTGGCTTTACTTGGATTGTGCCAATATAAATGTATAGATATGGTGTATTTATTGCCAGGGTATATTTGTTCCCAAATGGATGATTAGTTGTTATAAATTTAAGTTGGAGGTGTGGAGATGGAAAGTCATCATAATGTTCATGAATGCAGTGTTTTTGGAAAATATGTTCTGATCATTGTATGCAATTAAAAATTGTTGATGACCATTATTTGAAAAGTTACACTGCATGTAAATGGACATGCTATGAAAGTGAACTAATGCTCCAGTAGATTTGTTTTAAAAAAATAACCTACCAGTGTGTGAACACGCTTATTAGGACTAGTCATAGGTAAAACGCTGTCAAACTAATTGTTTACTAACTTTTCAAGCTCTGTACGCACAAGTTTCGTCATTGTTGTCGCCAAGCCGATGATGTGTGTTACAGTGTGTGTGGTGTCATGTGGTATTTATACAACGCAAATGTTCGGCATTTGTCGTGGAATAATAAATTATTTTCTTGCTGCATGGAATCTTAATATTTCTGGGGATTGTTTTGGAAGACAAATGTATTGTTTTAGCAAGGACAAAGTTCAAACTCAGATTTGGTTACACATTGTCATATATATTTCATTCACATTTTATACTCAAATTCAAATTTTAACAAAGCAAGTGTACAAGTGCTGCACGACAAAAAAAACAACAACTGCTGGACATCTATATTTAATATTCAGGGTTTTTTCCTTTTTATTATATGACATTTTTATTTTGATGCATAGCTTGTCGGTTAAATCTCAGATAAAGTTTAAAAGTGTGTTCAAGCTTCAATATCAAATAAAATTCCCCTACAACTAGCTAAAAACAAAAATCCTCTTCTTGATGATATATACGCCAACGTACCAAATTGATAAATGCTCAAACAACCACATATGTTGTTGAAACATATGTGGTTGCACTCTCAGGGTTGCGACCTGATTCGGTTGAGTCACTTCCTTCTTGTTTGTTTCTCATATTGCTCATGTTCAGAAAGCTAGAAACCAGAAACGGCCTCTGGTGGTTATTCTGATGTGTGCGTGCTAATCACTTTTGCTAATTTAACTGCACTGTGAAGATTAAACAAACACTTGAACATGTTTGAGTGTTGAGCCTCCAGTTATTTACGAATAGTGTAGAGAATGTTTAAACATTTAGACCGCCAACAATTTAACAATTTGCCCTCAACCGATGTTAGGGCCTACCATTTAGGCAACTTCTGAGTTTGGGATTTATATTTTTATAGTGTTTCATTTTATTGAATCAATTTTAATGTCAAAAGTGCATAAGGAGCATCTGCATGTGGACAGATAAAATAAATCAAACGTGTCTATACATATTCAGGGCGATTATTTGAATGCAGAATGCAGTCTGAATCCTACACAGTGCCCCTTCAAAGAAAACATTTATGATCCTGTCAGCTCTTCCACTAACACGCGTCAGATGTCGGCGGTGGTGATTGGTGGTAGGAACCAACCACAGGGCCATTCACTGGAGTGTCTGGCAATAGGTTTTCTCTCATTTAAATAAACACAGACGCCAACCACTTCTTCAAATCATTAGTCATGTCCAGTGCTGTTTCTAGTAATGAGCCACATGAGCGACGGCTTAGGGGCCCCAGGAGTTCAGGAACGGCCCTGGCTGTGCCTCTCCCTGGATTGGCGGACAATCCAGGTATGTAGCGCTGGGCTGAGCTGCGGTTTTAACTGCCTAATTTGGCAGGTTTACTGGCGCTGTGAAATGTGTGTGTCTAAGGTTAGCACACTGACTAAGACTTAGGGAGGTTTCTTTTGAGCTCTTTCCCTCTGAAGAGGGTCACAGTCTAAAATCTGATATATGACGTAAACCATTATGTCAAAACTCAAGAGGAAGGGATGTGGTTTCATCTTGTTCAAAGTTTTGTTTAGCCTATGAGATAGTGTACACAATTGGAAATATTTTGGCATCATTGAAATGTCAATCTTATCAGAAAATACTACACCCCAAAAAAAACATGTTGGTGAACAACAGTGCACTACTTCTTAATTAACCTAGTGACAACCACAGTTCATTGTGTCTTTACAGAAATAATGAAAAATGTCCATTTCTACAAATTTATTTGCAAACGGTCACTGGATCCCACACTGCGTTAGATCTGTTCAGTGGAGCTTACAAAGAGCAAAATGGATCAACTGTATGTACTTTAAATTCCACTGGTATGGAAACAGTTGGTGACGGCCGTCTGGACTGAGTCAGCTGTTTGCAGGATGATGAGAGACACCAGCCCCTTGTGTGTGTGTGTGTTTCTGCCCCCCCCCCCCCCCCCCCCCCACACACACACACACACACACTGTGTGTGTATAAAACATGGCTTTTGGTGTAACAGTGATCATATTAATAGCATGTGAAAAGCTTGATATTGCGCTCATACACGAGATTTAATGTTCCCCAGACTGCACCAGGACTATGCAGAGCTGGGCCCCTCGGAGTCTGGGGCCAAATGTACTCCAGGGAACCCATCTGTGTGTGTGTGTGTGGGTGTGCGTGTGCATGTGTGTGCATTCATGTGTGCGTGTACGCATGCGTGTGTGTGTGTGGCCGTGCGTGTGTGCATGCATATCCGTGTGTGTGTCTATGTACATGTATGGGGAATACCTCCTACTAGCCCTGCTGGGTGCATCCTAAAAAACAGTCTAGATCAGACCCGAAGGTTATGAACTGTGAACTATGATCCATGAACCTGAAAAAAAAAACGTCAAGTTGCCAAGAAAAATGCAATAAAACATAAAATGAACATGTAGGAAAACACACTGAAAAGAAGATAGTGTATTCCACAGTAACTTCTTCCTCACTAACCCAGTCCTGTTAATCCATGGTGCGGTTAAATCAATATCATTATTCTGTAGGGCTCATTCTTCATGGTGTCACACACTAATGAATTGTGTCCTTCCTTTACAGCCAGCCGAATATATAAAGTATAACGTTTTCCACCACTTTCGTTATGATTCATGCCTCCAGCTGAGCGCGAGTGGATACATCATTGAAGAGAGCAGTAAATAATTAAAATCATTTGTTGTTTTTTTTGGTAATGAGGAAAAGTACCAGCGTACCAAGAAACAAAACAAATGAATAACAACAACGTCAGTGAACGAGACCGAAACCATGAGAATAAGAAATGAAACTTGGGGATCAGCAAAGTTTCTATTCAAAGTTTTTCATAGTGAATCATATACCGTATGTGGATTCAAAAGGTGAAAAGGTTTATCAAATAATCATTCATGAAGGTGTCTCTATAGTAAACATTATAAACAGAAGTTTGTGCCTTGTTACACCATTCAATTATCTTTCTCGGATGAATATAGATGAACAAATTGTAAATCTGAACTTGATCTGTGTGTGTGTGTGTGTGAGTGTGTGTGTGTGTGTGTGTGTGTGTGTGTGTGTGTGCGTGTGTGTGTGAATGTGTGTGCATGGGCGTGTGTGTTCTAGCACAATTACTACAGGATACATAGAGTGTGTGTGCAACCTCAGGGCAGCCTGTGTCCGTCTGCAGGTGTAGCTGTCTGTCAGAAATTCCCCTGCCATTATGACACCTAAGCATTTTTTTGGCCTGTTAGCAAACGCTGTGGCCTTCGACTACAAGACTCAAGAAGACGTTTGTTTTCAACTTTTGGCTCGAGTTACACGGTCCTCTGAAACATCATGTGACTGTCAATGGAGTGGGTTGTTAGGGTTTTGGCCACGCAATAACATGCGGAGGGATATGAGCAATGGAGAGTAAACCCTTACTTACTACTTACACTTGCTAATTATTGTTGTTCCTGGGGTCGTGTCTCACTCCAATGGGGGAGCAAGGCATTAACGTTTGATTCCCAATGTGGCCGCCATTCTAAGAATGTATGCGCAGAAATATGTGTGGGCATGTATTTGCCAAACTATTTAGTGCTCGCTCGCTCTCTCGCTCTCTTTCTCTCTCGCTCTCTCTCTCTCTCTCGCTCTCTCTCTCTCTCTCTCCCTCTCTCTCTCTCTCTCTCTCTCTCTCTCTCTCTTTCTCTCTCTCTCTCTCTCCCTCTCTCTCTCTCTCTCTCGCTCTCTCTCTCTCCCTCTCTCTCTCGCTCTCTCTCTCTCTCCCTCTCTCTCCCTCTCTTTCTTCTCAGTGTCTATATTCTCACACTCTAGTCCCCCTCTTTCAGTCCATCCTAATGGCTCATTTATCTGACCACCCAAGAGCAACCATTTGCTGCCAGCAATCCATTTCTCCCCAACCGGCAGTGATGCCGCCCTGGGCCTAATATTGACTGGATTGTATTCTTAATAACTTTACTAAGCACTGCAATTTCATCCTCTGCTCACAGCCACCTCTTGTGTCAAATCGGCTGAGCCAGCACCAGGCCTGTTTGGATGGATTAAAAGGTACCATTCTGGGTGGTGCAGAGTTTGAGTTGGCACCAACTATTATCAATCCCAACCACTCTGGAACGTGTTCTCAGCACCCAGCCTATAAACACTCACAAAACCAGTTTTGGATTTTTTTATAGTCTCTAGCCCTTGTTGCCTTCTATGACTCAGCCAGTCACAACGCAGACAGTTTGGGAAGTTCTATTAAAGATGGTTACAGACTGTGTGGGCAGTGCCTGGAGCACAGTTCTCTTCTCTCTTTGGGATGACACCTGCGACTGCTGCTGTTGTACTCCAACGGAGGTTTATATAAAAGGAGTTTCAGGACTAATGGAGGCCATTTTGCCAGTCGGAAAGAGTTGCTGCAATACCTGTCATCCGGAGAACTTCAAATAAAAAAATATTCAGTCGCCCTCTATTTCCTCCTGTGCATCTGCGTTGCTATGGTAACTCAGAAGTTCCCCTCCACCGGAGTCCCTATAATATTTGGGAGGTGTTTGACGAAGATCAGGCCTACAGCCGCTATTTGAGCTGTGCAGCGTCAGTCTGTTGGGAAGGTGTTATTAAAGTTAGTTTTTAAAGGTTGGAGTTTCATCAGGGACACATAAGAGGATGTAAAAATAATAAAAAGGATACATTAAAATAGTGAAGGAGTGCTCTCGTCCCTGGCTTGTCACAGAACGGGACGGTGCAGCCCGGCCACCTCACTCCTAATCCACCCTTAAGCTCCCCTCAATCCTTCACATCGGACTGACCGTATCCACCCAGCCATCCTCCCCCTCAAACCCTAGCATTCCTTGACATGCTTACAAAGCTCAGCAGATGCAAGTCAGAGATCCCTGTCAGGCGAGTAAACACTGGCCTAATATGGTGGTGTGGTTTGACACATGTAGTGTAGTGAGAGAACCACCATCCCGGGACAACATCACAGCCACAGTCTTATACGTGCATTTTTTCCCGTGTGTGCATTTGTGTGTGTGTGTGTGTGCGTCTGTGTGTGACGATGGGTGTACATACATTTGTGTGTGCGTGCGTGTGCTTGGCTGGATGCTAATGTGAGTTTTAGGTGTCATAGTGTCTGTGCACGTGCATGTGGGAGTGTTAATGCTAGCTTGTTCGTATGCGGGCATGTGTGTGTGTGTGTCGGGATGGATGTATGCATTTCTGTGTGTGTATTTGGTTGTGCCGTTGTGTGTGCATACACTTGTGCACGTGTGGTTTGGCGTGGAGCATATGTCAGTAAGCGGCCCCACGCATATGCGTGGTAGAGACAGAGCATGAGGTGTGTGTGTGTGTGTGTCTTGAAGGGGGTGGGATAGGAGGGGGGGGGGGCTGGTTATGGATAATATCCAATGCAATAGATGCCGTCGAGTAAACTATGGCTGGCTGGTGGATATGGGGGGGGGGGGGGGGGGGGGTTATGTTGAATATCTAATGCAAGAGATGCCCTCCAGCAAACCATGGCTGGTGGTCAGGGGTTGGGGGGGGGGTGTGTTTTAACACACGACACTGAACGCCTATCGCATGCATTTCCTGTCACCATTTCGTCAAGCGGACACACACCCGGTCTGGTTACACACCGCGGCTTCCTCTGAGGTGAAGAGAGAATCATCTCGCCCATGCACACTTTAAGCTGACAAGCAACGTCTCTAAAATGCTGTGTGTGTCTGTATGTGTGTGTAAGTACGATCGAGGTGGCATGTCCAGGCTGCTGGCCAGTAGACGGTCTGTGTGTGTCTGGCATCGCCAAACACAGATGTCATAGAGTGACGCCGTGTGTGTGACGACCCCTCACACTGGCTGTGAATCACCCCTTCTTGGCTGTGAATGAGGATTATAGAAAAACCTTATTGGGAAAGTGGCATATGTGAGCTAGTTTTCTAATTAGTCATTTGGCAGATTCTATTATCCGCAGTGACAATGACAGGGCTGGGAGACAAACCGCCACAAAACAATCCTGACTATTCAGCCCCTGTTTTTGAATTCATCCCTGCCACATACAACCTCAGTGGCTTTGTTGGGTTCCTCTGACGACCAGGACACAGATAGATGTTGTTAAACCGGTTTATGGAACACTGGCAAGATGTTACAGTCAGAGCAGGAGGTAACTCCCCACCTGTCAGTGCTCTCCTGAGCGTGTTCCATCATGGCTGGTTTGACTGCTCAGTGCGCCACAGTTATGCATCTTCACCCAGCCACACGTCTGATCAGTCTGACTAAGATGAGGTGAGGCGAGGCTGCTCAAACCAGCCGTCAACCACAAACCCTCCCCGGAGAAAAATGCCATGAGAACGCGTGTGAGAGACGTACCTTTCGATATTACTGTTAGGGTACAGTTCAGATCATGATAGCCAAAACAAGAGATCTGTGCTGCCACGGCTGCCTTCGAAGCTGCTCAGGGCTCAGTGTGCCTTTTTACCATACTATCCCCCTTGTAAACAAAGTGTATGAGGTGGTCTTACAGCACATATTTGGGTAGGATATCCGTTGTTGTGTGATCATCTGAGTGGGAGCCGGTTTTGTCTGGCAGCCGGGACATGAATAGATTTTTGCCTGGGGATCAAACCTCAGCAATAACCTATGATGGAGTTCACTTGAAATATATGGTGTACGTGTGTGTCTGCTTGAATGTGTGTGTGTTTATATGTATAACTGTGTGTTTATGTGTGTGCCGTGATGAGAGTGTGTGTCTGTGATTGGTCTATGTATCTGTGCACTTGCATATAAATAAGTGTCTGGGTTTATATGTATGTAAGTATTTGCAAGTGTATCAAAGAGTGTGTGTCTGAGCGGATGCGCGTGTGTGCTTGTGGTGCGCGTGTGTGCTCGCGTTTCAGTCAGCTGATGTGTGCGTGCATTCGTTTTGCCGTGCATGTGTGCTTGTGTTTCAGTGTGTTGATGTGTGTGTTGCCGTGTGTAAGCGTAAATGTGTGTATGTGCAGTGTGTGGGCGGGAAAGTTCAAAGAAGATAGCAGAAGAACAGCCTACAGTCTCAGCGGAACGGAGAACCGAGAGGTGAAACAGAGAAGGACAGCCCAGAAGGGTAACCAGACTTGGCCCCCTAGTTGGCCAGTGGGCCCTTCCACTTACCAAAACATATGCTTGGCATCGGAATGTCCACAGTATGTTGGACTGTTGGTCTGTTTCCAGATGGTTTACACTTGTTCTCATGGCATGTTAAATTAGGTATGTACCTCATGTATGTTTTTCCACACACTACGCTTCTGCATAAGATAACTCAATACATAGGGTTACCTTATGAATATATACAATTATCCCAAAAATGTGTGAATAAACTCATTTTGTTGAGGGTTCACGGAAACCGGGTGTGTATGTGGTGGGGTATAACTTTGGGAAAATGATATGCACACCATAGCCTAATGTAATGTAAAGCGCACTAGCGCCCTAATGCGCTAGCGCTAAAACCATCCAATGTCTAGTTCAGGGCACAATAAGCCCATAGATTTAGCATCTACTGCACATTGCAGAAAAATGGGTATTTGGCAATCTACTTCAATACTTCAATACTTGAAACGGCAGGTCATGTAAAGAAAGCAACAGACAATGATGTCAATGGTAATAATTCGACGGGCATTAATAAGTATATTTGACTCAAAGGGGAAGTGTTCAGGGTTTGAAGAGCAAATGTCCTCTGCCTTACCTAAAGTCATCCTTGAGTGAGACGTCATATATTATCTCTGCTCATTATTTATATCTTGCTTTGGATAAAGCAAACCATAAATAATGAGCAGCGCCTAAGAGATTGTCATGCACATTATAACAAGCTCTTTCACCCGTATCGCAGATGACATCAAAGTTATGGCTTTAATATTTGACATTTTGCCCCGCAGACTGTATTGATTCATGAGGCGTTTGTGGTTCAGGGTTGTTAACCCACGAACACGGAACCTGCCCTCTGCCGCTCCTGCTGATAATGAGCCCTGGTGTGCGGTTAGTATTCATACGGTTGCCAGGCAGTAAACCTGCAAAGCCAAGATTCCATTTCCTACCAATGCTCGGTTGAACTTGTCAAACTCATTCCAAGTAAGCACTGCAAATCGAGGGCTGCATGCCAATTCTTTATCTATTGTCACTCAATGACTCACAATGTTTCGGGAGCCCTGTGGGTGGCGTACGGAAGAGGATTGGCCACACAAAACTTAGAACTCAGAGTTATGATTTTATTCTCAGAACTCCGACATTAACGTCAGAATTCTGAGATTAAAGCCAGAATTCTGATATTATTCTTAGAATTCCATAGTTAATAATTCTGTGAATAAAGTCAAAACATTTTTTTTTTCTTATGAGTGGCCCTAATCTTCTTTAAGAGTTGCGTGTATTGTAGGCCAACCGGTCTAGGAAAAATATTGCTATGATTTCGCTATTGCATTGCTCTGATGACACAAATGTTTCATCAGACCAATGACAAATCAACCGGTTATCTTAGTGTTAGTTAGACAACTAGTTGATTTGTCATTGGTCTGAACCACGGCTGACTGGTGGAGTGCCACAAACAACCTTGCAGTTTGGAAATGGAATGCGCTTCACAGATGGATACCATTATTCGACTCCTGGTTAAATTAAATGGATTTTATGTTTGAGTTCAATATGAAGTCAATACCATTGAATGCCAAATATGCTTAAATCCCGCTCTCTCTCTCTCTCCTCGTCCCTAAGTTTATCATCCACTTGTTGCCAGTGAACGTTATAACCGTAGTCTTCACGTCAGCAGCTGCACTCTGCTGCCCTCTCCCGGCTGACCTAGGAACAACATTGGCTGGCCTTTATTTTTTTAGTAGAAACACAGCTTGATGCGGAGCGATGTCATTCATACCTTAAGGCATTTTTTTACTGAGTTGAAAAATGTATTTACAAAAAACATACAACAGGCTTATGCTTTCTTCAACGGCCGGGTGGATATAAAGGGATCTCGGAAAATTCTACATTTACACAAGCATACATAATATCGTTTGTATTTGTGCAAAAGGGCAAATGTTTTGGATCATTACAAACGGACAAATCACAAACAGTTTTCTGTCAATCAACCACTTAGGAACCAGGCATAAAGCGTTTGACGTGCCACCTTACAGGCTATGTGTACACGTGGTCTAAGTCCACGTGTTTGTTCACATCATCCACGGCCTCGCTCACAGTCTCCATTGTGCGGATGCCAGCTGCTGCATTGCTGGCTGGGCTACTGCCGTTGTCCAAACTCTGTTTTTGGTCAACATTAGACGGACTGTCTCCAACACCACCGCCACCACTACCACCAACACCCTTTACAATCCCATTGACGTCGTCATCGGTCACTCGATGGCAGACATCCGCATCTTGATCCCAGCCGCTTCCTGTATCGTCCACATCCCGGCCCCTTCCGGCTCCATCCGGGGTTTCGGTGAAGGCCGGAAGGTCGACCGGTATGGAATCGATTTCCCCCGACGCTCCGTGGCTGATATTCCCGGTGTCCGCATCGCTGTGGGGGTTCGGATCGCTCCGACTCTCGGGGTCCGGTGGATTGTGCGTGTTGCTGCTCATCTCCTGGCCGTCGTCCGTGTGGTCCGGGTCGGCCTGGGGGCTCGAGCGGGCCGAGTCCGTCATGTGCTCCCTGGCCGTGGCGAAGGACTCGGTGTGCGTGCTGTCAGAGGCGGACTGCTGGAGGCGGAAGGCCGGGCACACAGTGCGGCCTTCGGAAAGTCCCTCCCTCCTCCTCCTCCTCTTCCTCCTCTCCTCCTCCTCCACGTCCTCCTCTCCGGTCACACAGTCGGCCCACTCCGTCTCCGTGTGAGTCCTCACCGAGTCTCCCCCCGTCTCTGACTCGCTGTTGCCGAAAACCTCGTCTTCCTTGGCGCACTCTGACTCTTGGTTCTCCGCCGCACAGCAGCAGGCGGTTTGGCGGGCAACGTCACCTTGCGTCCCCCCCGTCCCGCCCGACTCCTCCCCGGTGGTCCCTTCCCCTCTCCCACAACGGGGGGACTCCTCTCCCGCCAGCACCCGCCTCAGGCTGTGGGCCCTGTCTCTGTAGGTGTGGCACAGCTGGGGGTCCGGCAAGTGGTGGGCGTGGATCTCGGCCAACTTCATGTAGACCACGTACAGCGCCCGTGGCTGGGTCTGGTCCTCCAGGGCCGCGGCCAGGGCCAGGTGGAAGTAGCCTACCGCGTCGAAGGCGTCCTGGGGAAGGGAGGGGGGTAGAAGGAGGAGACAGGGATGAAGATGCAGTGGGAGGACATTGGGCTGTGCATCGCTTCATCGGGGGGAGATGGCATCAAGCAGTTTAGCTTAATAAATTTTTTGGGGAGTATACGTTACTACAGGAAAAAACGACAAGAGATATTCGCAGATTTCATCATGAATGGACAATAATGAAATCGAGAGCAACTTTCATTGAGAGCAACTTTCATTGAGAACAACGACAATCGATCAGTTAGAAGTATTGCCTTTTGACAAGGAACATATCGCAACCCTTTACACTCAGCCATTTTGCAGCCGCGTTTATTCAAAAGCAAATTTGTCAAAGGTACTTCCTAGGAAATATACTGGGTCATGTCACAGGGTCAGGTCACTGGATGGTGGTTTCAGTTGCTGGGGCTCAGTTTTGTTGGGGGGAAACGAGGGGGGGGGGGGGGTGGGGGGGTTGGTTGTGATCGGCTTACGCACGCAACAACAGATGCACATACAGCGGACACAAAGTAAGAAGTCTTAACTTAGCATTTACAAACCTCGCTGATGTTCTTAACCGCTGATTTGGTACACAGTTGTATTATTGTTATTATTATTTATCTGTCTGGACCTCTGTGATCTCTTGGCTGGCTATGGGGCATGGGTCAGGTATACCCGAGTGAAGGTGCACCCTCTCGGGGAGTATACCTCGAGCTGGTAGAGCGTGAGGTCCCCAAGGCGTGTGTACACCCGGGTGAAGTAGCGGGCCTGGATGGGGTGCGTCACCTCCGGGGAGGGGCAGAGCGACAGGGACTTGAGGTAGTAGTTCTCGGCCAGCTCGTACTGCTGCAGGCGGTAGTACACCGTAGCCAGGCGGTGGTAGGCAGTACGCTCGTTCACATTCACCCCTGGGGAGGAAAAGGATCAACCCAGGGTCATCACGACGGTAGGAAGACGGAAAAACGGTTGTAGTCTCATGTCGTGGCCGTGATCCAAAGCCTTGCTGTGTGTTGTCACAGTCCATACAGGCAGTATGAGACACAGTTATGTTAACACAAAAAGACCACAACCAGGGTGCACAATGTAGAGTCTGGCTAGTGACTCAAAGATCACGTTACATTAAGAATCTGCAGACATTTGGGATCAGACACAGTAACTTTTCATGGGAAACACGTAAAAGTACAGAGACAAGGAGCAAACGGCTGGTATTTATTATCATCAATAATAAAGTAATTGTGGTGGAGAGCCTCACAGATTAGGGTTTATTTCATTATCTCAATATTTAACCTTTATTTTAGGGTCGTGTGCTTTTGGAACAGATGTCGGCACAGACCTGTTTTGCTGGCGATCTGAACGGCCAGTGTGGCGTACTGCAGCGCCTCCTCCTGGTCGCCTTGGGTCATCAGCAGCTCGGTCAGCTTACTCAGCAGGCGGAACTCCGAGTGAACGTCCCGGATGCTGCGGGCGAACGGAAGGCTGCCGTCCTGCCGTGTCATCCAGAAAGGAAAATATAACGTAAGTAAATGGATAAAAAAAAAGACTGAACAATGATTCATGAATTATTGAACATATTTTAGATAAATAAATAATAACGTAAACATTGGATTGTTACGGTAAAACTTGTTAGATAGAAGCAAGCAAAGTCAGCTGCTTTCCATGAGCTCACAGTCTATAAAGGTATTGCTAAAATTGGTTATTCAAATCCTAAAAAAGGGCAGCGCAAAGCAATTCTCTGCCAGTATTATTATTAATCATCTAACCTGAAATGTTCTGTATTCTTAACCAGAGAAAGCTCCATGTTATCATCACTATATTGAGATCAAGTGTGCAGCACTAGAGGCCTGTAACATGAATCAAACGACAGTCAAACATCTCCTCACCCTGAAGAAGGGCAGTGAAGCCATGCGGCTCCTATGGCCCTTGAAGAACACGTCCCCAGCCTCCTCATAGATACTCATGGCAAAATGAGGGTCATTCATCCTAAGTGCAGTCTTCACCGCAGCCTGTGTTGGTGAAACAGGATTAGCATCATGGTGATTGGTGAAACGACGACACTCAATCAGGTTTAAACATCAAGAGACCATTATAGGATGTATTAGTGTAATTGTTTGATCACCATGCTGCTTTCCCGGAATTGAGTTTGCGTTTTTCTGAAGAAGCGCAACATGGGTGTAATTTGGTTTAAAGTGATAAAAGCAATGTAACTTGGTCACTGGCAGAATGCGGAGCATGTGATACGTCCCTGCCTTGTTTACCAGTGCAGGCCGCTGAGCTAAGATGTTTGGCAGTGTTTTGGGCTGTAAACACAGTTCACACAAGGAACTCAAAGGAATGGTGGCTGCAGCCAAAGCATGTTTACTGCCTCTCATTGTGTATACCTCATTAACTTCTAGACTTATCTTTATTAATACACTGCTTTATCCGCCAACAAAATCTATTTAGATCCCCATGTTTCCTTCACCGGGGCGTTTTTGCTCCAGGTTATTAACTCCCTATCCCAAACATGCCCCCATCACCCCCACCTACAACGACCCTTTTGAGTCATATTTCCTTCTGCTGTTCCTTGACTACACTCAACTTCACCATTCGGTTCGTGAACTACTTACCAATACCTTCCAGCTATACTTTTTTTCTGTTACCTGGAGGTAGACTAATTTGTCATACTCCCCGAAAAAAAGCATTTTTCGTCACAGTTCCTCCAGCTGTTCCTTAGTCTACCACTAGATGTCGCCCTTGCGTCCTGCCGAAGTTCATTATTTAGTCAATAGTTGTCTTCTCTCTCACCTGGAGGTACATGTCCGCCAGCTCGTCCTCGTGGATGAGGTAGTAGATGCGGCCCACCTGGAGCCAGGTCTCGGACTCCTCCTCTCTCTTGCCGAGGTCGATGGAGATCCTCAGGCTCTGCTTGGTGTAGTCTAGAGATTTACGAGATGACCTGCGCCACACAACGCACAGCTCAGTCAAGTGAGTGACAGATTAAATGTGTCGTCAAGTTTGACATGTTCAACACAACCAAATGGGTCAGTAATGTGATTATCCCTCCAATAGCTTAAAAGGAAAATGTCGCTCCCCGGCAACTTACCAAACACTTTTCGCAATGTGAGGATTGTGTATCGACAAAGTAAATCAAACACAAAAGACGCTTGCACAATGGCACCATCATGAAGCCCAAAACCAAGGTTATGATGGACACAGTCGGTCAGTGTTTGTCCTTTGCTGACAGCTCTTAAGAAATAGACTATAGAGCAAATGCCTAAGAAAATGGTTATGGGCAAGGTACGCTCACAAATCCCACTTTACCATGGCTGCCCTGGTAAGAGCTGGATACTAAGATACTTCCGGGTCATTTCAAACAGGAGTTAGGAACTCTCCTTAGTGTAAGAAAGACTGCTGGACTGCTGCCCGGGATTAGAAAGCCACACGACCATAACAGTAAATAACTGAGAATGTTAGACAAAGATAATGGACCAAAGGAGAATGAGGGATATAAAGATAGCATATAAGCATGACCCGTGCCCAACAACACATAGCACAGCTGTGAAAGATTAGATTGTATCGCATGGGCGCATTGCAGTTGAGTAACTTTTAGACAAAACAAACATTAGTGAGTAATTGAGGTTGTTGGGGAAGAACACAGTAAAAATAGATAATCTACCAAAGGAAATACAGGTTTTAAAGGTTAAGCAAACTCTAATTTTAGCAGCCTAACACCCGCCTACATTCGCATGTTGTGACGGTCATAAATGTTGTGGAAGAAACAGACACATTGGGTTCCATAGGATCAAGTGTGAGGGGTGTTCTCAAACGTTTTAAGAACTTATGTCACATTCACTTGAGCTACGGTGCGCAGGAAATAGAGAGAGGTTGGAGGGGAGGGAGCAAAAGAGTGAGAGAGAGTGAGAGAGAGTTTGGGAAAGAGGGGAGAGAGAGAGAGGAGATGGGAAAGGAGAGGAAGGGGGGGAGAGAGAGATAGTTGGGGCAAGGGGGGAGAGAGGGAGAGAGGGAGGGAGGAGAGGGGAAGAGTGAGGGAGGGGGGATGAGACTCACTTCTCTGTGTTTAATGAGAGGTAGAGGCTACTCAGGATCTCAAGATATTCCCCCTCCAGCCGCTTGTCCTTCAGCTGGCGCGACACGGACACACAGTGTTCGTAGTAGATGATGCTCTGGCCGTATAGCAGCATGTCTGCATAGAGACGGCTCAGCACCTTGGCAACTACCATCTGGCCTTTGGCAGAGAGAGGACAGGGATTCACAACTGTCACTCAACTGGGACCAACTGATAATTCTGTTATCAGTTAAGACAGTTAAGATGGTTGAACTTCGGGTCACCTGATCAGAGTATGAGGAGGATTAAATAGATATATAATAATAATAATAATAATAATAAAAATAATAATAATAATAATGATGATTTTACACTTTGATTTCATTTTTTACTCTATGATTTGGATTTGAGCCCTGAACCTTTCATCTAGGTTTAAAACACCCTAATTACTTCTTTATCCTGTTTAGAGTACTAGGAAATACCACAGTATCATTGAGATGACAGGACATCTACTTTAAGAACTGAATGCAAACATAAAGTTACCTGATCAGATTCTTCAAATCGCAAATTGGGTTACCTTACATCACTTCAAAAGAATGTTCCAATGAACAAAGGATCGGGAAAATCATTCTGCGTCACTAATGGAAAGTAAGCAATGCAACTCACCATGCAGGTTTTTGGCGTGTAAGGCGATCAGCAGCCCTAGCTCATAACAGGCCCTGGCATCTCGACTCCTCCCAGTGTCCTTGTAGCTCCGCCCCAACCACATGTACGTCTGCACATGCTCCTCCTCTGAAGGGCTCTCCGCAAGGTCCCAGAATAGACGTAAGGATCTGCAAAAAACAAACATGTTATGGTCCCAAAACTGAACTTGTGTGGGTGAAATTATCATCAGTCATGACAATAAAAACACATTTATGTACTATGAAATAATGAGATATATTGCATTAATCCATCCAAGTACAAAATAACAATTAGAAAGAGATAACATTTTAAAAGATTCAATAACAATTATATATATATCTATACACAATTCGATTTTCATCTTGGCAAAACATACTGAGAAAAAAATAAAAAAATGTCAAGATACATAATATCGCACAATATATTCTATATTATATTATACAATATATATAAAATATAGTTAATAACAGCAGTACAATGACAATTCAAAGACACACTAGGAGTAAAGCAGAGGCGTGGATCTAACCTGATCAGGTAGCGCTCAGCCAGGCAGGAGGCCCCTGTGTCGATGGCCAGGCAGCCCAGGTTGGCCAGCGCCAGGGCCTGGTTCCTATCGTTCCCGCTCTCCCGAGCAATGGCCAGGGCCGAGTGGAGGTGGCGGCCGGCCTCTGGGACCCCGGCCTGGCGCCTGAGACACAGGGCCAGCAGGTTGTGGATCACCCCTCGCTGCGTGGGACTGTCGGTCCCCTGGAAATGCCCGTGATTCAGAATGTCAACTTGAGGATGATGACGGTGAAGAATAATATAGTTCTATAGAAATAATATGTTAATTTATTTGTCATGATTTTTATTGTTTTATGAGTAAGACTATCATGACTACAATAATTAGTATTGGCAGTAGCTGTCATTTACTACTCTTATCAAGTAAACAATTTGATCTACACCACTACACTACCCTTGCCTGCAGTAGCATAATGAGCTAAATGATTGGCCGATGGCTTGAAATGTGAATAACAACAAACTCCCCCCGCCCGGATGGAAGTGGAAGGTGAGTCCACCTGTAGAGACGTGAGCAGCGGCTGCAGAGTGTCCCGGGCCCGGTCCGTCTGGCCCGTCAACACCAGCAGCCAGCCCAGCTGCACGGACGCCTGGAACCCCTCCTCCTCGTTGATAGACCCCCCCGTCTCCACCGCCTGCTGGGCGCAGCCCACCGCCTTCTCCAGCATGCCGTGCTGCTGGTAGACCGACGCCAGCCCCAGGCACAGGTCCCTTTGGGTCTTCCAGTCCCTCCCCTGCTCGGCCACGGCCAGAGCCTGCTGGAGGTACACCACGACGTGGGCGGGGAGCGGGGCCCTGCCCTCCCTCCAGCGGGGGTTCAGGCGGCCCGAGTTCCTGACGAAGAGGTCCACCCTGTGGAAGGCGTCCGGGAGGGAGTGGTCCTGCCTGGAGTCAAGGCTCAGCGCGGCCAGTGCCAGGAAGGGCACGTACTTGCGGTGGTAGAGCTGGCTGAGCAGCCAGTTCAGGTCCAAGGGAGCGATGGTGGGCCGGCCCTCGACGTCCGACAGGGTCAGCATGAGGAACTGCAGGCGCTCGATGAAGGGCAGCGCGTCGTCCGCCTTCCCCAGGTGCAGGAAGAGGCTGGAGGCCAGGTAGCAGACGCGGGCCTCCAGGTGTTTGTCGCCCTGCACCACGGACCTCCGCAGCAGCAGGTTGAGGAGCTCCACCTCGTCCAGGGAGGAGAAGGCGTGGCAGGGGGAACACAGGAGCATGGCGCAGGCCTTCTCCAGGGTCTGGGGCAGCTTGTCGGTCATGCGCTGCTTCAGGTACACGGCGGTGAGGTTGATGTAGAGAGCGTGGAGGAGCGGCGTGTCGGAGAAGCCGTCCACGCCGACGCTCATGGCCTCCTCGTAGTAGACGCGCGCCTGCACGGAATTTAATCTGTCGTAAGAACTAAATATATGACCTACTGGAGATAGAGGTTTCAGGGAGAAACATTCCACTTCTTTATATGGAAGAGAATTGGTATGCATGAACTCTGCTCCTGTTTGACTCAATTAGTAGAGCATGGTGTGAACATTGCTGGGGTTCCATTAAAATTCAAATGACAAAGGGCAAATGAACACGTAAAGACATAGCACGTTCAAAATGCACCCATAAGATACCTGATCCCTCAACGTAATGTAGCCATTATGGTGGAACATAGCCAGCTCAATTGGTACAGTGTAACACTGCCAGGGATGGGATTTATATCCCCTCCGAGGCCACTGATGTTACCAACATATACGCTCACAGTATTGTACGATTGGATAAAAGCGTTGCTCAAATGGCATCTCAAACTATATACATTTCTATAGGACTGTAGGTATAGCCATGGCCGCACATGCAAAGAAAGCAACTTCTTGCGGCCTCTCCTTCATTACAGGAAGTCCTGTCTTAGCATTATTGGCCTTGGCAGTAAACCGTCAGGCACGGGCAGAACGTCAGCACAAACCTGGGAGTATTTGTTCCTCCTGGCACAGAGCCTCCCCAGGAGGAAGCATGCTCTCCTGTGTGCCCAGTGCCTCCCGGTCCGCTTGGCCGCCTCACGGACGCTCTCCAGGTGGCTCAGAAGGTCCTCCTCGCTCCTCCCGCTGAAGGTCATCTCCAGGAAGGAATGCTGCAGGTCGTAAAGGGGAGTGAAGTCCTCCTATCCGGGGGAAGACAACGTGCGGAGGAACTCATTAACAAAGTGATTCAAATCACCCGCCAACCAATCAGTGTAGAGGTCGACTTATCAAACACTTACCTGGATCAGTGAATCAAATCACAAATTGAATCATCATATAAATCAAGGCACTAATCATGATGTAGTCATTTATATATTGTGTGTTACTTGTGTCGTTGTGCTTCGACATGACCCCTGAAACATTCCACCATCCTGAGGGTCGAGACAATGCTCTGCTACGCACACTGACATTCATGTCTTTGGATACCAGAGCATCCGATGACTAAACGCACGTGGACTCACACGGAAGCAGGCACAATCTGTGTGTTTGTTTATCTACCCTTCAGGCCATGCTGTGAGTCAGCAGTGCTGCAGAACCCTGCCGCCGTCAGGCTACTAAAACCATCCCTTTTCCACCAGACCAAAATACTCTTTGTGAATACACTTTTGTGTTAAGTGTGCGTGCACTTTTGACGCTGTCAGCCCCGGGCATCGCGGGCCAGCTGTACCTGGAACTCGTGGTGGTCCAGCAGGTTGAGGGTGGGGTCGCTGAGCTCAGCGGCCGCCTCCTCCCCCTCCCAGCTGTAGTCCTCCAGGTAGAGCGCCGGGTCCTCCTGGAGCTCGTCCAGCTCCCTGAAGGTGTCCTCCGGGGCGAAGGACAGCGGCTCGGCGGCGTCGGCGTGCCCGGGCCGCAGGGAGCTGAAGGCGGGGTGGTAGGAGGCGGGCCGTGGGGAGCGGGACAAGGGGGAGACGGGCGCCCGCGGGGAGGGCAGGGAGAAGGTGGAGCGGTGGTGGTGGAAGGACGGCGTTCCGGCGCTCCGCTCCGAGATGACGCTCTGCCGGGCGCTGGCGAGGGCTTTGTGGTCTGAGGGGAGGGGGGGGGGGGGGGGGAGACAGAGAGAGGGGGGGAGAGACAGAGACCAGGCGGAGGGCAGAGGGTGAGACAGAGAGACAGGGACCAGGTGGAGGGCAGAGGGTGAGACAGAGTAGCAGGGACCAGGTGGAGGGCAGAGGGTGAGACAGAGAGACAGGGACCAGGTGGAGGGCAGAGGGTGAGACAGAGAGACAGGGACCAGGTGGAGGGCAGAGGGTGAGACAGAGTAGCAGGGACCAGGTGGAGGGCAGAGGGTGAGACAGAGAGACAGGGACCAGGTGGAGGGCAGAGGGTGAGACAGAGAGCGCGAAAGGGGGGGAGAGGGAGAAAGAGTGAGGAAGGGAGAGAGAGAGTTAGAGAGAGAGAGATACAGACAGTCATGGGTTTGTCAGCAGTATATTATGTGTAATGGAATACATCATAAAACACAAAACAACTGAGAAGATTATGAACTCTAAAACAAATTTACTCTAAACAACAAGTCATGTAATGGTACCTTGTTTGGGTCGGTTTCTAATGTACATAAAGTCACAATCATCCAATCTGTCTGGAAGAGTAGACAAAAGAAAGGAAGAAGTAAATCATTTAGTAGAGATGAAATGCTTTGTTCTACATACAATGTTATGGTACTTTGCAGACTGCATCAATTTACATTTATTGAATTACAAAACACCCCCCAAGTTCTTTCTGCTAAACTACATTTCTTGGTTCATTTACAGTGCACTATTGTTGCATGTTGACACACTTGTTTTGACATTTGAGTCCATAAAGGTAAACAAAGTATTCCTACAGCCATCTTTGACTTGTATCAAATTTCCTTTGCAATCTAGGTGGTGCTGAGCTGCATTTCTTTCTCCGAAATTGAGTACTTTGCTTGCTCTCAGATAAGCTTATGAGTCACTTGGGATCTTGAGGATCAGCCAAATGTAAAACTAGACTGCAGCCCGATCTTGTTGACATTTTTCGCATTCAGTTTTGTTGGACGGAACATAACCGTTCTCACACACACACACACACACACACACACACACACACACACACACACACACACACCACACACACGGGCACACACACACACACACACACACACAGGCACACACAAACACACACACACACAGACACACACACACACACACACGGGCACACACACACACACACACAGGCACACACACACACGGACACACACATCCTTTACCTAGCCTGTAAACAGAGCTGATGTCGGAGGAGAACAGGCTCTCCAGCAGGCTGCTGGGTTCGCTGGGCTCCGAGCTGCAGGGGTTAACCTGGGCCAGGGCGGCCCTCTCCTCCTCCGTCAGAAAGACCAATTGTCCGTCTCTGTGAGGAGAAAGGAAAGACAAAGCAAGCATTGTCACATCTGCTCGCCCACTTCTCTGGCCCTGTCCTACAAGGCCTAACCTCCCTGATGCACGCACAGACACAAGATACTAAATGACTAACTGGGATCTGCTCAGGCTGATATTTGCATGTATTAGGTATGGGACTTTGTGAGCCTTTATGGGTGGTGAGGACAGACTGGAAAGTGGGTTGAAAGAGAGAGGGAATTACATGTAGTATAGGACCACAAGCTTGAATTGAACCCCGATCACTAATGGTGGATTGCCAACATAGTTGGCGTGCTGATTGAGCAACTGAGCCACGAGCTTAAGGTGATTTTACATTTGATACCTCGTCCCCTCAGACATTCAATTATCGCCTGTGCATGGGGACAGTCGACCACTCTGGGAGAAAAGCTAAGTGCCCTACTCAAGGACTTCAGGATACTTAAGACAAGAGGAGCCGATCTGGTCCAACTCCCGACCTAATGCAGTCCCGTATATATATATATGTATATATATATATGCATGTGAGTGCTTGCAGCACTCACATGTTAAAACAACAATGAAGCACCTGCATCTGACCCATGCTGTCAAACAATATCATGAATTAGAAAGTGAAATTAAAAGTGAAGGCAGCAGCCTTCAGTAGTATCTCACAGTGGGACAATGTCCAGAGGCCTAATGTGGGCCTTGCGTACGAAGCCAGTTTGTCCCGTGGATGTGTGTGTGCCGATGAACATGTCCAGGCCTCGGACCAGCAAGCCCTGGACCTCCACCACATCTCCTTTATTCAGCTGGAGCTCGTCCCGCCCCAGCGGACTGTGGTCCTCCATGGCCACACATGTACCGCTCACTAGAAGTTAACGATTCATGGATTAGTCAACAATATAAATATAGAGTTAAAACACTCTCATGACCTATTCTCCTGTAATTTGTTGAACCTCATAGGTTGATAGGTCTACCTGACCTAACTTGGGAGGTTCAGTAAGCAGCAGGTTTCCTTTTGCACAAACACATTGCTATCTATGCTTATGTTCAACATGTGAACCCAGCAAGAATATCTACCCAACTGAATTACGGAAGTCTCTCTTCTACAATTAATTTCCATAAACCTTGAGCCTGCAGTCTTTTCCCAGATCTCGGCATTACCTCTTCCAGAACAACCTTATGGCTCATCTGCGCAGCCGGTATTCAACCTTCCCAAGTGCTCCGACACTACAGATCTCCTCGGCACCCTGCGCTGACTACTGGTTGCTGTCGAATGTGATTCACTGGTACTTGTGTATCGTGTGTATGGAGTATGGCTCCGGTTGATCCTACAACCAGGGCGTAGTCAAACCATGCACCTAATCCCGTCCACTACGGTCCAAGAACGCCAAACGGCTTGCTACTCCCTCACTACTCGGGGACCCCATCTGCCTGCTGCTCAACAGAATCTTGATTGTTTGCTGTCCTGACTCTGCAATGGTGGAACGAGCCCCCCAGGACTGCTGGAACCCTACCCATCTTCCGCCGCAGACTGAAAACTCATCTGTTCCGACTGCATCTTGGCCGATAAATGGAAAAATAATCTGTTTTTTATAATGTAGCCGTAAGCGCAGTTGATTTGAGGAATTGTATGTACTACTTTTTTCAACGCTAAATGCTCTTATTGAAAGTTGCTTTGGACATTAGAATCAGCTAAATAAATGTACTATCATCTTATTTGCATTATGTATAGAGTGAGGGAGATGAACAGGTAAAAGCAACGCATTAGGACAGACTGTAAAACATGAACTATCTAAGTAAGACTGGGTAACATAGTAGAAATAGATGTTGGTTACAGCCTGTATGATGACAGTGTGAGCGGTAATATGTTTAAGAGCCTCACCAATAGGGTATTCAAAGTGTTCCTTGTCAGCCGGCGAGCATCCAGCCATCCCTGGGTACTTCCTCAGGAACCACCTGACCAAACAGGAAGCAGCGTGTACAAAGGGGTTGGCAACGGCACAAAAAGCCACCATCTTTTGAAGCGTTGTTTCAAAACAACTGAAGAAGAAGGCACATTCTTGATGCAGGTCAGAATGAAAAAGTGTTGAGAAGGCAAACTGGATGCAATGACTCACTGGTAGAAGGGGTACGGCAGGGGCTGCATGGATTCGACGGGCACCAGGCCGTGGAGCCCGGTGGAGAGCAGTGTTCCCTCCCACATTCCCTCCTGCCCAGTGTCCCTCACCATCAGCAGGTCATTCCTCTCGAAGGACAGCTCCTCTTCCACCTCATACTCCTCATCCTGATTACTGCTCCTGCACAGGGCCTTGGCGAAGAAGGAGCCTGGGAAGAGCGGAAAGATCGAAAAAAGTGATTCAGACAAGAAAGAAACAAATGTGTGCAAGTCAGCATACAACACAACAACTTATTTATTCTATAGTGGCTCATGTCACATTGGATTTCTTTATACAGGGATCCTAAATGCAGTATGAGCAAATCCTGCCCGAGCGTGCTTATTCAGCAGCTGGCCAAGGATGGATATTTCATTTACCGCTATTAGGTTAATGCAATACTTAGTGCTATTTGCCAGCAACGCACTCCAATAATGTTTTTCCCAGACGCCTTGCTGCCCAGCGAGAAACATTCAAGGTCCATACAGGAAAAAATATATAAATCAATAAAAGAGGCGTAGCAATATTGCCTCTGTGAAAATATGTTGTTATTTTGATGAACATGGAAAGAATCATATCCAGTAAATAGTGAGAGGTTGGAGCCTATTCCTGCCGATTCCTTTAGAACATAATCCAATTATAGGAATTCCAGGGAATACACTGGGGTTTTGTCATGGTAAACCGATATGGTCTGACGGAGCGGGAATGAGAACTGGAGGTGTATTGTAGCGTGTCTGTGTGCTGAATGCAACCGAGGACATGTGGTGGTATGTGCATGACCTACTGTTAATTGTCAGTAAAAAGAAAAAGGGACAATTAACTAACTATCCACCATCGTAGATAGTATTTACCCGAATAGAAGCAAAATCAAATGAGACAGGGGATATGCTGTTTTCTTCGCTCTTTTTTTTTTTTTACTGTTGGAGGTTTAGATCTAAGATGGTATTATTTTACAATCTTTAAGTAATTTGAAACAATTTTCGCCAGGATTAATTCAGGAATATGAATCTGGATTAATAGTAGCCTGATTTCAGATGACTGCATTGTTGAATTGGAAACATACATCTGGCAATAAACCACAGATCTAAATCTAATGAAAATGCATAACCCTCTTCAAAATATATGAATGTTTTACCACAAACAATTACTTAGTAGTAACAATGAATTACTTATCACTTATCAACCCACTGTTAGAATCTCATTGTCTGAACACAAAATGTGTGACCCAGTCAAGTTCGATTTTGGAGAGAGCGAGAGAAGGAAGCTTTGGGTCGGTTCATCTGAATATCAAAACACTGACGGTGGTGCCGTTGCTCACCTTCTTGGACCACCAGGCCAAGGTAGAGGGTGGCCAGGTGCTCCTCATCCACCGACACATTGATCTCCAGGTCACTGAGCAGCTCTGGGTCCAGCCAGAAGGTCTGGTCGAACAGGAAGTTCTCCAAACACCGTGCTACGTAACCTGGAACCAAACACACATAGATCCATAGACATTAATGAATGTGCATGCACATAAATGGCATACAGTGATAATATCATTAACATAATATTAACATGACAACAGCAGAAATATAACATGCTCTTTTAAGCCTCCCATGAAATGACTCTGATCAATCATCCTACCAAGTGCTAGGTAGGTTGAAAACTTCCAGACCTCTTCCACGGTCTTGAAGGTAAGCAGAAAGCTGTCTTTCTCAGCATGGACAGACACCAGACGGGCAGATAAGTCCTGAAGGTAAACATAATCATGTTCCACACCAATCAAATCTAACCTTATAATTTCCTGTTAGAAAACAAATAATGAATTATTATATATATATATATATATATATATATATACATATATATGATAGAATCCAAACATATTGATCATTTTTATTTCTTTGTTAAAAAAAAAGTTGTTAAACATTGTATATGCCATAACGTTATAGTGTATCATGGATTAAATACAATGTGTAGGTATAGATCTAATCCAATCTGCATCATAATTTTAGAGAAAATATAAGAGTTATTAATCATTAATATTTGACTAAGCTGTTGGCCATTAAAGGAGCATCGCCTCAGCAGTACAGCCAACCTTAAAGAGCTGGATAACATCCTGGCTGTTGCTCTCCACCACTCTGAGTCTAGTCCGAAGCGCTTCCTGGAGGGACGAGTCAGGAACCTCCGTGGACCGCCGCCGCCCGCTGAACACCAGCACGATTTCTGAGCAATAGAGTGTAATGAATCACCCAACCATCGGTAATTTTTCTTACTCTTTTTTTATACCTAGTTTGAAAGATCCAGAAAAGTTATTTGGGATGATACATGTTGCATGAAAAAGGTAGTAAATAATTTACAAGGGCTCCATTTTGCTTAATTATTTCCCATCGCATCGGTGGTTGCGAGATTTGATTTGTCGTGATAAATTTGTAGTGCATCATTTAGTTACAATTTATCCCCATAAGTTCAAAGTAAACATAATAAAAAATTTAAATAAACAGAATGAACAAACCAAAATGAAGCTTATCATCTAGTAAGGAGACAACGATCCAGAGATCGCTAGTTCGCTAGCTCATGTTTCACGGAGATGATCTCGGAGGCGCGACCATCACTCCCAGGAGAGGAAGCGGAAGAGCTTTTAGGGCCCTGAGTGGCCCATCTCTCTAAGTGGTAATTTACTATCTATTTAAGAGGAAGGCACTTAACCCTGGTCCAGACTAAGGGATGCAGCAGACGTGCTGAGTATGGAATAACCTTGATGTATAATCATCTCACACGCAACTGTCATACATTTAAAAAGAGTCCAGTTGGAAGGGCAGGATAGTCCTTACTATCCTAGTCTACTCTTGGGCATAGGCTGTTTTGACTGATGTACTGAATGTTGCATTGGCTACTACTGACTAATCTGTAACCAACCTTGTACTGTTCCCTTAGACTCGTTGGCTAAATGTGTCCCCTGTGTTCCTTGTTATGTTACCCAGTTATGCGCCCATGTTCCGGTTCCTTTGTGTGTATCTGTATCTCTGTATGCTCTGTTGTACCAAAGTTAGCAGAAGTTCATTTCTGTTGTGTTTTTACATTTGGTTTCACCACCTGCTCCTTTCCTAACATGCAGTTTTTACTTAACAACAGTAAATAGAGTCAGTATAAGAATGTCCACTGATTAAGTCTGAAAACAGTTACCTGAGAAGAATTTCTCCCCCACGCCCAGTGATACAGTACTGCTCCGGAGCAGGGCTTCCTTCCGCTTCCAGTAGCTGGCCGGCTCTAAGCCCCCTTCCTCTGAGTCACCCCCCGGACTCTCCTCACCGTCCCCCTCCTCTAACCCTGGGAGGGGAGGAAACACAGGTTTCAAAAGATGTCAGGTTCAACATAGTTCAGGTCAGGTTCTGACCACCTATCAGTCTAGGAAT
The DNA here is from genome assembly GCF_949987615.1 of Pollachius pollachius. Taxonomy (NCBI): domain Eukaryota; kingdom Metazoa; phylum Chordata; class Actinopteri; order Gadiformes; family Gadidae; genus Pollachius; species Pollachius pollachius. Next base: position 12,266,263 of record NC_136943.1, on the reverse strand, counting down.
ACACAGCTTGATCTTGTTAAACCGTTATGGGGTAAACAAACCATGGCTCCGCAGCGTTTGCTAGTCTAAGCGGATGTATTCAAAACAAAATCTGTTCTGGGTGAGGTGATGCTTTGTGTGATGTTGTTGGTTCACCGGGTTCTGATTGACAATGAGGAAGTGCATGATGAATATCAATTATAAATCATGCAATACTATAATAAACTTAGATGAAATACATTAAACACTTATTGGATGTACATTATATTAAATTAAGCACTTAGAAACCTCTCTTCAGAGGTTTCTAAGTAAGAGAATATTGACTAATCATATAACTACTTAGTGTACAAACATTGTAAAAAGTGTATTTAAAAAAGTATCTAATAGTAGTATTTAGTAGTATGTTACTGCCAGAGCATGAACGGTGTCTCCATCCTTTTCACAAATCAATACAGGTATACAGACATTGCACATCCTGAAGTCAATATCTAGTCAATCAATCAATCAATTCTCAACCAGCTCTCCTTCCACATTCACCCTCTTTCACTGCTCATACCTTTAGTCATGATGTAATTTCCTGGGAAGTGATCGTTGCTTCCTCCAAGGGCGTACGGTTGTTCCCTCCATAGAGCATCCAGCTCTGCCGGGGAGATGTCTGCAAAAGGGTCAGGGAGGAGTCAGTGGGACACACTGCTAGATCCATCAAACCATGCCATGGAAATTATCATGGAATGGTTCTTCGTACAATCATGAATCACCAATACAGCTTTGCAAATAAATATATAATGAGAGACAACATTTTCATGCATCGCAGGTGGTCCCATGCCAATATACTATAAACAATGACACAATACGAGTTTATAGGTGAAAATAGCTACAGGTTAGTCGGCCAATGACAGGGAATTTGGGCAATGGACAGGGGGTGCTGGTGGTGTTTAGGGGTACAATGGAACAACACATCAAACACACACACACACACGCACACACAGCCACAAAGACCAAACACAGAAACATAGTGGTGACATCAGCCATTCCATCACTGTCTGCCATATCATTTTGGGTGGGAGTAGCATAGCCAGACTAAGCAGAGCATTGATAAAGTACCACAAACAAACTTCAGACTCTGGAGGCTAGAAACCTTACATTGCTAATCTTTGCAGGTATAAGAACACGGCAGTTGGACAAAAAAACAACAACAGAAGACAACTTTGCAGCTAGGACGAGACGACACAAGGGGATCACATCACAGCTCTTCAACAGGACACCACACAACCAAATACTCTGTTAGGACAAAGGCCTATTCTCTCCCATTCCAGCAGAGCACAAACACAGAATGGTTAGCAACAAAACAAACAGCGCTAGGGTACGGATCTGACAGCCACGCGAGCTCCGTCAGCCCCGGCGTGTTGTTGTTAGCACAGCACTCCATGCCCCTTCTTTTACCTTCACGGCCCACGCCGTTACCCATGTTTCCTATGCACCTACAGTGCTGCCTATCTGAGTGTGTCAGTCCGTCTCACCACCGGGGGGCCGGTGGCGGGAGCTGGATGCCGGCTTTGGGGGACCGACCTGTGAAGGAGGAGAGGCAGGCCTGGATGAAGGCTCCGCAGCATGGAGAGAGCAGCAGCAGCGGTCGGCAGCAGCAGCAGCAGCAGTAGGACGCCATGCGGGCTGCCAGCCGGCTGCAGCTCCCAGGGATCAATGCCATTCGGTCTGCCCTTCGCCGGCCCCTTTAATGTCCCACGCTACCTCTGGCTCTCTCTGGCTCTCTTCTCTATCTCTCTCTCTCTCCCTCCCAAACCCACTATCCTCTCTCTTCTCCCTGTATCTCTTCGCTCTCCTTTACTCCCCGTTCCTCACGCCCTCTGTCGTCCAATCTCTCCCCCTCTCTCCTCCTGTGTCCCTCTTTATCTGTCTCCTTCTTTATCTATTTTGCTCCCTCTCTATCTCCCTTCTCTATACCACTCTCTTTTTTCTTTCCCTCTCCTTCTCTCCCTTCTCTCTCCCTCTCTTTTCCCCTCTGTCCTACTCGCTGGCATTGAGCCTCTGTGAACTTGCTTCTATATCAGACCCACTATATCATTCCTTCTTCCACCTGCGTATGCTAAGTGTGTGTCTCGCTTCCTGGTCTGCGTGCCTTACCTCTGTTTCTCTCTCACTCTCTCTCCCTCTCGCTGTCTGTCTCGGTCTCGTTCTCTCTTCATAATCCCTCTGTCTCTTGCATTCTCCATCACCCCCTCCCACCAGCCTCACTCTCTCTCCCTCTCCCTCCCCATCTCTCCCCTCTCACTCTCCCTCTCCCTATAACTCTCTCTCTTTCTCTCTCGGTCTTTTGCGCTATCTCTCTATCTCTCTAGCACTTTCTCTCTCTCTCTCTCTCTCCTCAGTAGCTGCCCAGTCTCTGAATGCACAAAGCACTCTCTGCTATTGGAGAGTGTGGGGGGCAGTTTTCTTAAGTATTCTTTGTTTGTGTGTGCGGGTGTGTATGTGTGTGTGTTTGTGCGCGTACATGTGCATGTATTTGTGTGTGTATGGGTTGGTTCAAATATTTCAAGTATGTATGTCACAAGCATAATGAGTTTGTGTTTGTTTGGCTGCCTTTGTTGTTTTTTTGTTTGTGTGTGTGTGTTTGCGTGTCTGCGTGTGTGTATGCATGTGTGTTTGTGTGTGTGTGTGTGTATGTGTGTGTCTCCATGAGGATGTAAATTAATTTTGATGAGTGTCAGTGTGTGTGTGTGTGTGTGTGTGTGTGTGTGTGTGTGTGTGTGTGTGTGTGTGAGTGTGTGAGTGTGCCTGCCTGCCACCCCAGGTTGTTGTGTTGCTGAGGTGATGTACTGCTGAGCCACTGTAAGGCAATGCCACATGGAGAGTGCTACATTGGCTGCAAGGTCGAGTCCCTTGCAGGACAGAGTGTAGTGTAGCCTATAGCATTAAGCATGAGCTCCTCCAGGAGCAACCAATACCACCTTGCCATCGATGAGGCTGCAGCCAGACCAAATGGGATTAGTGCACTCAGACAACTTGATCATGATCCATCAGGGCACTGTGGACATCGCCAAACAGCGGAGGTCGTGGACATTAGGGGTCTCTAGGGTCGTACAATGGGCTAGAATGCATTTTTCTATTGAATAAAAAAAGAAACACTTATATTGTCTGGGGGAAAATCCACAGCAGACTTACTGGTGGTATACTTTTTTACACTCATTATGCTGCTACAGTAAGTTTATTAATTGTCTGGAACGCCCAGTCAGGCACTTCCTCACCAGGTATATTATTGGCTCAAGCAATTTCAGTTAGACTGAGAGAAATAGCTTTTGCTTCTATCAATGGGTTACTCACCAAAAAACAAATCTATTGGGGCAGAACTAACTACAACTAACTGCTGTTTTGTTATAAACAATGTAGGCCTATAATCAGGGACTTTGTTAATCACTGACAAAGTACACTATGACACAGATTACAGCCTTGTAAACAACAATACACTCAAATAAAAGTGTGGGATTGGCATTCAAGAAACCGATATTCAGGAAGCTAGATAAGCCATTGGCAAGATTTCTCAAAGGAATTGCCAAGGCAGTGAAGCTATCTATTCAGCGATAACTGATAACAACATGTATGGGGTGACATCATGGAAAGGAATTATTTTGACTTTACAATGGGCAGGTATCTCACACTGAGCAATAACAAATAATTCAATCCTCATCAGAAGTTAACTCAATTTAGCTTGTTGTCAGTTTATTGTTTCATATGATGGGATATTGGCGGTATTGTCGTGAGTCAGAACGCTGTAAACAGCTGGGGGGAGTGTGCTGCGTGTTAGGGCAAAGATCCCTCTGACACAGTTTGCCCTCTTGCTGTTCAACAGATTTAACTCTAATCTAATAAACACAAACACACAGCTAGGGGCAGGCCTGTCGCCGGTCACAAGCTACATCTGTGATAGCATTCAATGCCGTGCTTAAGATAACAATGGCCTTCAAATTCCTCCAGACAAAGATTTAGAAACAAACAACTATTCTTTCACTGTCACTGGGAAACACTTAAAAACCTCAACACATTACTGTATCATTGTAAAAAGACGTGGTCATGAAAATATGTGAATGGTCTTGAAAGTCTACAGTTAAACCGCCCAGAAACCACCCAAAAACAGGGAAGTGCTATTGCTCCAAAGGACTCCCGCAGCACAGCAGAGAAATGTCCAGACTCCAACTGTGGCACTCAGCAGTTTGTGACAGCAACTGCCTAGAAAACAAGGTCGATCATGGGAAACATACAATGTTTGTTCCACACAATCCGTGTTGTGATGATTGATTGGACCGGGACTAGCGGCACAGCTGCATGACGGATGGTGTCTGTTTGTTTGTGTATGTGTGTGTGTGTGTGTGTGTGTGTGTGTGTGTGTGTGTGTGTGTGTGTGTGTGTGTGTGTGTGTGTGTGTGTGTGTCTGGTGTGTGTGTTGGCGGGGGGGGGCACTCATGACATGCGCTAAGGGGCATAAGAGCAGGAAGAAGATTGTAATATGAGACAGGGGTTAGGGGCTCTAAGTTTAGACTAACAGCCCCACCACCACCACCACCACCATTGGCTCACATAGAAGCCTGTGGTTTGTGTGGGACAGACAGTGCTGCAGGGACATTTCCACTGGATTGCATTCAGACATACAGCGAAACTGCTTAGGAAGCATAGGAAACATACTGGCTTCCAATGTTTTCTGGAACGGTCTACCCCCTTACAACCTCAGAGTCTTGTCATGTGATATTATCATTTGACAGAGACAGAAACACACAGTCTTGGTTCAGCCCAGTAAAGTACCACAATACTACAATGGAACAACAATAAGAGAAGAATAAACACCAAATGCCATGGCATCGTAACTTTAGACCCAGTGCAAGTCAAACAATATCATAGTATGTACATAATTACTTCTATACATGTGACAGCATGACCCGCGAGGTTCCCTATGGTGATGAAATGTATGCCCACAAAGTCACAGGGTTGTAAGGTTGACAACCAAAGACAGGTCTGTTGTAGAGAAAGAAGGTGATACAGACAGAGAGACATTGAGAGGGACTATAGGGAACAAAGACAGAGAGAGAGGGACAGGGATATAGTCAGAGAAGAAAGAAGAAAAGAAAAACTCACTCTTACCTCGCTTTTGCTGCCGACTCCCCCGTCCTTCTTCATTCCTCATGTGAGAGGCAGAGTGTGTGTGTTTAACCGTGTCTGTTTGTGTATGTATGTAGGTGTGTGAGTTACGGTTTAGTGGCTGAAGAGTGCCACACTATTGCCACTGTGGAGACCAACCACATTCTGCTACATCCCTCAAGAGCTTGTCATAAAACAATCATAATCATCTGAGGTGTGTTTGTGTGTGCATGAGTCCTGCGTGGCTGTGTTGGTGGTGTGTGTGAGGGTGAGGGAGTCTGTCCCTTGTCGGCATGTCTGTGACTGAGGAAGTATACTGTGACTCCTCCCCTTGCTTCTTACAGGACTGGAACTCTAATGTCTATTACTGTCCCCCCCTTTCCAGTATCTCTCTCACACACTCTCTCTCTTTCCCGCTCTCTCTCCTTCTCTCTCCCTCTCCCTTTCTCTCTCTCTTCCCCAACATGCTCGATCCATTGCTCACTCAAATTCCTTTCCAGATTTGAAAGGTAAATTGAGACAAATGGGACACAAGCAACAGAAGAAGATTGATCAAAGAAATACTTTTCTTGAATCCATGTCCATGTTCTGTGAAAAAGGAAATAGTTCATTAAAAGACGTCCATCTCTAATTAGCATCTGGAGAGTGGAACCATAGCAACCCAGGGCTGCTATTTCCTCATTCTTCTACACCAGTCCCACCAGTTTGGTGGGTCACTTCAGACAGGTCTAAATAAATCAAGACCAGTGACATTGCTAATACCTGTTCCAGTGTTAAGAGCTTCTTATGACAATGGGTCATAACCCACATTCACCCAATGCGCTGTTTAAGCATTGGGACCAAAGTGAAAACTTTAACTGAATCCATCCAGCTATTCATCTCTATTCTCTCTCTCTCTATCTCTCTCTCTCTCTCTCTCTCTCTCTCTCTCTCTCTCTCTCTCTCTCTCTCTCTCTCTCTCTCTCTCTCGCTCTCTCTCTCTCTCTGTCTATCTTTCTCTATAGCTCTCTCTCTTTTTATCAATATATCTATCTATCTCCCTATTTTTTTTCAATTCTATTCAAAAAAAGCTTTATTGGCATGAAATATATACCTTTGCATTGCGAAAGCAGTTGAACAATAAAATAAACAGCGTTATAAAAATAAAAAGTAAAAAGGTAAGGTATATATAATAATAATAATAATAATAATAATAATAATAATAATAATAGTAATAATAAGTATCTATACATATCAAATGTTAAACTATAAAAGTACTTTAAAAAGCAAAATGTGCGATATTATAAAAATTACAAAAATTACAGTATCTCTTATAAATAGATAAGATAAAGATACACTCTAAATACACAGTATTTACATTACGGAGGATTAGTGCAATTATTGTGTGCAGAGTGAGTCCAGGGGGATGAGTCTATGGGGAGTTTGAGATCCTTCTCTCATCACAACAGGTGACGAATCTTGCTGCTGCGTTCGCACATTGTTGTATTTCTCCCAACAAGTATGGCAGTTTGTGAGCATCTGGAGTGTCTTTGAAGTCCTTGCATGCCTTTGTAATCCGTGGGAAGTGTGTGTTCCTGATGTCTTCGTATGACTGGCAGGAAGTCAGGAAGTGCAGTTCTGTATCTAGTTGGTTGTGTGTGCAGTGGGAGCACAGTCTGTCTTCTCTTGGAAGCCAGGTCTGTCTGTGGCATCCCTTCTCGATGGCCAGGCTGTGTTCGCTGAGTCTGTATCTGGTCAAGGATTTCCTCAGTTTTCACAACGTCACGGTGGTCAGGTATTCTGCCACGGTGTAGTCTCTGTTAAAGGACAAATAGAATGCCAATTTACTTACTTACTTTTTGGTGGACTCTTTCCAATGTGCCAAATAGTTTTCCTTTCGTTTTCTTATAATTTGGTTATGCCTGATGTGTTGGTTGTTGTGTGTTGGACAGGTTCCCAGGACTAGTTGCCTAAGGGGACACGTTCCGGGTGTAACTCTCTGTAGGTAAGAGCCTTGTTGTGGAGTGTGTTGCTGTCGCTTTCCTTAAGGTGGCTATACAATTTTAGGGCTCTCTTCTGAATTTTAATAACGATTGGATATGTCCTAATTCAGCTCTACTATCTATCTCCCTATCTCTCTATATCTATATCTCTATCTCTCTGTCTGTCCGTTCTTTCGTCGGTTCGCTCTTAGTCTCTCTCTCTACCTGTTCATGGCTTCGTCTGCTGATCTGTCCGTCTTTCGTGCTGTCAGTCTATCATTACATAACATACAACTCAACATGTACACCACTTTCTACAACTATCTTGAGCTTACGTCAACCATCTGCCAATACTCCTGCTTATATGCTCTCCACTTCCAGGTAACCTTTGGATACCATTTGATCCCTCTTTCTTGGTCAGATGACCATCTATCACCAAACCAGATAGTAAGCCAAAGGCCCTGCGTGTTTCACTTTCTTGTGCTATTTCCCCCGCTGCTTGGTTAACCATAAACCCAGTAGCTGATTGTGTAGGATTCCATGCTTCCCCCGCACCACAACAAAGTCACCCTGACCATGCAATATTGGGCCTGCACATGTGATCGTAGATTGGCAATGGAGGACTGCATTAATTACTTGTGTGCATGTGAGTGTGTGTGTCGTCGTGTGTTAGTGTTTGTGCGTGTGTGTGTGTATGTATGTGTATGGGTTTGTGTGCATGTGTGCGATCAGCATGTGAGTTAGTTTGTGTGCGTGTGTGGCCTTAAGCATGTTGTGTGTGCCAACAGATATGTTGCAGGACAATGCGTAGGGACTGTGAGGCTCAGAGTGAAAGAATGCGAAAAAGTTGTGATCAGCTGTCATGATAATGGAGCAACGCCTAGTGTGACTGTCAGAGACAACAGACACACTCGCCTTTTTTAACAACAGGAACAGCGGATGACTACCAAACACATGGGGGTTATTTAGTAGAAAGTGAAAAAGTCTATTTGTAACCGTATTGTCGATATTTACATGACTCTAGGTCTGCCTCTCTTCCACACCATCATGAGTTGTGAACAAGTTTAAAGACAATGGTTAGCATTATGGTCTTTCGTGTGGCACTTAAAGGGTGGCAAGGAATGATGTCACTGCATTCTGCACCGCCCAACAAAAGCAGAGATCAGAGGATGTTTTTCTCCAGTGATGTTCAGGGGGCACGCAGGCTAGATTGAGGGGCCCACATTGGCAAACGAGAACGCATTCTCAGTTCCCCACTCCCACCCACTGTCCCCTCCCCCCATACCCTGGCCCAATAGGCCTTCAGTGTTCAGGAAGGACTGTTTCCTGTTTTTCTGCGCTGTCAGTCTGTCAGACAAAGCACAACGCCTGACTGAAGCATGTTCAGAATCCACGCACACACCAACCCGCCCTAACCCACACACACATGCGCACACACTAACACAACCTTCATAACACATAGACACACACAAACGCCCAAACCTCCACACAACCACGATAATTTATTCCAGTCCTGGAATTCCAAAGGCATTTGTTTTTCCATATACCTTCATTGATTTTAAAACCGATGTGTTTAACAACATTACATGACGTAATATGATTTGAAGTACCCTTTCCGGTTAAGCTTCATTTTGTAAGCTACTCACACACATTTTCATCCACTTTCCTGTCTATTTTTATTCTTCCCTATAAACTTTCCTCCATCCCGTCCCAGGGTAGGAAATGAACTTCTTTAAGAGGGCTTACTTGGCCCCCTTGTAATTTGTCTCGGGGCATTTTGGATCATTTCCAGGGCGATTTGATCGAATGTTGGGAAATGCTGTCTTTTTCTATACTGCCTGGCAATATTCAATGACTCTAATGTAAAAATATTTATTGTAAATAGAGAGGAGAATTTCTTTGCTCGATTATGTGGGCAATTATTAAGGTGCAAAATGTCCCAAGGCCACGTTTATTTCTGACCCTGTCTCCCCTATTGAGGAAAAAACCATCGTGTGATGGAACCTATGCTTTACCTATGCTTGGTAAAAGGAGAATGTCCTGCTGTGCCCACTGTGATTCTTTAATTGACCTCCATCATGGAGAGGTGGGCCACACTGTGGAGCTCCATCATGGGGGAGTGGGCCACACTGTGGAGCTCAATCATTGGGAAATGGGCCATGCGGTTGAGCTCTGCATGGAGAGCCCACAATGGAGCACAATCCGGGGGAGGGTGGGGCTCACTGTAGCGCTTCAACAAGATGCTATAGGGCCTACTGTGGAGCTCCATCGTGGAGAGGCGGAGATAATTGTGGAGCTCCATCTTGGAGAGGTGGGGCTCACTCTAGAGCTCCTTCAAGAAGCTGTTGGGCTCACTGTGGAGCTCCATCGTAGAGAGGTGGGGCTAACTGTGGAGCTCCATCAAGATGTTGTAGGGATGTTGATTTCCAGCGTGGAGAGGTGGGGCTCACTGTGGAGCTTCACCAGGTGGTGCAAACTGTGGAGCTCCATCAATAAGCTGTAGGGCTCACTGTGGAGCTCCCTCATGGAGATGCGGAGCTCACTGTGGAGCTCCATCGTGGAGAGGTAGGGCTCACTGTGGAGCTCCATCGTGGAGCGGTGGGGCTCACTGTGGAGCTCCATCGTGGAGAGGCAGAGCTCACTGTGGAGCTCCATCGTGGAGAGGTGGGGCTCACTGTGGAGCTCCATCAATAGGAGGTGGGCTTGTGGTTCTGTCATGGAGAGAAAGGGGAGGGAGGGGGGGGCTTGCAGTTTGCAGGGAGACCACTTGACCCTCAGATATCCCTCTATTGTCCAGCTTCCTCAACTCATAACCAGGGTTTCCTCTTATGACGGAACCACATCCTTAAATCACATAAATACATAAAGCACAAGTATATATTCTTAAAGGGGACATATTATGAAAACAACACTATTACTGGGATTTGGGGCGTTGTTTTGGGTCTCTGGTGCTCCCACACGCACACAAACTGTACATGATTTTTTGAGTGCGATATGCACTCATATCGCTCATTCTGAAAGTACCCCGCCTAAAGTTACCAAACGAGCGAGTCAGTTTCGGCGCCCCCTCCTACGTAGGAAGGGGGCACATTTGAATATTACCTCCCACTTCCCCACTCCCCTCCAATCAGAGCATAGCTAAGATTTTGTGGACCAGCGGACGAGCAGCTCCGGCGGGGGGAGCTCGGCAGCAGCTCAGCTCCGGGAGTACAATCCCTTTCTCTGCCGGAAGCTTTGGCGGCCCTCCGTAGGAGAAGACATGGAGGGATTGTACTCCTGGAGCTGAGCTGCGGGACTGCAGGCGGGCTCCCCCCGCCTGCAGCTCCGGCGGTGTACTCCGGGAGCTCCGGCACGGGGAGCTCGGCGGCAGTCTGGCAGCTCCCGGAGAACAATCCCTTTCTCCTCCATGTCGTGGCTCATGGCCGAGATAACCTAGCCTCGTGAGTCCATCCTGATCTTGCGAGCTCCATTGTATTTACTCGCAGATCAGTCTGGTAACCTTTGATTGAGAAAATTTGGAGCCGATTGCTAAATGACCGGCCAATCAGCGTGGTTTTGAGGCGGGTTTAGGTGTGACGCAACGAGAAGCGACTGTTCAGTCTAAAACAACACGGCGGCTTCCGTTGATCTGATTGGTTGATTTGGCCCGTCTATCACCAACAAACTTGGTGATAGACAGATGGTTTATCTAATCAGCTAACCAGTATTTTCGCCCCTTCCCAAAAGTACTCCAACGGAAGGTTCCCAGATGGATATGCTGAGCAAATGCGTATCAATCCATCTGGCGGAGTCAGGTTAGAGATAACCCCCACTACGAGTCTTTACTTGTTGTTGAAGTACCAGAGACGTCAGACGCAGTCTTCATGATTCATAATATCATTCGAGGCCCACATAGCTTTTGGCCGTGATATTAGATATAATATTATATAAATACCTATATATTATATTATATTATATTATATTATTATAATTATATTATATTATATTATATTATATTATATTATATTATATTATATTATATTATATTATATTGTGGCGACTCCTCCGGGGTCGCGCAAGGGATCCTGGGAATTGGGGTTGTCAGTTGACAAAAGGGGCTTTCATCAACTTGTTCTGTTGTTCGGTTAAGTGGGGTTAACGGGTTTGGGGTTTTTATTGGTTGTGTGTTAATTGTGTGTTGTTCCATTGTTGTACGGTGTGTAGTGTGATCGGGACCATTAGTGAGAGTGTTGGGTGTGTTGGAGAGGTGTGCCGTGTTTCTATTGCGTTCGGGGTTGTTCAATAAAGGCAACTATCGGAGTCGTGCGGTGTATGGGGCACGGGAGTTGCGTAACCTGTTAACCTGGGCTCCCGTCTTGTCCTCCCCGTGGTGCTCGCCATTATATTATATAGATATAGAGCTCCAGGAGTCCGCAAACTTCTCCTCCATGCTGTGGTCCAGTCTGACAGCTCATTGGTCAATGGGCAGCAGCTCATTTGCAGTAAAGCTACAAACACCAGAAACAGCGCATTCTGAAGGGACTGAAACAGAGGGGAACAGCGGTAGGTGAGAATTATTTTCCTAAAAGCTATTTCCAGCAAACAGCTTCAAAACATATGCTATGTCACTTGTTGGAAAAACACCATGATATGTCTCCTTTAACTAAAAATAACATTCTTCATTTAATATCTTTGAGGAAAATCAATTAAAAGCAAATACTAACTGATATGGTATGCCATATACTCAATAATTTATTAATTTACATAAAGAAAATAAATAAGTGAATGAATGCATACATCAATAATTACATACGTATACACAACAACATTAATTGTTATTAGCGTCTTGTAATGTGGTCGCTAGATGGCATCTCTTGTTATCATCTAAAACATGCAGTCATTGGGACAGCGTTCAGCTCATTTATGCATTTAGAAGTGAAGGAAAGTCCGAGGGTGGAGAGGAAATCACACACATTTACGATTATATGTAATTCATGAACATTTTAACACACTGTTTCCTTAACGTGTTGCTTGTTTCACAAACAAAAGCGCATTAAGCTCCGCTGTCTATACACAATCTCTAGTGGATAATCCAATTAACTAATTTGCTTATACATCAACTTTCCAGGAGAGGGCGACGTCATAACAGTTTTAGTCGTTGATGGAATTAAGGGGGGGAAAGAGCCCAACCCCAATTCAAGCCCATGCGCCTTGACACTTGTGTTAATCCACGCTCGGAACAATCGTCCGCTCCGTTATTTTCTGTCTCGTTTTGCACCGACCCTCGCGCGCCCACACTGGGAGTGACGTCGCCTATAAAGCCGGGATGGAAACCGGGAGTTTGATGAGAGCGCGCGAGCCCCCGTCGTCCGGCAGCAGCAGCAGCAGCAGCAGCAGCAAGAGCGCACAGTGACAGCACACCGCTAGGGAGAGAAGAACCAGTGGAGATCTAGAAACAGCCAGTAGCTAACGTGGAAGGTGGAATGCGACTGAACAGCATTGTATGGTCGTTTGCTGTCAGTTTCCTCTGACTAACATTGTTGGCTCGACCAGAACCGGTGGAAACTGTGGCTGGAAATTCATGAACATCGGGAACATTCTCGTTTGTCCAGAACACTATTTACCACCTGGCTTTTATTTTTCTTCTCCTTGTGTTGGCTCCTCGTGACAACATTGTATTTGGAAGCCTTGACTCAGTCCGGAGCATCATCTACGTTTCAGCGGAATTTTAATAAGCCTATCCATAACACGGAACAAAGTGTAAAGTGAAGCTTTTCCTTTGTGCTTTATGGGATTATTCCGGAGGAAGCGGCTTTGTTTTGGATAAGAACCGTTTGGCATCATGAGTTCCAGTGGTAAGTCCGTTGTGCGCGCACTACTTTCACAGCGCGAGCCCACTATTTAGTTTGGAATACAAAAACACACACCAACCATGTATATTATGTAGGGCTTTGTAAAAAAAAAAATACATCACAATAACAAAGTATCTACTCAATATTTGATGACACTAGCCTATTTATAGTTGCATATCTCACAACTGTAATCGTGTTAGCCTTTAATTGAATAACTGATAGGGACTGATGCAGAACGGTTCTTTTTAAGTTGTTGGCTCTGGTTTTAGAGGAATCTGAGAATTGTATCAGGTTAGAGAAGATAACTAAGTATATTTGGAGGTCAAAGCAGTGTTTACTGAAGTGATTTCAAGGGGCTTTTTGTGGAGTCTTTGTCCACCTACAATAGCTCTCAGCTGCTGTCCTTTTATGCTTCTACTTCTACTAATTTCTCTGCTGCTTTCTCTCACACATAAATCAATCGAGTCATTCTCCCCGACACCAGGTCCTAGGGTTGACCTACGACCTCTAGCACCGGTCAAGGGCTCATCTGTTGCACTTTCTCAAAGGACCACGTCTATTTTTAGATTTCTTCAAGAAGTGTCTGTTCAACTGATTGTGGAGGCATCTCTAGCCTGACAATAGGGCTTCTGTCTGTACTCATGCGCTCAGAGAGCTGTGATTTAGCACATGGGGACCAGAGCACAGCCCAAAGGGATGGCGCACATGCTCATCCCTGAACCAGCTGATTGAGTTGGATCCCAGCAGAGCCCTGAAGGGGGGCCTCTCTCCTTCTGAATGGACCCCAGATCAGCTGACTCTGACACTGATTCCTTGTCAGCTGAATCAGGCGGCTTTGCTGGTTAAGCGGGGGACCAGCTGTGTGTGTGTGTGTGTGTGTGTGTGTGTGTGTGGGAGTTTATGCGTGTGAGAGTTTGTGTGGTATATGTTTGTCTGTGTGTGGAGTGTGTGTGTACTTTTTTGTGTGTGTCTGTGTTTGTGTGTTGTAAGAGAGAGTTCATGTACCTATGACTGTCCCAACTCTGACGGTATCTTCATTGCTCTGTGTCTTTTGTCTTCTGCGCTGTGAGATGTGCCATCCCTCCGCATGTACTCAAAGGAACAGCATGGGTCATGAGATGGACGGCATGCCCCCCTCATGCAAGACAAGGCACAAGAGCACTTTGTATTCACTTCATGACCCTCAGCGCTTTCACACCATGCCCATGGAAACTGGCTCCAAACACAGTCAAACATTTCAGACAGGTTAGGGGTATTCACTGGGGTTTCTGTTGTCCACTAAATCGTACAGTTTGTTTGTTTGTGTGTTTCCTGCAAACCACGCCGCAGTATATATAACCTCATGCCTGGCAGGGGAACTTTGTAGATTCCCTCTCATCTCTTCTGCCTGAGGCTGACTCTCAGGCCAGTTCAGAAGATGTTTGCCACGCTCCTTCCAGCCTCCATGTGACACACACACACACACACACACACACACACACACACACACACACACACACACACACACACACACACACACACACACACACACACACACACACACACACACTGGAGTTCACCTTTCCCTCTCTACAAGAGGAACTGCATCTTTCATCATGTGGCATGTCATTATGTGGGGTCAGGAGGTGAATGCATAATTCAGTACCCTTAGTCCTCCAGCGCCACGTCTTGGCTTGCTATGTTTTGCTTCTTCTTCTGGCCCTGCACTATTTGCTTCTCCCATGCACTTGCTACGGAATAATTTTGAGAATCCCTTTGTTGAGCACTGAGAGTGTCTTCTCAGCTGTCACAGTGTGAGTGTGTAGTTGTGTCACACAAGCCTGTTGAGTGTCGGTTACCTGAGCGCAGGCACATGTACATACACACTCTCACACGTGCAAAAAACAGATGCACATGGATGATATCATACAATTGCTATGTCAGGATTATGAGTGGGTGTGTGTGTGGGTGTCTGTCTGTGTGTGTGTGTGTGTGTGACGTTGCAGACAGATGGTGGTGTGACAGGTGTCAGTACATCAGCTTCAGGCAAAAAACAAGTGCAAAAGTTAAAGAACATCTGTCAACTCTCCCCTCCTCCCATTTTCCTTAACGCCTTCTCTTACCTTACTCTACTTCTGCCTTTGTTATCACTCTATTCTTTCTCTTCTGCTCTCCCCTTTCGTCTCTTCTGCTCTCGTCCCCTCTCCTCACCATCAGTACCTCTACATTCTTATCAACTGTCCCCCCACCGCTCTTATTCTCCCCTCCCTCCCTTCCACTCCGCTCCTCTCCTTTCCGCTCCTTGGCTTGCCTCTCCTTGCAACTCCTCTCCCCTCATCCCCTCTCCTGTCCTCTCTGCTCCTTGCTTTGCCTCTCCTCTTCTTCCTCTCCTCTCAACTCCTTGCCTCTCCTGTCCTCTCTTAGCCTCTTCTCTCCTCTCCTTTCCTCTCCTCTTTGTTCCTTGCCTCTACTGTCCTCTTCTCTCCTTTCCTCTTCTCTGCCCTCCTTGCCTTGCCTTTCCTTTTTTCTCCTCGCCTCTCCTCTCCCGGCCTGTCTGATACTCTCCTCTCCTCTTGTCTGGTCTCCTCTCCTCGCATCACCTTGCCTCTCCTCACCGCTCCTTACCTCTCCTCTCTTCTGCTCTCCTTTACTCTACTCCCGTCTCCACTCATCTCACATGTCACCTCACCTTTCAACTGTCTATTTTCCTCTCTACCGCTCTTTTTCTCCACTTCTCTCCACCTCTCCTCTCATCTGTCCTCATTTGTTATCTCATCTCCTTACATTTCCTCTCCTCTCTACGCCAATCTACTCTCTTCCCTCCTCTCCTCTCCTGAAGCATATATTCATAGCATGGACATGAATATGCTAGTTTAGACTGAGCTGTGGGCTGTTTCCCACTACATTCACTGTGATCACACACAGACAGACAGACGGACGGACGGACGGACGGACGGACGGACGGACGGACGGACGGACAGACAGACAGACTAGATACAAATGGCATTTGATCTTTCTGGCGAGCGTCTCTCGTGGTCACTGAGGGTAGTTAGAAGAGTACTGTGTGTGTAGTATAAATATAGGTCATAAATAAAATATTTGAACATCTGGCCGCGACAATTATTTTTTCACATGTCACATCTCACATGACATACACTGAGACATGCATAAATACACCCAGCCACACACACAGCCATATTTTGCAAAACATTGCAAAAACGAAAAGGTAGAGGTTCTTCATGTGAGCACATTTCATAAAGTTTACTCACAGTTTCTGCTCTCCTCCAGCTTTGTTCTTCGTGTGTGTGTGTGTGTGTGTGTGTGTGTGTGTGTGTGTGTGTGTGTGTGTGTGTGTGCATGGGTGTTTGTGTGGTTGTTTCTGGGGACTGGTAAAACTTGTGTTGATCAATATACCGATCATTGTGCTCAGGGAATTGTGGGAACCTGCAGAGCCATTCATCACTGACAGTGCTGACTCCCTATTAGCCTCTCCCTCTCTGGCCTTCTCTCTCTCACCCCCCATCTCTCTGTCTTTCTTTTTCTCTGTGTAGCTCTCTCTGTCGCGCTCTCTCTTTGCCACTCTATTTTTCGATGTCCTTTGCCCATGTTTTCTATTTCTCATTCCCTCTTTCTCCTACTCTCTCACCCTCCCTCTTCCTCTATTTTATTCTATCTCTTTCTGTCCTGCTCTCTCTTGCTCTTACTCTATCTACCTCCCATTCTCTCTATCTTTCTTCCAGCAGTAAAATTGAAAATGTCAATAAAAAACATCTGGAGCTTAGGTATAAATATTGCATATTAGGATCAAAAATCAATGTTCCCTAGCTGGTGCTGTTACGTTTTAAAGCTTGACGCGCTGAACCTAAATGGTAAACAATCAATCTTCGCCAGTGACAGGTTTGATGTAAGCCATGAATCATTCGGATTCTTGGAACAAAGAAGGAATCTAAACCGGTGGCAGATACGATCGCTGTCCTCCCTCCTAATCTGTGGAGCGGCAAAACTGGAGCCAATCGAATGATCATGCAGATATAATAGACATTTAATAGACCTTTAACCCATGCAACCCATAGGGTGTGAGGGACATTTTACATTGAGAAAAATGAGTGCGAATGACCATGGCTAAATTTCAAAATCATGCCAATCATTCACGCTCCACATGATAATGAATGAATGAAGAGCACCGACATTTGAGAAATGGCGATGCTCACCGGTTGCCTCCTCCGTCCTCCACTTCTTCTGTGCGTGACCTTGGCTCTGGTGGGATCGCACATTCAGACCGTGGCCCCTCCCTTTCTCCGTAGACTGACAGAATACTATATGGGTGTTTGATGTCACTGGGATTAATTGGGATGATTAATTTTACTTCAATCCCAAAAAAATAATCTGAATGATTATGGTTCTCTACAATTCTGGTTCTCTATCATTTAATTCCGTACTATGGTTTCCCGCTCGTAGAGAGATTGGGAGGGGCTGGGGGAGGGCGGGGCCTGTCACGACCCATCTTCTCACACCCCCATGTGAATAATCTCCCAGCATGCTCTCCTCATCTCTTCAGGGGCCCTCAGGTCAGGGAAAGGGTGTGTGGGTGTGTGTGTGTGTGTGTGTGTGTGTGTGTTTGGAGGGCAGGGGGAATAGCAGGAGCAGCCGCTCTATGCATGAGGACATACTGTTATCAACCCACCAACACTCTCACACACACACATACTTTAGTGCCACAGGGGAGGGCCACCCACAGGTCTAGAGTCAGTGCTTAACACCTGTGGACCGGTCGGCTGACATTAGAACAGGGTGAGTCAACACCCTGACCGCAGGGGGGGTGGGGGGTGAGGCAGGATGCTAGTTTTAAGGGCTCGCTAATGGGCTCATACAGGGAAGAGCTTGGCGAGGTTTAGCGTGTTTTGAACACGCTGGCGCAATTAGGCGGTCACGTATTGCCTTCAGCGTCGTGCAATGTGGAGAATGGGGGTCTGTCGTTATTTGTGTGCGTCCCTGTCTGTTCTGTATTGAAGTTGTTGCAGAGAATGACTTGTTCTAATTCCTATATACGATTCTTTTGTGTGTAGGCTTATACCCCAATTACCAGATTTTGATCAATCAAATCTAAGGATTGCAAAAAAAATACTGCAAAGGCTGTGGCAGAGGGGGCAGGGTTAAAGGAAGTGGAGGAACAACGCTCCATCGCGTCCTAGGACCACTACAGGACTGTTGCCTTCTAATGGGGTTTTTCTTTACACGCAAGATACACACACACACTACACACATACCACACACACAAATGCTAAATATGCCACGCATTCACCACACACTACACAGTACACACAGCACACACGCCAAAGCCTGTGTTGTTACCCAGTGGCCACGTCAGTAAATGAGCAGATTACAGACCCTCATTAGATGAAATCCTCCTGGGCTGCCCTGCTCCAAATACAAGGCATTCAAAATAATTGGCTTTGTTTTTTGCTGCTGTAGTAACTGTGCATATATAACAAGGTCAGTGTGGTTAATATAGCATTGGACGACCAAGGGGATGTGTACCATGGGAAAGGTTTGAAAAGCGTTGTTTCGAGAAGGACTGTACCATTGTCTGGGTTGTGCTGTGTGTCTGCATAGGTGTTGACAGTCCACAAAGAGCTCTGCTGCTTCTCACCATTATTTTCGATTATCTTTCCTTCACACCTGATTGGTTCGTTGCTGCTCATTATTTACCTGACCTCACAGTTCAACACTGGGTCCCCTTCTTGTTGACTTTTATACACATGGACACGTCACTCACACATGCACAAACACACACACACACAGGCAAAGACCCACACATACACAAAGTTCTGTTATATGTGTATGTAAGGATGATGTGTGTGTGTGTGTGTTTACGAGCGAGGTATGTTTGAGTTGTGTTTATGTTTGTGTGTATGACAGTGAGGTGTGTGTGTGTGTGTGTGTGTGTTTGTTTATGCGTATAGCTGACCGTATATGAGTGTATGTGTGTGTGCTGCTGGGTTATGGCGACCCAGTGGCGCTGCCAGTGCCAGCATGTGTGTAAAACAGTGTGCTAATAGAAACCTGTGTGTGGGATGTTGGGAGTGTTGAAGCGAAGCAGGCGCACGCATCTCCCAGGGCCCACCACCATGCACTGGCGAGGACAATAACAGCTGGAGTCATGTGCACATTCTCTCCTGTGCCCACGGTGGATGGACGCACTGGTGCCCATGATGCACAATTGACGTTTTGTTTCAGCCCTCATGGGCACAGTGCAGCTAGATCATTCGAAAAACATGTCAGTTGTCCCTGATCTCGCCCGGGGCATGGAGAAGCTTCTAACTACGGACTCCATTATGAGTCAGTGGTTTTCAAGCTGTGGGTCAGGAACAATAAATGATTGCCGCACTTGGGATGGCAACAATTAACCCCTTTGTTGAGTGAAACAAATGTAAAATGTATGTATTTGCCACATCCATATTATCTGTATAGAAAATGAGATTATGGAAAATTGAGGATTATCTCCCTTTCTGTCACGGTAATGATTATGGCATAGCTTATTTTACTGCACAAAATATTGGGTGGGGGCAAAGCCACAGGTGGATCCTGGCATGGAAGGTTAGATCAAGCTAAGCAGGCTGGCTGCCCTCTGGCTGTATCTCCTTCAGCGGTGGGGGGAGCACTCTTGTGGGACGATGGAGCTCAATATTAAGAGGATGTGAATACAGCTGCTTCCATTATATTGGAAGGATGGCACTAATCTTCTGTAGTAGTTAATGGCTGTTAAATCAATCTATACAGTATTAAGCAGAGTATTAAGCTCATTTATCGAAATTAATATTTTATTTTCCATGAATGAATTACACTGAAAAACCTTTCAGATGGGAATCAAACACCTTAACGACGAGATTACCGTTACCCTCCTCTGTCCAAATCTTACAGAGGCTCCGATCCTCTTGTCTTGATGAAGTTCGCGATGTGAGCAATGATAATGTAACCGATATAGCAGACTATATTTTGTATCGTCAAACGACTACTCTATGTGGTGCTCCTGAATCCCTGTTAGGCAGAGCGATGTGTGTTCCCGACTGGCTGAGATTGCATTTCACGCCCGCGGGACGAGTCTGACAAGTTAGCTAATGTGTACAGAGAGAGTAGAGGAGACCCATCCTAACCTGACACAGCACTGTTGACTCGCATGAGTGGGCGCGTGAGTGCGAGAGAAAATAAAGTGAGCGGGCGAGCACACCGAAGGTTTATAGAGGTGTAAAGACTCACGCCTTGAGCGCCGCAGTTGACAGAGCTACAAGCATTTATCATATTGCCTCAAATCCAGAGAGAATATATCGTTTAATACACTTTTTACCTGCAAAATACCAGGGTGCGGCAGCACGCACAATGGCTGGTATTTCAAATATACACACTGTGTGTAAACACAATATACACACATCCGATAATTTGATGTTCGGTGCATGGTGTAAGTGACAGTTATGCGCACCTCTCTATGTCTCTATCGAGGCCGACAGATATTCAGATTAGTACTGAGGAGAGGAGCTGTGGAAGGTTGAAAGCTCTAAGAATATGATTATGTTCATTCCATGAGTTTCATCATGCTCAGGTGAAACAATAATAATGAAACTATTTGACAAAGTGATAATGTGATCTGAATAGTATCTTCTCTTAAGAAGTGAGCCATCTTGTGTCTATGTTATTGGAAATGGTTAACGAACAATCTAACAACATGGGAAATAAGTGCACAGATTCTCCGTTGCTTACTCCATTACGTTAAACGTAAGATGCTCAATGTCGCTCGGACGCAAACATTTCTCAATGGTCACTCTTTGAACATAGATTGCAATAATTACATGCACTTAATTGCATGCCTTCTCTCCTCTGCAGGAACCCATCAGCAAGGCACCGCTGCCGGGGGGCGCGGTGGCAGCTCTGGACCAATCAGGTGCCAGCGTTGCCGGGAGGTGTGCAAGGGGGAGGTGGTGCGAGTTCAGGACACCCACTTCCACGTCAAGTGCTTCACCTGCACAGGTAAGACAGGAGTACAAGGAATTGTTGGGAAACATGAAAGAGGATGCACGGTGCTATCTTGGGGGATGGTTGGTTGTTGTGTAAAGGTGCCCCAGGGCTGGGGTGGTCTTAGCTGAGCTGCCCAGTGTTTTTGTTCTGGGGGGGAAATAAAATGAATGGTAGCCAATGTCTTTCTGACGTCATTTTGCTCCAGTTTCACATGCTCTCTCTTTCTCTCACTTATTCTCTCTCCCTCACCATCTATCTCTTTGTTTCTCTATTCCTCTATGCTTGTTACACACACCGGCACACACACCGGCACACACACCAACACACACACACACACACACACACACACACACACACACACTTGTGAATGCGCAAAAACACACTCACACGCGGGAACACACAATCACGGTCCCCTTACACAAGCACACTAACAAACAAACGCACTCACTTAAAAACCCACTGGTTGAGGGAGCCAACACAGTATTGTGCCAGTGTTGGGGGGATTGTAGTGGATCAGAGGAGCTGTGCAGGGGGTCTCTGAACCACCAGCTGAGAGGATTGTGTCTCTCTTGTACTCTGTGGCCTAATGAGTCCATCAGGGCCAGCAGAGGACTGCTATAGCTGAGACAACCTGCAGAAACACACACACATCGCTGTGGCAATAGGTGCAATTATTGTAATGCATACATTATTTAATAAATACAGTCTGTTATCAGGCAAAGCGTAAATATGAACTTCAAAGGTTGCAGTTATTAAATATTTAATGAGTGCATGAGTGCAGTATAGAGCAGAGTAGAGGAAATCTATAATGCAGAGTGGCAGTTTTTTTTTAACAACTGTTTAATTCCAATGAATGCATTTTCATTTCAGTCCTATAGATATTTACAGTGCTACAATCTCTGCAGGGAGAACTTCTTTCAATGCTTACCTGTCTTGGAAATGTATTGATATTTCTATTTCTGTTTTTACCATTTGAAAACAAACAAATGTGTTCTTGCTGCCAGTCAATGCTGTTCAGTGCACAGCTGGTCCAAAATCCATGACATCATCCAAAGCCTGCTCATCAGAGACATATTACATGCTCTGTTAGCACATAACTGTAAGCACACACATGTTAAACATCGGTAAACAAACAATCACAAGCACATATGCAAAAGGAGAACAATGTACACACGTACACACACACATGCATGCACATGCACATACACATGCACATACACATGCACATACACTTGCACATACATGCACATACAAAGTGGTTATGAGAGGTTGCTGTGGCAACGGTGTGAAGGGGCACATGCCCTGGTTGGTGGTTATTCTCAGCATCACTATAGTTCCGCTAGCCAATAGGAAGGCTATATTCTGTGTCACAGAGGAAAAAGAGGGAGAGAACATGAAAAGAGAGAGAGGAATAGAGAGAGAAAGAGAAGAGGAAGGGAGGCGGCTGTTTGTATACCCTTACATTAAATTACGTGTTTAATTTGGTCCATGTAGCAAGGCTGCGTTTGCTTCCCCTGTCCATTCAAATATGAGTTTTGTCAAATCCCCACATCATCATCATCATCATCTAATCCATCCCTTACAGAGACAAAAGAAAATGAAGGTCTCTATAGTGCCCTCTTATTCCTCACCCTTTTGATTTGCAAGAGCACTGGTCCACCCTGACTCAAGCCATGGGACCAGCAACCTCCAGTATCTTGTTTCCGATGATGCCCTCTGGTTATATTGGCACTTACATGTAGTATATTTCACATGCTGGAAGCAGACACACAAACGATTAGCAGAGACCATGAGTTAAATCGTATGTGTTGCGCTATTGTTATTGTTGATTTACTATTGTAAGTGGTGAATCCTCTCTCACGGGGATGTGGGGAAATAGTGGTAATGTCTGTTTGAGGAATTACAGTATTTTCTGTTCTGGGGATTTGGCCAGGGCTAACTGCTAACATCCAGTTTACTGACCTTGACAGCTAATATTGTTTCTGAATCCTTCCTCCTTCGCTGTGAGGTATTCTATCAGTATTCTTTGTTCTTGTTTTTCTTGTTTGTTTCTTTCTTTATTTCACTCTTTTTTTCAAATGTGCCAGTTTATTTACATTTTACTTTGATAGGTCAGACTCTCCAAATGTTTGAGTCCAGTATTTAATACTAGTATTCATATGGCTGTAAGATATTGACAAGCAAGGCACAAATTTCACTTCCCGGCCAGCTGAAGCATCTACTGGCCTAAATTTATTTTTTGTGACCCTGGTAGCTGACAATAGTTCTACAATCAAAATAACTGATCACACACACACACACACACACACACACACACACACACACACACACACACACACACACACACACACACACACACACACACACACACACACACACACAGACACGCGCACACGCGCACTCACACAAGCACACCCATATCTGATCATGCTCCTCTCATTTTGTCCCTACTATTTATCAACTCCAAGTAGCTTCCTATTGTAGAAACGTTAGCCATTAGCATCACTTGTTTCCAATGCGTTGGTTTGAGGAATAACAGCATGCTAATCACTGGTCATTAACCTCTCATTTAAGACCATTATACAGCAGCAGCAGTGGCCAATTACAGCCTGTGGAAATAAGGGAGAGCTCATGAAGTCAGCCCTGGTTGGAAACAACAGAGAACCCAGCAGCCATCATTGACAGATTTCCATATCAAGTGGCGGGGGCACTGTTCAGAGTCCCCTGATGTAGCAGCTACAGTGCATGGTAGCAGCTCTGCTAACATGTGGTATATGTATGATATGGGGTGTTGTATTACACCAGAGGGGCTGAATCAGGCATATCTGGCTCCTGACACACTGACCACATTTCTGCTCCCCGCCGCAATAGCCTAAATTGCCCCCTTTACACTCCAACAGTAATAGTATAGCAGTCGACCCACATATACAGAAACGTATCCCTGTCATTTATCAAACCACCAATCTGCTCGCTGGGCTTGTTAATTATTGAAGAGTGAAAGCAGATTTTTTCATTGGGAAAAAAAAACGACACAAAGCAGAAATAGAAAGACAAATACGCTTCGCTTGCTTTGGTAAACTAATGGAGTCTGCTTTGGGGATGGAGTTGTGACCGGTTCTGACCAGAAAATTCAGTCTTTCGCTGCCGTTTCTGGCACTGATGACCTCCGTCTGCACAGCCATCAGCTCCCATCACTCTTGCAGTGAGTTGATGACCTCACCACTCCATTACACTTACACAAGTGAGAGATCAAGATAGAGTGATAGAGAGAGAGCAGGAAAGAAGGATATAGAGAGATGTAGAGATAAAGAGTGAAAGAGAGAGAGAGAGATATAGAGAGGTATAGAGATAGATAGAGACAGAGCGAGAGGGGGATAGAGAGAGTGAGATAGAGAGAGAGCAAAGACAAACAAAG
The DNA here is from genome assembly GCF_949987615.1 of Pollachius pollachius. Lineage (NCBI taxonomy): Eukaryota > Metazoa > Chordata > Actinopteri > Gadiformes > Gadidae > Pollachius > Pollachius pollachius. The sequence goes on along the minus strand of NC_136943.1, from coordinate 12,241,943 downwards.
GAAAGGAGAGGGAAAGTGACCTATCTAGGATGGAGAGAGAGGGAGAGCGGAAGAAAGAGGAAAGATAAAGAGAGAGGGACAAAGAGGGAAAGGTAGCATGGAAAAAAGGAAGGGGGTGGCAGGGAGGATAAGGAAGGGGGGGGGTTCAATGAAGCCGGGCTTCCTGTAGCTATGGCAACCACTGCCACGCTCGTCCAATCACCACGCCAAGAGCCCGGTTGCTAGGGAGACATTCCGGTGGAGGAAAGGGCTCCGGCGGGAGGCCCTCAGCAGCACTTTTCTCCCCCCGCGACACTCCCGGATGTGTGGGGTGGGACCCCCCTCCCCCCACACCCTGTTTGTCTGGATCCTGGATCCAGCATCCACATCCTTGGGGACTGGTACACATCAGCACTCTGCTTGTTATCTGGGAGCATGATTTTATGTTGGATTTGATGATGTGTGAGTATGAGAGTGTGTGTGTGTGTGTGTGTGTGTGTGTGTGTGTGTGTGTGTGTGTGTGTGTGTGTATGTGTTCAGGAGTTTAAGACATTAGCTCTGAGGTGATTACAAAAGAAGTGTGTGTGGCACTGGTATATACACACCCACCCGACCCCACAAACACACCAGCACTCTAGGTGAGCAGGATAATTAGTGGGGATATGCATTTCTGGCAAAAATACTGTTCAATATTCGCTGATGAGTATTCAAATAATATTCGAAAATCAGTCAATCAGGAAACCCCTACGCACGCACGCACGCACACACACACCTCGTATGCATGCACACACAATGACACAGGGAAAGGCTTTTATGATTTGTATGAAATCAATCTGTTTATTTCAACAACTGCGCCATCAACATTCAACATCAAAATGATTTCAACGTGGGCTTAGGCAGATAGGCCTACATGCGCCGAAAACAAATCGCTATTTATTTTACTGAACACAGCCTGCATGACGGTGAACTAGACACGTTTTCAGCGTGTGGTTGTGTGTGTATGCGTGTGTGTGCGTGTTTGTATGTGTGTGTGGTTGGTGGGTACACCCAGCCTGTCTGGCCCTGAGTGGACCTTGGCATCTGGTGTCCTCAGCCAGCCAGAGGGGCCCTACCAGGCCACCATATGTCCCACAGCAACCACCTACACACTGACTCACAGCTCCTACTTAAAGGGCCCCTTCCGTACCACCAGGTGTGATATTTATTGGCCATTAAAAGCCATTCCAAAACCCTTCCCTATAGTGACATCCCACGAGGGAGTGTCCACCAAGACTTATGATGGATAGCTCAGCCTGCCAGTTGGTGCCATCCACTGGGTAGGCTGGGAGGTTCATCTATCATACATCTGGTTAATAGACATCACACCTGCAGGAAAAATAGGAGCTCTTTGAAGAGCCACATACAGATTCATTTGGTTGATTCATTCAGAATTGTGTGCCCATAGACCCTTAAAGGCACTGGTACTCTTTGTTCTGTTTACAATTTGCTCCATACTTTCCACACACACAAATAAACTTTTTAATCTTATAGATACCCGTATCAATGTTCCATGTATCTCGGTGCGTATCAAAATGGGTTTTTATCTGTATGAACTGTGTCTGAAGACCCAGCTACTGTACTTTGGGCCGGTGGAGGAAGCTCTTTATTTTCTCTGACAGGTCCTCGCTGAGTGATGAAGTAGAAGGAGATCCATCCTACCTGGTTTTTTAGGCTCATGGAGCGCGAAAGTAACAAAAGTTATATTCTGGGACAAATTGTATACAACCGTGATATACCATTCTATCCGAAAAACGCAGATCACGACTGGGAATATACACAGTATAGCTTGGTTTTTAGTCTCGGTGTGTGCGAGTGTGTGTGTGTGTGTGTGTGTGTGTTTCCCGGCAACATACACATAGCTTCTGAGCTAACGAGATTGGCATTAGCAGCATAGTGTTGACAGCGGCATAGAAAGGATTACAGGGGACAGGCAGGCTCCTGCGCCCGGCTGTACAGAGACGGCTAATTCACCTAATTGCTCGTTATGATGAGCTAACAGCTATATAATAGGCAGTGTGGTGGGGGAGGAACATGTGACAGTGAAGGAATGACTGATGTTAATCAGATTAATATGTCAAATTTAACCTGTTGTGACTCATTTTGTTCTATTTTCTTAGTGTTGCGATAGAAAGTCCTCAATCCGAAAAATCAACACTTTATTGTTGTCACAATGTGATACATACGCTTATAAAGTCTCCTGCTGTTTTTCGGTCTTCCGCGCTGAAGAAATTTTTGGATAATGATTAAGTTTCGCTGGAAACCAAGCCACCTGCAAAGTAAAAACAAACTAAGGCACATCCAATTATCCAATCCAATCCACTTTAATAACAAAGCCTGTGTACGAATTATTTTCTAGGTTTCAGGAGAGGAGAAGATGAACAGAGGAGAGGAAGAAGCCAACAGAAAAAAAGGGCGTGGCTTGAGATCAAGTCGGATGCAGGGTGGATGAATTTACGGCGGGACAGCGAATGAAAGAATATTATTTATGATTTATGTTTTATTTAATAGGGACAGATACAGTGTACATAGACAAACTGAGAATACTGAGAACACTGAGAATAGTGCTTATAGCGGAGGCTGATTTGCAACACCCAACCCTAGAATGGCTTTTGTGAAAAAAAAAAACAGCGAGATGCAATGAAGCACAAGGAAAAAAGAAAATAAGTACCACAATATACAATAAAACACATTAGTAGTAACATAGCTACAGACAACTAGACATTAGTACATGGCCCGATTGTAGAGCCACTCTATGGATTTAATTACTTACTGCTTGTCCTGGGACCAGGTGGTTAAACCATAGGACTGATGTGAAAGCATCATGGAATTTAAGTACAGCAAGGCACATTCAAATGTCAAGCAATTTCTTATCATCTTGAAACAGCTGAGGTTAGCCTTAATCATTTTTAAAATCTTTTAGCATGACTTTTTCAAAATATAACTGAATATCTAAAATCATCCCTCAATACTTCACCTCTGTTACTTGTTCATGGGATCATCGGGGTACTGGTATTTTAGGGACGCAAGCCCTGGCCGGCACTGAGCAGAGAATTTTAATTGCATCTGCTTGCTGAAGATAAATACCAAATCATTCAGCACCCCCTGTGGAGGGCTAATCAGTACATTTATAATGACCACAGCTGCACAGATGCCAGCCTACATGCTAACCTCTAATCAGCAAAAAGAAACTCATGCAGCAAAGGAGGGACAGGAACGTCATCTTCCCACCGACTCCTAATTAGTCTCCAACACTGGAAGTGATTCAAATAAAGATAAAGATCCCTCAATTAGCAGATATGATGTTTAGTCCAGTTCAGCAAACGTAAGTGGATGAATCCATCAGCAGGGTTCGAATCATGTGATCTGAAGTCCAATCAAATAAGCTGTCCCTGGTTCTTCTCGACTAAATATTCTAGAATAACCAAGCAACCAGTCATTACTGTTTGAATGAGTGAGTGTGGTGGCATTGAATTTTCGTTACATCATGTGAAACCCTCCCAATAGGTGACATTTACATTAAAGTTGGCGTTTGAGAATTTTGCCTTGCTGGAAGTTTTTTCCAGCAAGAAGCTGAAGTAAGCGACTTAGAAGTGAATGGACTGTTTATGCACAGGGTTATAGAACAGGCTTGACTAGTCCTGCAGGAGTAGCATGGGTTCATTCCCACACCATATGTTACCGGTTGTGTGTTGGCAATCTGTGCCAAGCCAAGTCATGTCTCTCACATGTACCCGCAGTCTGAGCGTCTGTCCCCGCCCAAACCCTTGCTGTGCAGGTGACTGCAGTGCTAAAGGGTGGAGCAGCTGAGAACGGATTCATGGTTAGCTTACCAAGGAAAACGTTGATGTTGTTTGTTGTGCTAACAAACCAGCAGGATTTCTTTTAAATAAATATTTCAGGAGATGTTTTTTCGATATTGTACAAATGTACTCTAACCCTAACCCTAACCCTGAGTCTAACATCCAGCAATACAAACTTAAAATGGCAAAATTGTGGTTGCTAATTTAGTATATCACAGTTTCAGTTTAAATTGATCTACATATTCTTGTGTGAAACTTCTGGGTTGCGATGTGTACTGGTAGGAATTTAAGGGTTGGCATCAATGATTTCACTTGTTGAGTTTTTCTGAATTACAGAAAACAGTTTTCAGCATCTTTCCCGACCCATGTGATTCATCCAATGTTGTTCATCTCATCTTATTCATCCCGTGTTATTCAAGAGCACACATTCAACTCACCTCTGGCATTATTACAGAGGAAGAGAGAATTAAACTAACTAAGTAACACCAGAAGCTGCTCACCAGCGAGATTTGGGGGCTCTGCTGTCTCTAGGGCAACTGGGGAAGGTTTAAATCGCCTGGCAACCGGGAAAAGGGGGCCGTCCTTCAAAATGGAGTCAGCCAATCATCCGGTCCGAACACACACAATGTGATTAGCTGGAACAGGTGAAACATTCCGACTGCCCATCCAATCCGGCCGCACGATACCACTTGGCTGGCTGTGCTCTGGCCTTATGCTAATGAGATGCATTAGGATAATTGAGCTTATTCCAGATATCTGCCAATCAACCTGGGTAGAGCTTGAAAGCAAGTCATTTCGGGAGCGAAAACGAGTGCAGACCGGAGACATCGATCGGAAAAAAACAAAGGAAGGAAGGACAAAAAATGAAAGAACAACACAAAGCAGTAAGAACTAAGAAATGAAAGAAAGATAACAAATGCATTCAGTTTTTAAGAGACTTTATAAACAGAATGTTTTCCACTCTTCAGAGACGGAAGGTTTTCTGCTTGGTAAATCTCTTTATAGACTTGTGCCTATTTCCTTGCCCTTGGCCTGCTCCTCAGTGACAGCGTCAGATAGCATGTGATTTGAGGGTTCCGGCTCCTGCGCTCCCTCCTCCCAGTCGCTCAGAACTGGCTCATTTTGAAGTCAGCGCCATTGTTCCTTTGCTTAGAAAATGTGTTTATTCCTCAAATACGAGCACACACACACACACACACACACACACACACACACACACACACACACACACACACACACACACACACACACAAGCCCAAATACAAACCAACCCCGGACACACATCTGCACAATTTCTACATCCCCACTAAAATCACAACCAAAATTCACGAGGCTTTTTTGCTTCCTCTGCACCCAACAGCCATTAACCCCCCACTGCCCGAACACACCCCTCCAATCAGACCTCTCACATCCCCCTCCCACTTCCCTGTTCTGTTGGTTTGCCAATGGCCCGTCACTGTGATAAAGATCCGTCATTACCCGGCACCACACACCCTGTCACATTTCATCATCCTATCCCTCCACACACACACACACACACACACACACACACACACACACACACACACACACACACATACTGGACACACACATAGGGACCGGACACACACACACAGAATGGACACACGCACGCACGCACGCACGCACGCACGCACGCGCGCGCACACACGCACGCGCGCACCAGGCACACGCAGCAGCAGTGTCCAACACTCACCAAGCGGAGTGATGCTGCCCTCCCCCTCCCTTTCCTTTTTGTGCAGCTGAGATCGTTTAGTTTGTTTAGTTAGTTGGTTTGTTTTTTTAAAACCATTGATCTTTTATTACACCATTAAATCCATACGCTTTGGCTCATAAACACACAGCCATTAAATTAGCCTTTTTTGAAGGCTGGCCCGTTTGTGTGTGTGTGTGTGTGTGTGTGTGTGTGTGTGTGTGTGTGTGGTCAGTGTGTGACTTGGTCTGTGTCAGGGAGTTGAATTATGTTTAATTGTGGAAAGTTAGAAAACTAAGTGTAGTCTGGTACAGTTCTTCTCCATAAATGCTGTTATGGGTCTATTTTTTACACAAAACACATTGGGTTTAATAGGTGTTATACTGAATAAAAGAAAGAAAGTCTTATATCAAAATACATATATCAATGGGTTTCTTAATGAAATAAACCTACCTTACCCAGCATTTGAGGCATGAATGACAACTTATTAACTGGGTTAGAAGCTACATCATGATATTTCTGTTTTTATCACTTGCCGGTGTTTGGCATTGTCGTTACTCAATCTGATTTAGTAGAGGATTGGGTCTTGTTTTGTATCTACTGCAACCATTAGAGTCCTGATGCCCAGCTTCCGGATTTGCCCCTGTCGTCATAAAGTCTTAATTGCAGCGATAAAGACAATTTTCAAATAATAAATGCATGCAGCAAATTGACAGACATTTATTGCTTTTCCGGTTATGACAGGAATGCAGGATCAATGCAGGGCTACATGTCTACCTGCATACCTACTCTGAAGAAGACAGAGTCCTCACCTTCCAGCCAGTTTGATTTTGATGTGCAGACATCATATACCCGACACTGATCTGTCTCCATGGTAGAGCTCCCCCTGGCTGTGCATGATGGTTTAACAGCTGGAGGGATTAATGTGGTCAGTGTAGTCGGTCTGGATGACAAAAATAAAGGAGCAGTGGGAGTCAGCAGACGTAGGTAATCAATGAATGTCTTTAAATTAGACTGCCAGACAACACAGCTTACTCATTCTCTAAATGCCTCCCCTGCTCCCACTCCTCCTCCTCCTTACCTTCCACCTCCTCCTCCCCCACTTGCTCTGCTAAAAGTGTGTTTTATCTGTCTATCAGCCCCCCAGTGTTTCTCTCTTTCCTTATTCCTTCTTCCTCCCACGCTTATGGTCTGCTGGTCTGGTGTGTGTGTGGCTGTGTGTGGGTGCGTTTTTTTGTGTGTGTGTTTCAATGTGTGTAAAGAGGACTTGACCTTCACATGATGCTATCAGGCCTAAGGTCATGGCTCCTGTGCCGCTAGCCTCATCCCTCCAGAGGTCATAAAATCCTCCAGCTCCTCCCTTTCTTCCCCATACAGTCATGAGGGGAAACAAGCCCTGCCACACAGTCTGCTGATCCATTACATCAGACCTAGTGATCTGCACCCACTGGGATTGACTTCCGCTTGCAGGGGCAGAATGCGCTTGCGGTTGGGCCGTGTTGGCGTAAAGTAGCCTGTAGTTGCACACAGACGCAGACGCACACACACATGCACCCTCAGACAATATCCATGGACACACACACGTCTGTGTCACAAACACAAACACACGCACACACATAAACACCCACACACACCATCGGTGGACAACACCCACACCCACACAGATAATCCAGTTGTCTGTAAACGCCTCAAACGCCTCACCATTGATATTTAATGAGTCAGTAGTCTGCCTGTAAAACGTGTTTAACGGCTGATATTGCCATATCTCCCTGAAAACCAATGCAGTGTGTTGGCTCACTGCCATGCCAAGTCAATCTGCTATGGGCCTGCAAATTTCGGCCGATACAGCAAACTGACACTCGACACTCAAACACACATTTCTCAACCTGTAATGGGGAACGGGTGTGTTGTTTGACAAGGCAAGAAGATGGAAATCTTATGAGCAATGTCCTCCTTTGAAAACTGTTAGCAGATTTTCTGAATAGCATGAGACAGTGAAGGGTAACAGGATAAATGGGCGGCATGTTCAAGTAATGGCCATCTTAATGGAATTAACTGTAGTGCTGACTTCTGTTTTTCATCCACATCTGGAGCCAAGCAAACACACGATACTAAACACTTTTCTACTCCCTTTGCCCTTTATCTCTTTTTTTCTCTTGCTCGCTCTATTTTTGGCTCTCTCTTTCTCTGTCTCTTTTACTTTATCTCTCTCTTTCATTCTGTTTCTCACTCTCTTTCTCTTTCTCTCTTTATCTCTTACTCTTCCTCAAGAGAATGAGGGATGCTCCGCTGAGCAGATTGACCTTCTGTAGACAGCGTTAAATCTAATTACGTTAGAAAAATATTTAGGATTGACAATTTCTATTGTATTCACTGTGGCCTAATCTGGCGTCGTCTGTATTATCATTTTGACATTTTTGACTTCTGTGCACTGCTGAAACAGCTTAATTTCACACACACACACATCACACAATATCAATCAATCTGTTTTATTGACCAATCTCCCGCTCTCTTTTCTCTCTTTTCTATCTCTAGTGTGCAACTGCGACCTGGCCCGCTCTGGATTCTTCCAAAAGAAGGGCGAGTATGTGTGCACGGCGGACTACCAGAGGCTGTACGGCACCCGCTGCGACCGCTGCGACGGCTTCATCAGCGGGGAGGTGGTGTCCGCACTGGGCCGCACCTACCATCCCCGCTGCTTCGTCTGCAGCCTCTGCAGGTACAAAGCCTGCCCGCACGCATGCACACACGGGCATGCACGGGTCCATGCGGTGGTGCGTTGTGGGGGGATGTCGCCAATGCACTAAATCATGCTCGTTTGCACTTTTCACTTTCGTTTGCATCTACACGCCTGCGAAAAAGATATGGGGGCAGTGCATATCTTAAAACCCACTTGCTTAAACATGCACTTTACTCTTAACAGAAGAGGTACTGTCCACACTTTTGAAAGTTAAGTATTTATGGCCAGAAGACACAATTTGAGCCACGTGTGACAAAAACCAATGATGCCTTTACAGATAAAACATAATTCACATTTGTATTTTTATATCTATGTTGAGATCAAACTTGACCTTGCAACATTTGTGTGTGTGTGTGTGTGTGTGTGTGTGTGTGTGTGTGTGTGTGTGTGTGTGTGTGTGTGTGTGTGTGTGTGTGTGTGAGAAAGACGTGTGCATTCCTGGGTACTGTAGAAGCGGCTTATTTATGTTTATATGGTAATGAGGCACAGAATTGGCCAGTCATTAAGGAAAGTGGCTCCTTAGAGATTAGAAAGGGGAAGTGGGGTGCAGGAGAAGGAGAGAGGAGATGAGGTGTCAAAGGAAGTGATTTATGAAAAGGGTGACTAGTAGAGGCTGAGCGTGCAGTGTTTTGTCAGAAATACACAGTTGATTTTGGACCACTGCGGAGGTCAAGACTATGAATTTAATATTCATACAGCTTTCAATAATTGTTTTGTCTGATTTGACATGTTAGATATATACGTAAGGTGTTTACTATTTGACATTGTGATCTCAGCTATCTGTATATTTAGTTGAAGCAATAATGGATGGTATAAAGCAGTTTATTCACCCCATCTTCATCATTCTTCTGTTTGTCATTGAACTCCACCAACAATGACAAATCTTTCAGGGTCACTATCACCTACGTTTGTTTCTGTTTTGTTTATAGTTAGAATAAGGGTAGCATAGTAGCAGCTTGTGTAAGCGCTTGCAGCAAACTTTCATGTTTCGCATTGAGCACTGGTGTTTCTCTAAAACCATCTGCCCAAACAGAACCACATGGGCGTGCCTCTGAGGCCCAAAATAACCCCACTCCTGTGGCTGGGACAGGGCTTGGGCGGGGTAGGGACGTAGAACTACGACAGTCACATTAAATATGTAAACCGACTGAATTTTTTAAGTACTGAGGAAGGCTGACAAGGCAAGATGTATCAAGAAAGGGCAAGAGCTACACACATTGACCCAAAATTCAATCAAGTACACAACCACACACAGCGACACACACAGACACACACAAACAAACACTGTTTTCTCTGTAGCATAACAACTGCTAATGCAACATCTGTGTCATCTCTGGTCACATGCAACAAATAAATGAATAATCAAATTAAAGTCATGTGTAATGATTATTGTGATCCTAGATAACAGTTGAACGCAGACCTTTCCAAAGAGACCTGAAAACCTTTTCAATGAATGTCCAGGGAAGCACTCGAGTGAAACATGGACACTGATATATAATGATGGCTCAGTTAAACAAAAACAGAGGTCTTCTGCTGACATCAGTTTAGGGACTTAGAAGAAAACAATATTTAGTTAAACAATGAGGGGCTTTCTGTCAAGTAATAACCAGGGACCATAAATATTACAGTTGAAAGGTCAGAGACAGAGACACAATTTAAATGGGATCTCTTAGTCTTTGTCTTTGTGTTATTTTTGAGGTATACATGTAACATACAACAAACACACATACAAAACACACACACACACACACACACACACACACACACACACGCACACACACAGAATACAATTGTTATTTATACTGTTTCTGTGGCCAGTTGAGAATGGCTGAGCAAATACCGAACAAATTAATATAATGAATTGCATTTTTTAATAGATTTGGAAAAAAAAGGAATTAGCACATATTTAAGCCCTAACTTGTTCATGTATACACTTCTAACACTTGTTAATCATTCAATACTCATAAGGTATGTATATGCATGCATCTGTGCATGTGCATGTACGTGCACAGTGCACACACACCTACTAGCTTCCACGCGCCACCACCGTGCGCTGAGTGTGTGCTCCGCTAGAGTCTCTCTCCAACTCCCTCGGGGGCTTGGCAGTGGAGCGGTGGGACTAACAGGATTACAGCCTGCTAGGTCCCCTTAAACAGCCCTGCCTAAGCCTTTTAGCTTCCCCATTCACGCTGTTAACCTCCACACTCAAAAAGGAAAATCAATCCAGCCTCCTCACAAAAAAACACCATGGAAGAATCACTCCAAAACAGACAGACCATTCAATCGTAATGTGCTTGATCTAATCCCATAGAAGCTGTTTGACTGTCAACAATCTGGAGAGAGAGACAGAGAGGGAGGGAGAATGAATGAGGACGAGAGGGAGACTTTGTGTGTGTGTGTGTGTGTGTGTCTAAGCATATGTGTGTGCAATTTCTGACATGCATGTTTGTTTGTGTGCATGCATGTGTGTGTGTGTGTTTGAGTGTGTTTGTGTGTTTGTTTGTGTTTGTATGTGATTAGCTCTTACGCCGGGTAATGTCGGCCATGACCAGGGGATGCAAGCCATGTTCTGAACCCAGGGGGTGATGTGTATAAAGCCTTATCCAAGGGGAGGTCATTCAAACACAGAGCCTGTTTTTTAGCAGAGCCATACAGGGACTACCTCAGGTCTATGGCTCAGTACCCCGCCTCCACTGCCTCCCTAATAAACTAGCACTGAAGCTAGTGGGCAGGCACCTGCCCCATTATCACCTCTTTAACCAGGCTCCTACGCTGAAGGATACATCCATTAACCCTCCTATCCCCCTTGTCTGAGCAGGCCTGTTGTTTAGTTTGGGTCCATACACACTGTCTGGCCGCGTTAGCGAATAGCCACGGGTGTGACCTGTCTCCCAGTTTTGTTTCAGTCCCAACCAACCTTTGTAATTACTGTAAGCACTCTGAATTACCACAGTCTTTATTATACTGCTTTGGGCTGGTTCACTGGTGTGTGTGTGTGTGAGAGTTAGGGTTTGGCTATGTGTATAGGTGTGTGTGTGTGTGTGTGTGTGTGTGTGTGTGTGTGCGCGTGCGCGTGTGTGTGAGTGGGTGTCTTTTGACATTTTTTCTCTCTATGTTACCAGGAAACCCTTTCCCATTGGAGACAGAGTGACCTTCAGCGGAAAAGACTGTGTGTGCCAACAGTGCTCACACACCCTGGTCAAACCAAATGAACCAATCAGGATCCATGGACCCAGTCGTAAGTCCCATCTTTAAATATATAAGTAGCCACAATATAGGATTCAACAATATAACAAAAATAATTTAGCAATTAACAATATAGGAATCACCAATATTTTTCAACAATTGTCACAGTAATGAATTTACTTTTTTCTTCAAACAAACGTCCTTAATTAGCATAAGTGCAAGGTAGTTGCTGTTAAGAAGTATGCCTTGTAGTGGCTGCTGGTTGATTGCAGACAGACGCCAGACTACTGTACAGTAGCAGTGCAGAGCAGTTCCCCTTACGTTTAGCATATTTAACCTCAACTGCTCCCATCGGCCTTATTCACCTAGCGGTCATCTTGGTTCCATCTTGGTTCTGAACACTAGATGGGCGGGGAACTGAATGCATAATTCTGCTTTGTTGGCATTTGCTTTAGCATTTACGGTACAATTGCTCCCTGCCAGTTCACTCATGCGTTTCAAAACAATCTCAGATGCAGTAGAGCCAACCGTTTACCTTTTCCAAGTGGAAAATAATGATTATAAATCAACGTCTTTCCAACCGTTTGAATTGATCATTCAAAGGCGGAAAAGTGGGGTAATTCAAACGATTTATGTGTTCAGGGTTAGGGTTTAGGTTGAAGGGTTGGTCAAAATGGAGACGTGACTGTGGACCTATTCTGTTCATGGAAGAGAAGAATGTGTGGTGTGTGTTTGTGTGTGTGTGCGTGTGTGTGTATATGTGGTAGAGTGGGCGAGAGAGAGAAAAAAAGACAGTGAGTGCATGGTACACATTGAGAGAATCAAAAGGGTGTCAATGTATGTGACGAGGTGTTTCAATCAATGCTCCGGCTCCATTGCCGTTCACCAGATATTTCCCCCCCCCCCATCCCCTAGCTCCTCCAGTCCATCACGTCTGGCAGCACTTTAGGTTTAGCGAGCGACTGCTACGTGTCTGCATTACGTAGGCTATTGATTAGGACTACTGGACTGTCAGAGGAGGAGGAGGAGGACGACTGAAATCTGCAACACAGTAGCTGTTTAACAGCTGCACGGGTCACCAAGTCTTCCCCTGTCTCATCCCCATCTCTTTGTTATATTTTAATTGGCCTCCTCTCCATCTTCTCAATTCAATTTAATTAAATGTGTCTTATTGGCACGTGAAAAATCGATATATTGCTGAGGCTGATGAGCAAAGCTGAAATAAGAATGTATAGGTTGGTCGACTCTATCTGTGCTCCAGAGGCCATGTATCTGAATTCACTGTAAATTACTTTTGATTAAAGTGTCTACTGAATCTAAAATCGATGTCAACAAGATTAAATGTGACGTGCTCTCGCTCTCTCGCTCCCCCCATACTTCTCTCTCTCCCTTTCCCCCCCTATTTCTCTCTCTCTCTCTCTCTCTCTCTCTCTCTCTCTCTCTCTCTCTCTCTCTCTCTCTCTCTCTCTCTCTCTCTCTCTCTCTCTCTCTCTCTCTCTCTCTCTCTCTCTCTCTCTCTCTCTCTCTCTCTCTCTCTCTCTCTCTCTCTCTCTCTCTCTCTCTCTCTCTCTCTCTCTCTCTCTCTCTCTCTCTCTCTCTCTCTCTCTCTCCCCCCCCCCCCCCCCATCCTCCCAGACTGTGCGGGGTGTGGGGATGAGATCAAGCAGGGCCAGTCCCTCCTGGCGCTAGAGAAGCAGTGGCACGTCAGCTGCTTCAGGTGCCATACCTGCAGCATCGCTCTCACTGGGGAGTACATCAGCAAGTCAGTCTGCACGCACACACACACACACACACACACACACACACACACACACACACACACACAGATAGTCACAAATTTGTGTGCACAATGCAAGCACGCATGCACACATACACGAACACGAAGACACACAGTTATCCACCCTCACACACACTCAGTAACACACATACACATACACTCGAAAATACACTCTCACACACACCCACACACTCACACACGAACACACACACATGAGCACCTTACCCAACAGCAGCAGACACGCTGCAATAATGCATGCATAGAAACAAGCAAAGACACAAGTGCGTATACACATACAAATGGGTATACAACTTTGTTGTTGCACATACACACACAGAGGCCTGGACACTTGACCTGAAGAAATTCATTGCCTTATATACCAACATATAGGACAACTTGTTTTCCCTCTTGCAGTAAATTTGAATATATTGCTGTAAATGTATTTACATGATACAGCCAACTATGCAAGCATCAGCAGTTTAATCACAATAAATCAGTACTTATATCCCACAGAATGAAACACGACCTGCCTTCACGGCCCAGCATCTTCAGACAGGCCGTGTGTTCGATACTCTGACCCTCAATATGTGTCTCTGTGCTATACCTTGTTCCAGGGATGGAGTGCCGTACTGCGAGACCCACTACCACGCCCAGTTCGGGGTGAAATGTGAGACGTGTTGCAGATACATCAGTGGCCGGGTTCTGGAGGTAAGGATGGACATGCAGGACTGGCAGGGGAAACAGAAGATCTCTGGACGGATCGCCTGGAGTTACAAACAGGAAGGGAGGATGGATCTAATGGAGCGCAGAGCATACAGTAGAACAGCTTGTAGGGAGATGGCGTTCATTAAATAATGACTGGTTTATCGTTTTGTGTCAAAGCAGATGGTCCGTTTATCCAAAATGATAACAGTGAATTTGTTATTTGAGTGCCAGTCAAGCCAAAATCAGTTTTAATCAGGTTTTAAACTTTTTTTGTTTTTAAAAATAGTAATCAAACGTCAGAAGACGTCAACATTTGATCACTATTAATATTTAAAAACAACAAAAGCGACAGCGACCAAAAAATATTTTGTCACTGCCACTAAAATAATAGCGTAATTCACAATGAAATCCTTCCAAGGAGCCTCAAGTGTTAAAAAATCAGGCTGAAACTGGGGTTTCACCTGCACCTTAAGGGCCCCTTCACACCCTACGGTAAAGACGAAATACCCTTTCGTCCGGTCCCGGAGGTCGTTTCGTCCGTCAGTGGGTCCATCGCCTCTGAGCTTACGAATCCAGAGTGCTCCAGGAGAAACAGAGCAATACCAACGGAAATCGAGGCAGCAATATAGAGTCAGAAGTACAACCTTTCGCAAAATAGAGAGTAGTATAATATCTGAGATGTATATATATATATATTGTATTGAACGTTTTATACTTATATTATACTATAAATATACCTGACCTTTTTATTTTATTGTTCACCTGCTTTGGCAATGAGTTATAACTGGTCATTTAAAAATGGCGCGCAACATTTTGAGGAGAGAATGTTGAGGGATGTCACATGCCACCGCCGCGTAGGCCTACACTTTGTGAGCCTTTTTTTTGCCGATTTCGGATGATACAAAGCAAAATCATCTCCTCTACAGATGCCATGTTTGCGATTGTCAATGCCGGTAATTTGTGACACAAGTCACTGCCCTCTAGAGGATGTATTGCGTAACATCCATAACAACGCTGAAACCGGACGGAGGTATGAAGGGTAGTCCCGGAGACAACGTTTGGTACAGACGGACAGATTTCGTCCGGATCCAGAGGTATGAATCGGCCTTTAGTTCTTCTAAGGTTGAGGCATCTTGCTCTAGGATAGCTGTAAGTAGTCCACTGACATGGAGCCTCACACTCAAGTCCCCACATAGTAATGGTCTGAACACCATGGTTTACACCCTGCCGTGCTTTAGGGGCAGTGAGAGTCGAGTTACGATCAACAAGATGATACAAAGGTTGCTTGTCTTTCAACTACTTTCCACCAAACATAACTAAACATCTTCAAGCCGTGTCAAATATCGACCAATTATCATGATGCGTCTCGGTTCTGTGCAGTTGCTACAGGGAATTGTAAGGTTTGTTAATGCTGTCAAGGCCGTAATTAACTTACTGTGAAAGAAGTTTTGCCTCTACAGGCCAGTACAGACAAGGCCACATCTTGGAGCACACGGGAAGGGGTTGGGAGGTGTTGGGGGGGGGGGGGGGACACCGACCTGCATGGGCAAAAATGAAGACACAAGAATTGAATCATCCCCACCACTGAAGGAAGGAGAGAGGCTGTCTGACATAGATCAAAGTGGAAGGGTGAGGGATTAGGGAGAGCTAGATGGAGTGAGAGCTATGAAAGAGAAGGAGAGAGAGAGAGAGAGAGAGAGAGAGAGAGAGAGAGAGAGACAGAGACAGAGACAGAGAGAGAGAGACAGAGACAGAGAGAGAGAGACAGAGAGAGAGAGACAGAGAGAGAGAGAGTGAGAGCGAGGAGCTGTCAAGAGAAGTATAAAAGCACACTTTTGAGGGGATTTGCTTTATGTTACGCTGAAGCATCTGTGAAAAGAGATAGAAGTTTGTGTGTGTGTGTGTGTGTGTGTGTGTGTGTGTTTGCGTGTGCGCCTGTCTGTGCGCCTGTGTGTGTGTTTGCCTGTTTGTGTGTTTATGTGTGTGTGTATGTGTATGGGTGGCATTTTTTATGGATATAGGAAGAAAATAGGGGATAACTACTGGACAGGTGTACGCTAAGAAGCCAGAGAGGTTCTCCGATTACTCAGTGGTAATGGTAGCAGCTGACAGGAGGCCGTAATGGTAGTGCTGTGCTTTTTGAAGCCCAGCAAGGGACCAGAACTCCACCCTCTGGGAACCAAGACACGAAAGGGGAGGACAGAAATGGTAGCAAAACATCATGATTTGCCTCTTGTGAACAACTTGATGATCCCTTTACTTCCCACACAAAGACACACACGCACACACACACACACATACACACACACATGCACACATACAGACACATAGACACACACTTGCATACACGTGCACTCCTCGCAGTGAGTCTATGCGAGTCCCTGATGTGATTGTGTTGCCTGTGCTGAGTGATGTTGTTCATGACTGTCAGGGTTCCTTATGAAAACAAACAAGCAGTCTTCACTGTGGTTCAACGAAGAGGAAAATGAAGAACAGAGGAAGGATTCAGAACGGAAACAAAACTGAAATGCCGTGGATATCTCTTTTTGAACACCGAAATGACAAGTGGTCGGGTCAGACATGGACAAGGGGATCAATGCAAATATCAAAACAAACAAGCTTCTTCAGAGAATTTTTTAACTGTCGCAGAGAACATCATGCTCTCTTCTTAAGCAACCCTCTCTCTGCAGACGGCTTGGACGTGAATCAGGTCCCATGTTGAGGCTCCTGTTGACAGGGAGGGTTATCATGGCAACGTCAGTGACGAGTATCCAGTACAGACACGGTACGATGAGACCAGGGCCCGTGGAGGAATGCTGTCAGGGTTTAAGAAGCAAATCAAGAGGAGGCAGAACACAAATCCAGACAATTAGATATAATAATGGCCTGAGGAAATAACTCTTTCTATGCTCATCCAAAGGACTTTTGCTGTGTGTGTGTGTGTGTGTGTGTGTGTGTGTGTGTGTGTGTGTGTGTGTGTGTTAGCCATCCATACTAATCTGTAACTCATGGAGTTTACAAAACAATTATAATGGTTTTATGCCATTTTGCGAGCGTAAGAGTGTGTGTGTGTGTGCGCACACATGTCTAAAACATATGTTACTCATGAAGTTTTGAAAGGAAAATACAAATAGTTGTGTGTGTGTATGTGATCTTGTGAAAGTGTGTCTCATCATTAGGCTCTCCAGCGACACAGATTCCAGTCCCTATACCATCCAGTGTGCCAGACAATACCACTGGAGCCTCTGTCAAAACTCTTTAAACTCAGAGGTGGTCACTTTAATGAGAAGAGCAGAGGGAGACGGAGACATGAAAGCGGGAGAAGGAAGACAGGAGATGGAAGACGGAGAGCCAGTAAAGAGTATAGGGGAGACATTCCTCTTGTATTCCATAGCTTTAATTTCCGGCCTATATCGTTTACACGGTAACTGAGGCTGCCTATTTATACAGACCAAGAAAGTGGGGTCCATTTTAGCGGAATCGAACCACAGTTGTAACCCGACCATGGATGAGAAAAAAGAGATGGTTTGCAGCTGATTAACCTACAATGTGAAGCGAAGCCATCAATGGTTAGCCAAAAAAATCTTGCACAACAGTACTACAATTTACAAACATGGGTCAACAGATAGTGAATAATCTTTGAGAAAAAGCCTTAAATTCCAGCCAATCCCATAATCCCTCCATAATCGCAAAGGTTTTGTGTTACCTAATGATACCCTATCAATGTACAAATCAAGGTGAAATATTATGCATACAGCAATAAGTTAACACATTGACCCTCTGCCCCACCATCTGTTTTTCACACACACATACACACACACGCACACGCACACAGGAATGGTCAGATTGACCACACATAAAATCACGCCCCCCACCTATGTCACCTTGACACAGGTCACATGTCACTGGAGCTTCTATAAATAGAGGTCTCCAAAAGGTGCGCACACACACACACACACACACACACACACACACACACACACACACACACACACACACACACACACACACACACACACACACACACACACACACACACACTACCGTGTATAAGTAAACCTATGCAGCCTCTAGTTGGTGGATGGGTATTGCCCATTCCCCAAGACATGTATCCCAATTTGGTGCCCTTCCCTCTCGCATCGACGCACAAACGCTCTCTCTCTCTCACACTTTTTATTAAGCTCTGGTTTTCACTTTCTCAGTGTCTTTCTCCCTCCCTCTCTTTTGTTTCATCACTCTGTTGATTCTGTTGTGTTTTTCTCCCACCTTTCCGCGTAGTCTGTTTCTGACCTTCACACAGACACACTTACTCACACACACACACACACACACACACACACACACACACACACACACACACGCCTAATGTGATGTCAATGTTACTTACAAAGGAGCTCTCTCTTTCTCCCTCTTCTCCGCTCCTCTCTCTCCTGTCTCCTCTCCTATCCTCTCCCCACTCTCTCGCCTTTCTTCTCTCCTCTCATTTCTCCTCCTCTCCTCCCCTCCTTTACTGCTTTCCTCCCCTCTTCTCTCATCCCCTCTCCTATACTCTGCTCCGCTCTCCTCTCCCCTCCTCTCCTCCCCTCTGCTCTACTCTGCTCCCCTCTCCCCTCCTCTCCTCCCCTCTGCTCTACTCTCCTCACCTCTCCTCCCCTCTCCCCTCCTCTCCTCCCCTCTGCTCCCCTCTGCTCTACTCTCCTCACCTCTGCTCTACTCTCCTCCCCTCTCCTCTCCTCTAATCTGCTCTCCTCCTCTACTCTGCTCCACTCTCCCCTCCTCTCCTCTCCTCTCCTCCCCCCTCCCCTCCTCTCCTCCCCTCTGCTCTACTCTCCTCACCTCTGCTCTACTCTCCTCCCCCTCCTCCCCTCTCCTCTCCTCTAATCTGCTCTCCTCTACTCTGCTCCACTCTCCCCTCCTCTCCTCTCCTCCCCTACCCTCTCCCCTCCGCTCCTCCCCTCTCCTCCCCCTCTCTTTTAAATCTGTTAGGCTGGAGGGAAGCACTACCACCCAACCTGCGCTCGTTGCTCTCGCTGCAACCTGATGTTCAAAGAGGGCGAGGAGATGTATCTGACAGGTATTAGCCCTCTCATCCACATGCATGTCTCTATCACTATCGATCTCTCTCTCTCTCTCTCTCTCTCTCTCTCTCTCTCTCTCTTTTCCCTCATCTTTTTAGTTTGATCCTTTGCTCTATCACTCTCCATCTTTCTTTTCTTTTTAATTTTTCCTCTCACTCTCCCCCTCCCTTCCCTTCGCTATCTCGCCTTCTGTACATCTCTCTTTCTCTTGCTCACTTGCTCTCACTCTATCCTTTCCCACTTTATTTTCCGCCCTCCTGCTTGCTCTCTCTGGCTCTCTCACCCTTTCTTATTCTCTCTATCTCTTTTTCTTTGACTCCGGCTCATGTCCCTCTACTGTTTCAGGAAACGAGGTGTGGCACCCGTTGTGTAAGCAGGCTGCAAGGGCCGAGCGGAGACTCAGGGTGAGAGAGAGAGAGAGAGAGAGAGAGGATGTCAATCAAATCAAATCTTGGATGTTATTATGAGTGATTCCCCCTGTGTGCTTTATTTCCGTCTCTCTCACATTATTTCCTTCTTTCTCCTTCTCCCTCTCTCTCCCTCTCTCCTCTTTCTGAATCTCTTTCGCTCTTTCTGTATCTTGTTCCCTCTTGCAGCACAGACGTCTATCAGAGGCCTCCATCTCTCCACCGGGCTCCTCCATTGGCTCACCCAGTAGGGTTATATGTGTGAGTTGGATTGGATGTATTGCAAGCTTCGTTCACGTGATCCATGCTGGAGCATAGACAAGCACTTTGCCAAGGAATGATTGGTTAACAACCAAGACGCTGGTATTTTGGCCTGACTCATATGTATCATAGGTACCTGACTCATATGTATCATAGGTACCTGACTCATATGTATCATAGGCCAACTACGGTGTACTGTTATCAACAACTCACACACACATTATATAAATGGAAGCTTATTAAAATATTTCAATATTCCTTCCTAGAATTGGAAGGACAATTAATCATAATCATCTATTTTCTTCAAACAATGTAAAGGGTGAAGAGATATTGCCTTCCACAAAGCCAGGAAGGATCGTCTCCTGATTTGTGGTTATTTTCTCCCTGCGCCAAAGAGTCCTGATTATTTATACCAGTTGTTGAGCTATCGATTAGGGCTCAATAACAAGAGCCACCGTGCATTACAGGGACAATAGATCTCGCTTCGGGGCACGTCTTCTGCCTATGTCACTAGCTTTTCACTGCAGAGCTGGACGGGTTCCACGAGACCACAGTGCACTGCCGAGACATGCTGATGTTGAGCCTTGCTGTTGCTGCTACTTGGACATATTATTAGCATGTATGGAGCTGTCTGTATAGCCGTCTGCCCTGACCTGGTCCGGTCCGGCCAGGCCCACATCACGTTACTCTGTTCACATTACATAATCAATGACCTTTCTGTTCGAGATGATGGATGAGTAGAAAACGCTGTGGAAGCAAGTATGTCTTCCACACTAATCTCTGCCCTCGGTGGGGCCCACCTCTATCTATAACTCTCTCTACCTGTCTCTCTCAGTTTTCTGTCTACTGCTAGCTCTTTACCTCTCTCTGTCTCTCTCTGTCTCTCGCTCTATCTCTCTACCCCTATATCTTTCTACATCTGCAACTTTCTTTCTATATATATATATCTTCTAGCTCTCCCTCTTCCTCTTTCTACTCTCTCTCTGTTTTACACATGCAACACACGCCTGCTTGCACTTACACCCCCCCCCCGCAGACAAACACACACACACACACACACACACACACACACACACACACACACACACACACACACACACACACACACACACACACACACACACATACTGACAAGCAGCTGAAGGTCAACCACTGATAATGCAGTGTGAACATGGGGTTTGGATGTGGGTGCACGTGTCACGCCTGCGTGTGTGTGCCCGAGTGTGCGCACGATTGTGCACGTTCAGCTTTTTCCGGTCTCTCACTGTGCTCACCCCTGCACGCTCCACCGGTTGTTGCAGTGTGCACGCCTATGCACCCCCCACCCTACATACTGTCTGGCCAAACCATTCCTCAATACAGTTCATGTTCAGTGTTGTTGTCTCTGTCTGCTGTGTGTGCGGTGGTTGTTGTGGTTGTGTGTGCGCGTGTGTGTGTATGTGAATGTGTCCCCCTCTCTAGGCCAGATTGGAGAGTCAGATTCTAAATTATAAGGACTTGGCTGCCCTGCCCAGGGTCAAGGCCATATACGAGATGCAGCCGGATCTCATAGCCTCCGCTCAGCAGCCGTACCACAGATACATGTCAGAGGATGACAGGCTAGACACTTACAGCTATGGGGAGGTACTGCTGCCCACACACCCCACTGCTTCCCGTCGCTGGACGGCAGACTCATGTTGTTGTTGTTATTGCTGCTGGCTAGAAGTGGTGGGAGTCGCTTTTAGAGGCGGGAAAACCACCAGGAACCCATTAACTCATCTTGGTGTTTGGCTATCGTGGCGTGTTCCCTTATGGTTCGTCCTGGGTGTAATGTTATTTGTAAATCTTTCACTGTGCTTTTTTGCAATGCCATATTTTGGTGAAGGTAAAGCCAACAAATATGATCCTAACCTTTTGTATTTGTGTAATGTTTGTAAAAAAAACTAAATTACTGTCATATTTACAAATACTCCCAGGATGTTGTGTGGTGTAAAATTCACGTTTCATTTTACTAACCCTAACACAGATTATAATTTTATATAAACCACAATCAATTTAACAACACCTCTTCTCTCTTTGTTCCACTAGTCACTTGGGACTCTGTCTCCCTGTTCCCAGGTAAGAATCTCAATATAATTGTATTTGAATGGGGTGGTTATAAAACCAAGCAGGTCTTTCATAGTTTCACCATCCATGTCACTATCCGGGCTGTTGTTTATGTGCCTCTTGCAAGTCCCAGTTGTGGTATGAAAACCAAATTGCAACGCTATTCCTCCCGGTTTCCTATGGGGATAAACATTGGCACCGACACAGCGAGCAGAAGTGTCGCGCTAGTTTTGATGTGCTCACTGGGGGTCGTAAATGTGACATTGAGTGTTTACTGGTCCCCATAAGTCATCCGCCACTGTTGCGTGTGTGTGTGTGTGTGTGTGTGTGTGTGTGTTCGGCGTTTGTTCGTGTGTGCGTCATCAGGACTATGACAGCCTGGATATGAAGCAGAGGAGGTGCTCCAGTCCAGGATACATCGACTCGCCAACGTTCAGCCGCCAGGGAATTTCCCCCAGCATGCCTCGCTCCCCACTGCACTACGGCTACCCCGGTGCGTCAAACCTGGTCACGGGACACCAGAAACCTATGGATTATCATGGGCCGCGTTCCAGAGCAGCTCGCTTAACAATTGGAACACACCCATGATTGCTTGAGATCGCTAGTGCTGGCAGTGCATGTAGTGCACCCTTTTTGAGATGTCCGTAACTATTGCATCTGGGATAAGGCTCTGATACTTATTTATTATATATAACTATTTGTTATTCTTATAAATTTGTTATCCAGCTTAACTTATTCATATCTCATTCCAAGAGTTTCCTCATTAAAATGCTCCAAAAAACATTAAAAGAGAAAAGAAAATGTCCACGTCATCGTTTGGATTCGGAACATGAAGCAAAGCACAAAACAAGTATTTATTTCGATAATAGTGGCCGTACAGCATTTGTACTTTTCCTGCTGATTCCGCCATTATTTTGATTGGTTGAGTTTCCCACAGATTTCTAGTGCAGCAGCCTTCCATGCTGCTATAGCATACAATCTTTCAACATCCCAATTTCTATTCTTTATGATATATTTCACACGTTTGTTTAAGCATTACATTAAAGATTTCTGTTTATTGCTATAAATACTCTATTTGGATCAATATTGTTGATATTTCTTACATGTAATGTAATACTGTAAAGGTATTGTGTATTTTGGTATGAGATGTAGTTGTAGCAGTAGCTGTTTTCGTACCACTATTCTTTTCTTTATTACCATTGTTCTTTGGCTCTGATTGGCTGTGGCTGGACACAGGTTCTGAAAGTGGGAGGAGCTCCCCTTACTACGGACAGGATGGGCGGTCCATCACCCCTACCATGTATCAGCCCCCAAAACACTTCCACGTTCCAGGTAGAACACTCTGTCGCACCCTAAGACTGCCAAACAATCTCTTTTGTCTTAGCATTGTCTTAACCATATCACACAAGCTAATCGTTGAGAGATTATTTTTGCCTGACAATTGTATTCAAATGTTTAGGGTTAGGAAGAGTGGTGGGCTGATATGAAGCCATTAAGTTAAACAAACCATGGTCCCAACTCCATTCATTCTTCACTTTAACCTACAGTCCTCCCCCATTTGCCCTTTTCCTGCTCAAACCTCCTTCCCCCCAACCCCCGAGTCAACACACCCAAGACACACATCTTCCTGCTTCACTTTCCTCCACCCTCCATGTTTCACCAATCCACCCTCCTCTCTTTCTCTCTCTCTCTCTCTCTCTCTGTCTCTCTCTCTCTCTCTCTCTGTCTCTGTCTCTGTCTCTCTCTCTCTTTCTCTTTCCCTCTCTCTCCTCAGCAACAGGGGAGCCCAACATCTACAGGAAGCCGCCCATCTATAAGAAAACGGGTACAGTGCAGTTAGCCCCGCCTTAGCCTGCCCCTCGTCGTCCATCAGTGTAGCCGTGCTGTGTTTGAATATTTGATAGATGCTTCAAGTGACCTATTGATGTTTCCCTTACCCGGCTCATAGTGTAATGAACTAGAATCGATGCTCGGTTTATTGGCCAAATAAAACCTTAATTAAATAAGATAAATAGATATTGATATGCTAAGAGTAGCCTAGATACCATAGATGCAATGTAATTGGCTTAGAGCTTGGCTGGTTAGAAATTGTAGTAATAACGTTACGTTCAAAGTATGTGCGTGTGCTGGAATGAGATCAGTGGGTGTGTGAGTGTGTGTGTGCAGTACAAGAATGCGCAGACATGGGCTTGTATTTGCCATTTAATAATATTAATAATGTAGTAAGCTCTTGGATGGTCAGATTCAAGAGGTTGGTTGTGAAGTGAAGTTTACACACTGGGCGGATCAGTCCCTGAAGAAACACTGATTACTAAGAACTCAGGACTTCGTTATTTCAATGGCTTAACTTTTTGCGATGATTTTCTAGGGAATATAAAAAAAAGGGCTATTAGGCTTACAATGTACTATATGGGATTTAAGCGTTTCATTTTTTTTTGCAAGAACCTCAATAGCCAATGGCTTTTGAATAATTGGGATTAGCGAGATTTGCTAAGTGGACAGTTTTGAGGGTAATTGAGGTTGCTACCACACCTTCATGGATTAATAAGGAAGGATTTAAGGATTTTAAGGATTTTAGGAATAAAGTTTGTGCTTAAACTCATCCTCCTGACGAGGGCTTTAGGCAGAAATGTTATTACTAAAATAAGATGGTCAGGTAGTATCTTATTAAATGTTTTGAAATATGTTATCCAATTGGCTAATCTTTCTTTTGACCTCATATTAGGAACTACAGCAAATAGATAGATGGTTGGATGTTTCTGTCTCAGATGTTACCCTGCATGCTATTGCTATTGTGTCACTCTTGATGGTAATGTTAGTGGTCAGTGTAAAGTCTATGAACCTGTGTTAACGTTGTAATTCATGTTTACATTGCAAGCCTTTGGTTTGGACTAAATCCTACTCTATCGTATGTGTATTGTATGTGTGTGTGTGTGTGTGTGTTTGCGTGTGTTTATATGTCTGTGTGTGTGTGTGTGTAAGTGGTAGCAAGGACCCGATGATTAAGTTCATGATTCTGAATAAAAATAAGGAAGAACAGACCATTAATGGAACCGACCAATAGGAGGATCAGGAACTGACCACAATGTTGTCTCATGACAAGGTCGCGTGGCCTGTAATAATTGGTTTTATTACGACATTGGCATTCACCACACATCTTGGCATCCGTATTATTGATCCCTGCGCTTCTCAGAAGCTAAACCATTCAACTGATGTTGATCATCACTCTCTTGTCTTAAAGCTTCGGACGACACATGTATACAGACAGACACACACTCACACACACAAACATAGCTGAATCCTATCAAATGTAAAACGTACCAAAGGCTTGAAATGTACTAATAAGTAAAGACATGTTTGCTGCCTCGGTGGAAAATATATTCATTTTTCATAACGTTCGATTGCACATTTTTGTTGAAGCGTTTCTGTCTGTCTCTTGGTGTACCATATGGGTCTTAACTCTCCCACTAACCGTCTTTCGACAGTTGCTCCAATAACATTTCCCTTTTATTCCACCCCTTCTTTCTTTTTTGAATGCTTCCAATCCCTTTAAAATCCTCCCTCCATCCTCTGCTCCACACACTACCCTGTAAGTACCCACCTCCTGCTTCCCTGCTACCTGTCTGTCCATTTGTCTGTGTCTTTCTGTCTGTGTGTCTACATATTTTTTGTTTGTTAGTTCCGATGTGGCCGGTCCCCTTGGCAGTGTGTGTTTGTGTGTGTGTGTGCGTGTGTGCGTGTGTGTGTGTGTGTGAATGAATGTGTGTGTGTGTGTGTGTGTGTGTGTGTGTGTGTGTGTGTGTGAATGGGTGTGTGCGTGCATTTGTGCGTGCGTGCATGCATGCTGTGCGTGTGTGCTGTGTAGTGTTTGGGTGACTGGTCTTCTGTAGTGCCAGCCTCGTGGGAACGTCTGGCATCAGTGTCACACGCATCGTGCTTATAGGAATTCAATGGCTGCTGGGTTGGGTTTAGCATGGCTAATAGAGCTAGCCAAATGGGAAGCAGTTAGCCTCCCATTACACTGCATGTCTCCCCGCTCCATTGACTTCCTCTGGCTGTGAAAAATATCAATACTCCCTCCTTTGACTACACGCTGTACCCAACATGGTATTTTAAAAACCGCATTTTCTTGACTTACCAGAACTTCATTCCTGTACATACACAGTGCTCCTATGTACACATATACACGTGTTTCTATTGTTTGTTACTAATAGAGATCAATGATGTAATCCAATTTATCTTTGAATAAATAACCAGCCTTTTCCTTCCTAAGCACGCAACACTACCTCATCCTGGAAGAACCGAAGCTCAGACCGACCTCTGGTCCTCACTCATCCATCTCCTCTCCCCTCCCTCCGTCACCAGCCTCCTCCCTCACCAGCCTCTTTCCCTCCACTTCTCCCCAGACAATCACCCGGACGCAGCCACTAAAAGCAGGACCAGCGAGGACATCCTCAGATCTTCCAGGCTCTCCACCTGTTCTCCAGAGTCCTACGCCCAGTCCGAGTCCGACTACTACCCCTACACCAGTTCACCTCGAAGTAGGTCAACTCAATTGTGTCTGGATAAGCCCCTGTAGAGCCGCGGAGACGGTCTCAAAGGGGGGCTTCACAGGCCCACTTTGTAGGATAACCCCTAGCTCTTAAGCCCTCTGAAGGGCTTGACCAAACTCTCCCCCAAAATCCCAAAAAGGGGAGAAACATTGAGAAGGAACACACAAGAGGGAAAGCTCCTTTCAGGGAGGGAGGGAGGGTTAAAACAGGGACTAAAGCCGATGCTCATTGGTTATGTCTCTTCTGAAAATGTGTCTTGCTGCCCTTTGACCTTACGAGGCTGGAGACCATCCTGATCTTGTGACCTCACCTTCTGTCTCCCTACACGGTTCAGCCTGGACCTGCTGGACTCCCTCAGCCTAACAGCATAACTAAACATGTGAAGGCATCAGGGTGTGCTCTTCTGAACAGCGCACCGTGCACAGTGCAACCCCCTAGTGCACACTCGTGTTCTAGTTGAATAGTTGTTATGGAGTCTATTTCTGCTATGACCGCACCCATGGCTGGGTTTCTCTACTAATGTTGAAGTGACCTACCTTATGTCGCATCAGGAGACGCCATTAAGGTTGTGCAAGTAGTGGCCTGTGTTAACGTCCTCGACTACAACGCGGTCCCTCATCTTCATCTGCCCCGATCACTTCGTTACTAGAGGGAAATCAATGCGGGCGGGTGGAGCTCCAGACTGATCTGCGGAGCGAAACAGAATGTGATGTCATGTGATGTCCAGGCTAATTTGACCTCATTATATCAGCACCTACTTTGTTAGATTTTTCACTGACCAAGTAGGGAGGTTGCTTCGTGGAAAATGTGACTATTTTGGTTTGGCTTCGTACAGTTGTGTAGTCATCTTTTTTCTTTTCAAATGTCTTTCTGGATTTATTCTCAGTTATTTATTTTTGCATGTGTTACTTTACTATTCATCCCGAAGCCTTGTTTTACATCCAATGAATGCAATGCATTTATATGAGCCAATTATTTGATGAAACTGTGCTTTTCTTGTGAATATGACATGACGATGTTCTCTCTTGGCTGTCAGCGTACCGAGCTCCTCGGAGACGCTTCTCCACCGGAGGAGATGAGGAGACCTGGAATCACGGCCTTCAAAGAGTACGCTCCTCATTATGCACACAATCTCCGCCCTTTAGTTCACTACACTAAGGCCTCCCTCATAAAGGTCCATGCGTAACATCACAGTGCTCTCCTTGTCTCTCTCTTCTTTGTTAACTGATTATTTAAATTCTTTATGCTTATTTTTATTTTTCTTCTCTTTCTTATTGTCCTTCCTCTTCCTCTTCTTCTCTCTCTTTCTGTTTGCACTTATTCTCTCTCCTATTTGTTCTCTCTCACCCACTCTCTCTCGCTCTATCTCTTGCTCTCTCTCCCTCTCTCTCCCTCCCCAATCTCTCAGATTGGGAGTGGCATCGGCAGGTTGATCCTAAAGGAGGAGATGAAAGCCAGATCCGGTTCCTATGACAACGACCCCTGGGGCAGTGCAAGGAATTCTCGCAGTGGGAGCAAGGAAACACTCAACACCATGGGCTACGGCTCCACGGCTTACAACAACACTGTCAACGGATGTGAGTATCTCTCTCTCTCTCTCTCTCTCTCTCTCTCTCTCTCTCTCTCTCTCTCTCTCTCTCTCTCTCCCCCCCCCTCCCCAGTATGTTCTCAGTATATTCTTCCTGTGTGTGGGACCGATCTCACCATGGTCTGTGTGTGTTGGTGTGCGTGTGTGTGTGTCTGTGATTGCATATGCCCAGCTGTATTCTGCGGTTAGGTTTTTTTGTTTTTTTAATGATCTTCCTTTATATCTTATCTTTTGTCCGTTGCAAGGCAGTCGGTCGGTATACGTTAAGGGGTCAGTGGTCAGGGCCGCCTCAGGCACCGAAGGGTTTTGGCCTGTGTGTGTGTGTGTGTGTGTGTGTGTCTGTCTGTGTGTGTGAGTGTGTGTGTGTGTGGGAGAGGGGTAACCTCAAAGGTGCAGTTTGCTGAGCCTGTAACAGCCTGTCAGCCACCAAACGTCTGGTCTGTCATTCAGCTGATCATAGTGTTTGCTTTTTAAGAGTCCAATCAACTGTAATACCATATTATAGTGATAAATTCATCCATATAGTTTATCGATGTTCATTTGTTTGTTGATTTATTTACCTCTGTTTCCTGCTAAACATCAAGCAAGGCGTATTTTGAATTAATAATATTCAGGACCTACAGGTGTTTTTCTGTATTGGTATAGGTCTGCCATTATGGGATTTTGCTATGCAGAAATATGCCATTTTTTTGTCCATTTTTATTTTAGGCTTTACGTTTTTCCCGCCCCCAATTTCATTCTTCCCCCATCAATCTCTCTCTCTCTCTCTCTCTCTCTCTCTCTCTCTCTCTCTCTCTCTCTCTCTCTCTCTCTCTCTCTCTCTCTCCACCTGTCTGTCTGTCTGTCCTGCTCTCTCTTTCTATGTGTATCTATGCATCTGTCAATCTCTATTAGCTGGTGCACCATTCTTTGGTTTATATATGACTAGTAAAATGGCTTATTAAATCTGAGTTCAGAGGGGAAGATTTCTGCCACAGAGTTACATGCAGTTAGGTTGGTCCACCACGGTGCGTGTGTGTGTGTGTGTGTGTGTTTATGTTTGGGTGTGAGAGAGACATAGCCCATTTATGTATGTGTCCGTGTGTGTGTTTTGATATTTTTGTGCTGCGAATTCCTTCTCTTCTTTTCCATCGTCTGTTTTGAAGTTGCTGCTTCACCACCCCTTTGATGTTCTGTCTTCCTAGTGCATGATGGGTAATTACCCAGCCTGCCCATTTTCTTGAAGCTTTTCAGGCTCTCCCTTAATGAGTAGACTTGACCACACATTATCGTGTTCAATGTTATCATAGCCCAACAGGAATAAAGTTTACTCTCGAGACTAGACACTAACAAAGATTTTTGTTTTTTGAGTTTGATGAATCCTCTGTCCTCTCTTTGCAGCTCCCCAAACTCAGTACTCCACCAACAGCGGTGAGTTATCCTTATTATTGCATAAATGTTCAGACAATTGCTTAAAGAAAAGCATCAGTTGAGTTTTTTTTTTTAAAAAGGCTTTTAAATTAAAGACCAGCGATGAAGATTCATTGTATATTAGGTTTTATAATGATGTGGTTGTTGAGCTTTTTCGCTGCTAATGATGAGGCAATTTTCTACTGGTGGACATCGCCATCTTGTGGACAGATAATGTTCCTTCAATCCCTTTAACCTAAACGATAGGACCTCAGCCTTAAAGAAATACATTACCATACATTATAGAAACTTTTTGTAATGTTTTTACACACATAGACCTTGCCATCCAACAAGACATGTTCCTGTGGAAGATCTAAACATCAGTTGTGATCTGTTATCATGAATATATATTTATCTATTCTATTTTCTAGACTATGGCTGTAAGTCAGCCTCTCTTCCTGGATACGGACGCAACGGAATTCAAAGGGTGAGACTGTGTTGCTTGAGTAGAACATCGTTAGATGAATTTATCTCATACAATGTTACGTTATTTATCTCATATAACATACAAAAAACAAATACAGGTGCTTTCTTCACCTGGAAATGATAAATTATTTAAGAATATTAGTCACGGTGCTGTACTTGAACTATTGATTTGAAGGCAAGCATTTTTTAATCATTTGCTCTACCTTGAAATTCCACTGAGGTTTAAAAATAATGACTTGTAACCTTGGCTTTTTAACTTAAACGTAAATGAATATGGAATTACCCTGCAGTGTTTTTAATTCAAACCGGGCTTCATCAGTGACGTTGGTATGAATTAAACCCTCATTAATACCATGCTTAACTCTTTTTCCAGGACATGAGCTTATTAAGTCTTAACATTCAAGCAATCTCCACAAAAAGCACCATAATAATAGCTATACAACGGGGCAGGCTATTTTTTGTTATGTCCTACCTTGGTTTAGATGAGGCATTGTGGTGTTTAATTATGGTCTGTCGCTGTGTGTTCCAGCCTCAGAGTGCCGACTGCTACCAGTACCAGTATGACTCTAGCAGTGAGGTTAACTGGGGAAGCAGAGGTAATATCTCTCTACAAAACATTGATTTGCGGACAATGTCTTAATTGAATGCTTGGAACATTAATCTCCCTCTCTTTTCTTTATTTCTATGCTGGGTCCCCCCCTATATCTCTCTCTCTCTCTCTCTCTCTCTCTCTCTCTCTCTCTCTCTCTCTCTCTCTCTCTCTCTCTCTCTTTCAATGCCCCTGACTCTTCTATCATTCCTGAACAGAATACCAGGTAAGATTATCATGTCTCAATGACAGTCT
The DNA here is from genome assembly GCF_949987615.1 of Pollachius pollachius. Lineage (NCBI taxonomy): Eukaryota > Metazoa > Chordata > Actinopteri > Gadiformes > Gadidae > Pollachius > Pollachius pollachius. Next base: position 12,211,315 of record NC_136943.1, on the reverse strand, counting down.
ATGTCTCAAATCTATCATAAATATAAATATTTTTACTTAAGTTATTTTATATTGCAGTCAGTGATACATATTCTTTCCTACAGATTTATCCATATGAAGCACTCATTGTCACCACTAGAGGGCGGAATAAGCTCCCAAAAGACGTAAACAGAGCAAGACTGGAGGTAAGTGACTCAAGGGCTCTTTATGGTTTCACGTTCACGCAACGCAAGGGGGTTACGGACCCCTTACATACTTGTAGACCCTCTTTATGGCTACCCCAGGGGCCACACTTTACGTCCACCGCAAGGGCCGGCGCAGAACCATAAACGTTTACGACTGCGTTGAAGCGTCTGCGTGGTCATTGCGTTGCGGGAACGTGGGACCATGAAAAGGCCTTTATGATGTACACTGAAAAAGACACAAAGGGAAGGTTTTGAGAAATTCGAATGGGTTCCTTTATGAATTATTTCATGATATATGTTTTATAATACAACTTAAAGAAGAGAGTTTTAAAGTGATTAGCTGAGATTCTGTATTTGAAAAATAGGCTATCGTTGAGGACATTTTTTGAACGTTATGTCATTTAACCTAAATGTTATTAGGATTTGAAACTCATTCCAGACACATTTTCTACCACCTGTTGCTAACAACATTGTTCAATATTAGAACTCAAACATCTAACATCTTGATGTCATCAGATGTCACACATATCAAAGTCATGTACAATGTAGTTATAGTTATGGCGATTAGTTTAGGAACTTTTACATCCCCCAGGCCGCTACTAACTCTACTATTGTGGGTATGCATGCCTGCATGCTTGCGTGCGTGCGGGCGTGCGTGTGTTTTGTGCATGCATGAGTGTGTGTGTATGTGCGTGTGTGTGGTATTTTTGCGTGCGTGCCTGCGTGTGTGCGTGCGTGCATGCATGTGTTTGTGCGTGTGGCGTCTCCCAGCGCCACCTGTCTGGGGAGGAGTTTGTCCAGGTGTTCGGGATGACGGTGGAGGACTTCGACCGGCTGGCTCTGTGGAAGAGGAACGAGCTGAAGAAGCAGGCTCGCCTCTTCTAACCGCGGGCTGCCCCCCAGACCAGAGACCGGCCTTATTGGGGGGGGGGGAGGTCTCCCCCCCCCCCCCCCCCCCCCCCCCCCACCCCCCCCCCCCCCCCCCCCCCCCCCCCCCCCCCCCCCCCCCCATCTCCTCTCCTGGTCCTGGTCCCCCCCTCTCCTGGGAGAGACCGGGAGGGGAGAGAAAGAAGAGAGGAGAAAGTGTGCTACAGCCCTATTACACTGCCATGGCTGAAAATCTGTTCAATCTTATGGAACCAAATTCTGCCAAGCCCAGTCAGGATGGCTGAGACACGGACACACTACAAGAGCCACACACACACACACACACACACACACACACACACACACACACACACACACACACACACACACACACACACACACACACACACTGATATACATACAGGCAAGAGGATGGCCACACACACACACACATCATGTACGGACAGATAGATAGGAGTACATGGTGTGCGTACCTGACTGCGGGGGTGTGTTCCTGTGCTTCGTTTGGGTCGCCGCTCACCACTATAACCACCTTCACTGGCTGAGATCTCATGAGCAGTAGTCTGTAGGCTGTTGTCGCCCTGTATAAGAGGTGTCGCATCTGTTTTGATAGGGAAGGAGGCGGGGCCTGTGGCATCATGTGACATGTCATGTGACCACGGAGAGCGACAGAAACAGAGAGACAGAGGCAGAGGACCTGTGTCATGAGCACAGCAGCCACTCCGCAGTCCCTCCTTATTAATATTATTATAAACGAAAAGAAAAAGTTTTTGGCTTTGCCTTATTAAACCTGTTTTAACACTCCCTTTTGTTCTGAGTGTGCAGAACCAGCAAGCTGTATGAATGAATGTATGTATTTGGGTTATTTGAGATGCTGGATTGATGAATGGACAGATGCATGAAGAGTAATGGGAGGACGGTTAGATAGATGAATGATCAGACGGATGGAATGCTGGATGCATGGATGGATGACTGTACGAAAGGTTGGCTTGATGAATGGATGGATTTGCTTTTCGTTGGATTTGAGTGTGTGTGTGTGTGTGTGTGTGTGTGTGTGTGTGTGTGTGTGTGTGTGTGTGTGCGCGCGTGTGCGTGTGTGCATGACATTAGATGATTTGTGTGAAAAATGAAAAAAACCAAATGCACTTATGCACAATTTAGCAAATTACTTCCTTGTTGGTCTCTGGTGAAAATGGAGGGTTTGTTTGTAGATACAGTCGACAACATAACTGATAAGCTAAAATAATTTATAATGGAGTAAAATAACGTCATGAAAAATACTTGCAACACTGTTCCCCTTCAGCCTACCATGTTTTTTAACTCTGACATTGCAATAGCATCACGACACGATAGATAAATAAAGTGCAGGTCTTAGAAAGTTTTATTCAGAGCAATTTAAACAGTAGCCATATGTATAACACAGCTGTTAATTGTTTAAAATGTTTACCGAATCATTTTGTAGCTTCCGATTGTTTTTCCTTTCAACTTCAGATTACAATAAATACCCAGGGGTTTGGACTATTTTACTTTATTTTGCTATAAGTTTGACTTTATCACAAAAAATAATAAACTTTGAAACAGATAATCAATTCTTTCTTGTATTGCAATCTTTTGGATGGTGCCTTCTTCCTCTTGTCGCGAGCACCGTTTAAGAATGCGTGTACACTGCGCAACTCGTGTGATTGAGCGTGTAGGTTGTGCTCCAAACACACACACACACACACACACTAACACTGACACGCACACACTCTAGGACCCGGGAGTCGAGGACAGTGTCTACAATTTCAGTTCCAATGCTACGCCTGTCAGCCAAGTGGGATAGTTGAGGGCAGCATTGCGACTTCTGCCTGCTTTGTGGGCATGCCCATATAGGCCATGCCAGGTGGTTATGTGTTCCAGTTCCTGAATTAACCGAATTCCAATCACTGCTTCGACACCGCAAACCAGTTAAATGGACAAGGGCAAGAAATGTAAGTTATATTCTTGTTGCTAAACATGTTATCGTGTTCATTGTGATTAATATAGTTACGAGAGTATAGTTCAACAACGCTGGCTTTTCTTCCCTCTTTTGTCATCATTAGTAAAGCTGCAAAACATGAATTTTTGTAACTTTCGAAATACATTTTTTAGTGCGTCTAATTGAAGTCTGCGCACCGACCGCTGCACCCTCTCTGCAGCTGCCTGCACCCTCCGGAACTCCCTGCACCCCCCGCAACTCCGTGCATACCCTCTTCAGCCCCTGCCCCTCGACCTCACAGCTGTACCTCCTGTAGGAGCTTTATGCCTGTTTTGAATGGGAAATATTGCAACCACCACAATTTTGAGCCACGGTGATTTATCTCCATAACAGATGCATCTGCAATATCAGAACCACCGCACCCACCTCACCCTCTCCTCACATGTCCTGCATTCTGCCATGTCTTCATCCCGGATAATAGCAGAATATGAATTATAGGGCGTAGGCCTACATCTTTTTCTTTTTTTTACTTTCATGTTTCCAACATGTTCTCACTTCTCAACTTGAGAGATAACAATATTCAACTTGGTCCTGGTACCGATCTTCAGGTCCTCCCGTGTGGCGTCTGAGACGCAGAAAACTAAATGTTGACGCATAGTTCGATTGTTATTCCTGGAAGTGAATCTCACTTATCCCTAGTCAAGGAAAATACACAGCTAGGGAGGGATTAAATCAGTTCACAGCACTGAAGCCGGTAATTGTTGTTTTATACCAGAGTACCACCGGCAGTTGATTATTTTGTTAACATCTGTGCTGATTTACCTCCGTGTTAGGGATGGGTGGGTGGGGGTTGTGGGGAGGGGGTTGCTCATAAAACAAAGCTTCACTCTACCAGACAGACACAATGACCTCATGGGAAGAACATGAACTCGGGTTTAAGGTGAATTGGAGGATGAAATGAAGTATGCAACTGAGAAAGTTAACGTCCAACTGACTAAACACAATGCATTGACTGCATGCGAAAATAGTCTCAAATCCGACTGTCAAAATCGTAGCGGTTGCCATATGTCATGGTGTGCTTTTAAAAGAGCTATTAAAGCTGTTCCACTGCCCCCGCTGACAGCCCGGCGGGCAGGTACACACATGAAAGCGATTTGGAGGCCAATGTTTATGGACAGTATTTTACTGTTTAAGACTAGAATGACTTGAGGTGAGGAGGGGAAACGGATACACTGCCTTTATGACCTGCTGATGATGATCATGATGATGTTTGCCCCTTCACTCTCTATCTCTGGAAAAAAAGACTAGCAGGACATCTGGAGGAATTGCCGGTCAGTTGGAAAGGGAAAGGGTTGTCAGGGATACTCCTGCTGACTACTATGGGCCAGTGTTGAGGTGTCAAGATTATTTGCTTGCTTGTTTGTTAGTTTGGCTTGCATTCAAGCACTGTCGTTGTGTGTTTGTGTGAATGGGTGAAACACATGGCATTATTTGTCAAAGCGGCTTCCAGGGGGTCACTATTGGTTTTAAGGGGGTCCCACAGTAGATGTATACAGACCAAACTTTTTGTTTTCCAAACCTATTTTCCCCCAATGTGTGTGTGTGTGTGTGTGTGTGTGCGTGTGCGTGTGCGTGAGTAATTGCATGCGTGTGTGTGACATCCTAGACGTGTCAGAGAACAGCTCTCTCAGGAAGTGTGTTGAACGGGATGTTTCCCCACTCGACGAGAGGTCTGGAACTATCTGTAGCTCCGTGCCGCTCGTTGAGGGATAACTTCCTCTCCCGTTCCCTTCTTCTAAGCCCTCCCTCCCTCCCGCCCACTCCCCAACAACTCATACACACATACACACACTGACACACACAGAAAGTTTTGTTTGGCGCAACTTCTTGTTGCTAGCTTTTGGTTTGAGCAAGCGGCCAGCAACGGGTGACTTTCCTCCCCGGGGGGAGCGTCTTGGCTGCTCTTGTATCTATATTTTGAGCCCCCTGATTGGCTGTCGTATAATCACTTTTTTGAGGTTAGTTTTCAGGTTATTTGGGCGCCCTTTGTCCTCGTTGGGTTCCTGAAATGTTTGTTGTTGTTGTGTCGGTGGTCATCTCAGTCTTCGGAACAAAAAAAACAAATCCCTAGAGCCAGTTGCCAAACACCAACTTGCTCCTTAATTGCATATATCGGTGTTCACTGTGTGTCGTGTTGGTTAAATCTGCATCCGTAAATGTATAGGAGTATTGAGAAGTCGACCATCCGCTGGGTTATAATTGAATAACACGCATTAATACAATATCTATTTTTTGGGTAATACATTCCATATGATTGGACATTGTGTGTCTAGGCTTACCACAGTGCTACAGATTGCTCCTATTCTTTGCCTATTGGTTTCCCATTGGAGCGCACGGATGTGCGAATTGTAACTGCCAAAGCCATAGTGGGCGGGAGAGGGGAGAGGTTTTCCCCTCAGATGAGCATTACAGTGCAGGGATTGTCCCATACTGACTGTGATGAATCATGTATTTCCTGTGTCTGCTTGTCATACAGCCTATGTATAAACGTGGCATACAAGATTGGCCTATTATGGGTTCGTCACAGCACAGCAATCCATGAACAACACACACACACACACACACTTTGGTCATGCTGGTACAAGTCTACTGAATAAACATAAACGGTACCCTCTCTGTGATAGGACGGCTTAGAATACTCCACATTCCACAGTTTGTGTGTTTGTGAGTGTTTGTTTGTGTGTGTGTGTGTGTGTGTGTGTGTGTGTGTATGTGTGTGTGTGCGTGTGTGCCACATATGTGCAGTTAAATTCATGAAAAATAACATTTGATTGGGTTGTAGTGTGTGTGTGTGTGTGTGTGTGCGTGCGCGTGTGCGTGTGTGCATATGTGACCTGAAAGTGGATGGCTTTTTTATGTGTAAGAAAAAAGCATCTGTATATGTGTGTATTCATATGCAAAGTAAGTTACATCTCTGCTTTAAGGCATTCATTGATTACTATTGCTGAAATGCCTTAAAGGGCTGCCAGAAGCTCTTTAATGAGTATGTATTGTTGCTCCACCTATAGGCTTTCTTCTCCTCCACCGACGCAAAGCAGAATGTATGAATAGAAATGTAGTCCTATTTTAGTTGTATTACCAGCACCAGGATAACCACACGTTGTTGACAAAGGTATAGAGCTTGCAAACGGCCAAATCAGTTTACATTTTAATACATACCCACCGACCCTTTGGTTGGGGTTTGAACAGACACCGGCGAATTGAACTGAGATTGATGAGGTATCACAGCTCGCTTTGTATGTTGGTGAGTCTGTAATAAGTGAGATTAACTGGACCACTCTGGAAAACGACAGGCTGAATCGTATTCTTTAAACACAGGTATGAAAAGATTTACTCTGCAGAACAGCGGAACAAGAACTCCCGCGAGGCATGACCAATCATACAATCATCCCTGTGAACCGTTCTCCCCGAGATCCCCCCAGGGGCTTCGCTATTAGGGGGTTTTGAGACGTACAGGTGATAACAAAGGGCTAGGGGACCAGGCCGTCTGGGGAGCAGCTAGGACAGGGCTTCCAGACAGTGACGGCCAGAGAGCAGCACAGGAATTTGAGAATTCCTCGAATTGCTATTTTCTACTACAATGACACAAAGGACACATATTTCATACTTAATGCAAAAAGGCTTGAGGCTTTGTTCCTGTTTAACCATTCACACTGTGCTTTATTTAATTTGGATTTAGCCTAATTAATTTGCTGAATTAGGCCTCTCTACCTCGGGGTGGAGATAAGGGAATACTGTGGTGTGTGTGTGTGTGTGTGTGTGTGTGTGTGTGTGTGTGTGTGTGTGTGTGTGTGTGTGTGTGTGGAATGGTGACAGATTTATGTATAACTTGGTGTACGTTGGATTGCTTGTTGGGACAGGAGTTATCGAACCAGTAATTTGGATGTATAACGTTATCAGTCCATGAGATGTGATTTATGAGCTGTACAAACTGACTGCACGGCAGCTGCAAGTGGCGCTGAAATATTATCATGAGTAAAAATAACTGAATTAAGACACGCACAGTAAGATGTATGTATTACTGGTCTCTTTCTCCAGAACTTAAATTTTGTTTGGATGATTATGTTTCCTTTTTTAAAAATGCCTTTTTGAAATTTGATTACATTTGATTAACATAAAATAAGTTATTGCATCGTAACATTGCTTGACGCGGTTCTCAACAATGTCGGTTGGCATAAGTTGAAATGAAGCGCGGTATAAAATGATGTTTTGAGGGTGGTTCATCGTGCTCCTGAACTATATAGTATGTTGATGATAGTATGATAGCACTGTTATCTTTGGCCCATTTGGTTTGTCATTGATCCAAGTTTGCCTCAGTGCTAGTGGCTCTGGTCTGTTCCATGGTCCTGTACTGTAACTTTTGTGATTGCGGTCCCGGTTCTTGCTTAATTTACTCCTCATGCACCTCCTCAATATGTTATTTTTCCCAACCATTGACTGACCTTTAAACAAAGTGGTCCTTCCTGAGCATCCAAAGCTGTAACGTCTGCATGCATCATCGCGTCATTAAAAGGCAATCACCGTGACCCAACTGTGGGAAAAAGGTGGTGCATCGATGTCCCACTCGGAAAACACTACAATAGAAACTAAAATCCCCCTCCTAGCATTGAATTAACCATTCAAGGCAATATTATTCTTTCCAGGCCTGTATCTGTGTGTATGTGTGTGTGTGTGTGTGTGTGTGCGTGTGTGTGTGTGTGCGTGTGTGTGTGTGTGTGTGTGGGGGGGGGGGGGGGGGGGGGGGTGTATGTGTGTGTGTGTACAGATGGTCTGCATCACTCAAACAGCAGACAGCAATGGACAGAGTTGAGAGTAAATCACCATTAACAGTATGCTTTGGAAAACTGCCCAAAACAGCCAGTAAACATGCTCTTGAGTTCATTGCATTTGCAAAAGGTTGTAGCTTGACGCTGTTCAGTTGGTAAGTCAATGTGTCCTCCCTTTCACTTCCCTCAGGCTTTACGCGTCCATAATAAACATTGTACTAATGAACATTGTAATGTTAACATGAAACACTTAGAAAAGGAGACATGTGTAATCTGTCACTCGTTTAGCAGTGCTGCATCACCCTTGATGAAATGTTAAAATGATAAAAACTGTACATTGTGTCAAACGGTCTGCAAGCCTGTATAGTGCTCTCTGCAAATGTAACATTAATCGGAAAAATGGGACTCTGCATGCACGGACAATGCAGCCACTTTTTCCTTTCAAGAGAGAGAGCAAGACATAGTGTGTGTGTGTGTCTATCTGTGCCTGTGTCTTTGTGTGTGTGTGTGTGTGTGTTTCTGTGCACACATTTTGTGTGTGTGTGTGTGTGTGTGTGTGTGTGTGTGTATGTGTGCCTTTGTCTGGGGTGGACCAGTGAAACAGTGTGTGTCGGATTGCAGAATAGCATCTCTTTCTCCGTCCCTGGGAGGGAAGCATAGCAGGGTGGTGATCTCATAGGACTTGGGGCAGAAGGAGAGCGAACAACGGCGGCCGGAGCTGTATGGTATCTTTGTCCGGCACCAGGCTCAGTCAAGCCGCACTCTCTGGCCTAGCGGGACATGAAGGACAGGGAGAAGACAGACGGTCATCCCCACAAGACAAGACTGATGTTCACACTCTGCTTAGGGTCCGCTTCTTAGAACCAGCGGTGAACTCTGCCCCCTGCATCCATGAATCATGGGAGCTGACAGCAGCATGTGAGGCTGGGCTGTATTATTTTGATGATATGATAAACAATGGCATGCTGCCATGGTAACCCTGTGTTAAAGCCAGTGCAATGCATCAGTGGCAGGGAGTAGGGATTGAAGAATCCGACTTGAGATCATGCATTGCGTTTGCGTACGTTCATTTTAGTGAGTAATGACACAACACAAAAACAAACTCAACTATTTCCACCCTCCTATTGAGAACGTTGTTGCCCTCCAATCAAAATGTCTCTGTCGAGACATGAATGAATGAATGTTTATTCGGTTCGACACGATAACATTCATTAGAGCAGGGCCTAGATTGAATGATCTCACCAGCTTGTGGAGGAAGACTCGGCAGCCTGGGTTCAGACATGCAGAGCGTCCTGACCCAATAGGAATAAAACACCCTTGATGATGGGCCTTTGCTGCAATGTTATCACCGCTGCCTCCTACAAGTGAGAGAGGCCAATCATTGAAGTGCATCGAAGCCCTGTAGTTATGGTTATCTGGAGGGAGGGTTTGAGGTGAGGGGGAGCTTCTATGTGTGTGTGTGTGTGTGTGTGTGTGTGTGTGTGTGACTGCGTGTGTTTGACTGTGTTTGTGTGGGTGTGTGCGTGTGTGTGCGTACCCGCATGCACGTGCTCAGTCAATTGTGAACATCAAAGCCTGTTGCACATCCTCCTCGCTCTGTGGCCCTGACTTCAAACACAGCCTCTATTCTTAAAACAGGTGAGCTGGAGTTGGAACCCAACTGCAATTTCTCTCCCCTAACCCCCTGAAAACGCCTCAACAATTTAGCAGACCCTAATGACCTCGACCTGGAGTGCTTTAAACCGGCGGACCTCCTTATTAGGGTCCTTCAGGATATCAGCAGAGCACTGAGGCAGCCAGGGGCTGCCCATGGAAGCAGGAACAACACAACATAATGGGATTTATGTGTTGGTCCATATCAATCGACTGGTGGGTTTGAAGTGAGACGCGGACTAGGTAGTTGTGTGACAAAAGGAAACACACTTTTCCGGTGACCTCGGTCTCGGTGAACAAACACGAAGGAGGAGGTAAAAGTCAATAAGCTGCTTCCTTTTCTCCTTTGTTTTTGTTTGCTTCTGCTGAACAAGCAACATCTTTATTGGACGTCACGTGCATTCAAATCAACCCCAGCAGTGTTCCGTGTGGACTGGTTGTAGATGGAGAAGGTATAAGGCTACAGCCTCGTGGGAAACAACATAGTATATTAGTTCTGATCCAGGTCGGTGCATTCAAGGTCTTTGACTGCCATGACCTCAAATACAATGACCTTGGCTGAGCAAAGGCCATTGCTTTACTTGGTCCTTAGTCCTTCCTTATTTTGTTGCATTCATCCAACAATACACTACGTTGCAGAGTGACCATTCAATTCCCCCCCCTATTGTACAAAACGTATATAGCTGTGACGGGGTCGTTAGAGAGAGAGTGGAGCGGCAGGGTGGAAAGGGTCCACTGACAGGAAGAGGATACAGAAGGCCGGAGGTGATATGTGATGTCATTCTGCCAAGACAGGAAGTCCATCTTCGTACGGGGGAGTGAGAGGGGCATCCCCCTGCAGTTAGCCAGGCCATTCACTTTGCAGGACAGGAAAAGCATTCTGTAGGCCGGGACATTGTCTGCAGAATCCAAACCAGAATCTGAGCTCCAATCTGCAAACTGCCTTTCAACAGCTCAGATGTGAAATGACGAAACGCCAGCCAATCGCCGTGACTTTTTACGAATGGTCTACATTTTCTTGTCAATAGCAGATTAGAGTGGCGGAGGAGTTGAGTCACAAATCCCCTGTGTTTTTATCAGCTTACCTACCAGTCAATATTTACAGTTTGATGGCTCCAGTGAGCTCCCAGATATTGAATGCCCAGACACAGCGGAAGAGGGCGAGAGAGACAGAGAGAGAGAGTCACCACTCTGGAAATGCCTGGAATCCGAGGCTTCAGGGAGGGTAATTGAATCATGATAGGGCACAGGGTGCTGCTAAGGGGCATGCATTGTTTCTGCCGTTGCTTCACTGTGTGAAAAAACACAAGTACATCTGCTTTCACGGTCATCTGGTTTACCTCAGGTTGGCACAATTACACACCAAAACAAACACTAAATACAAACTGGAATGCACTCAGAACCCGACGGGAAAACCGACCGAACGTTCCTATTGTCTATAGGATATTTTAGACCACAGCGCTGCGTTTGCCAAAGATAATAGATCTTTTTTGAGATAATGTTCATGCTTTCTGACAAGTCTCCGACATGTCTCTTGCCTCTGGCATGCATTTGCCAACCGGTATAGATTTAATCTGATTCTATTTGGGTTTCATGTTTTCTGACAAAGCTCAGGTTTTCTTCCTTTGACTCAGCGGAACTGCAGTTTTCTGGATTTTCCGATATTGCGGTTTTAGATCGGCAATAGCATTCACGTTGTGATGCGTCAAGGCCACACATCACCCATGGCTTGTGCAATCGTGGTATATTCCTACATCCTGTACAGCATCATTTGATGAGAGCGAGACAGAGACAGACAGAGGGACAGAGCGACTCCCGTGACAGGTCTAGGGAACAGATTTCGTCTTGACACATGGTCTGGATAAATTTGTTTCCTTTGCCCCTCTTGCCTCTCCATGTCTGTTCAGGTTGAGCGGCCTCTGCCATCCAAGAGCAATAAGGAAGAGAGGTAGATTTCCAAGCCACCAGTTGTGGCTTGGAAGAGAAACCCGCGATAGGGATCTCTTTTGTTGAATCATTCAGAAGTCTCTGTTTCTCTCCTCTGTGTCTTGGTTAGCGAGAGAACATTCCTCTGGACTGGGTGAATGTTATGAGGATGTTGCAGTACCACCAGTAATGGGAATGGTAGCATTGAATATGTCATATAGCCCCTTAATGTGTAAGTGTTCCAACAGTTTTTGGAAACTATTGCGCAATATTGTTCATCATTTTTCACTTTCTGGGTATACATTGTCTGTTATTTGGTTTTTAAAGGTAGGGTGGGCAATTTATTTAAGCAGGATTTTTGGTCGATTTTGAGCATTTAATAGGTCGAATTCTCTGCCAAAAAAGAAATTACTAGATGGCTTACGTGTCTGTCAATCTACCTACCCAGCTACCTGTGCGCTCTATGCCCATGCATTCTTTGTTCATCTCCACAAGGCTAGGTAGACCAATTGCTAAACCTAGCGAGCTAATCACATCTTTATGGTGAGAGTCTTTGCAGAGAGGCCTTAAGGAAGATTGGGTTGTTTTTTCTATCTTTCTCTGGCGTGTGTCTCCAAATTCCCTCCCCTAGCTTTATGCCTGCCCCCAGCTGTAACCAAGATCCGGCTGTACTACAAGTAAGTTCAAAAGAATTCAGCTGTAATCAGGCTAACCCTTGTGTTTGATTGGCGTACTTACTAACCAGCAACCAGCAGGGGAAAATAATGAAAAACACATCAATACTATATAGTTTCTCTGTATCTGGATGATTCACCTATGAAGCAATTGTGTTCTCTTTGTTGGTGATGTGTGATGACAGGGAGAGGGAGAGAGAGGGGGAGGGGGGGATCAGACTGGATGCAACATGTTGCTTTGTGTGGAGGGCCTGTGGGGTGCACAGCCCCGGGCTAGGGATCCACGTGCGGGGGAACTGTCTCAACTTGTTCCCTCCAGTCCCCCGCCCCCCCACTCAGTGTTCAATATGCCCCCACACTCTGCCTTACCTCTTCACACACACAAACTCACACGCACATACACACACACACACACACACGCGCAGATTCAAACACATGCACACATTCACACACACACACACACACACACACACACACACACACACACACACACACACACAGACACACACATGCACACACACAAACACACACATAAAAACACACACACACATCTCACACACACATGTATTTGTTTCTCACGCAAGCACACACACACACACGTTTCACACACACACATGTACAAGCTTCTCTCTCACACGCACACACACACACACACTTTTCTCACACACACCCACACAAATACTCACCCACTCACTAACTCACTCAAACACACATATGCACAGTTATCTACTCTACTAAGTTATTGAATGACGTCAGACTTGGGCAATATTCGTTTTTTATACAAAGGATCATTCAACTCCATGGACAAAGTTAAACATTTATAACCAGGTAGGGACCACAGAGGTGAAGAATGTGAGTTACCTATTACAGTTACACACACTGTGTGTGTGTGTGTGTGTGTGTGTGTGTGTGTGTGTGTTTACACAGTATAGCCATTCCCAGGTGCTACACAATCTCTAGGATTGAAGGAGTGGGGGGCCTTTAGTGGGGAGGGGGTACACACACACACACAGACACAGACACAGACACAGACACAGACACAGACACAGACACACACACACACACACACACACACACACACACACACACACACACACACACACACACACAGACAACCAGAAGGCAAACCATTCCCCACTTATAGAGAGAGGGAGAAGGACAGAACGAATGAGATATAGAAAGAGAGAAAGATAAATGTTTTGGAGAAAGAGAGAAAGAAAAGTTGAGAGAGAGAGAGAGAGAGAGGGAGAAAAAAAAGAGTCCAACAGGAGGGGATGTATAGAAAGATAACAGATCAGAAAAGGGGGGAGGGAGTGAAGCACCCACCTTCCCTCCCTCCCTCCCTCCCTCCCTCCCTATCGCCCTCCCTCCCTCCCCCCATCCCTCCCTCCCTTCCCCAGAGAAACAGCAGACAGAGCAAAGCTCACCTCCCAAACACAAAGGCACAGTGGGACGAGGCAGTTCTCGGGGTCTGTTGGCTGGAATACCTCTGCTGTGAGGTGTATGCATGACCCGGCGGGCTCCGCTCTCTCTCTCTCCAACGCTAGACTATGGTCGGACTATCATCCACTACTCCAGAGGGTGAGTGCCAAAAAGGAGGAGAAGTTAATACTCTATTTACCTGCCGCTGGTGTCATCCCAGCAGTTGTATGGCAAGTCGAATGTGCGGTGAAGTAATTCATGTCTTAAAACATGTAAATGCAGACTTAAGGTATGTACATGTTTGCTGGGATGTGCAGCGCTGAAAGGTTTGGTGAAGGCATTTTTGAAGGAGACAATTTGGCCGAGAGCTGCTTCATGTTTTCTTTTGTCTCTGTGGCTGTTTTTGTATCAAGTGGCATTTTGTGTTTACTAAAGCCTCATGTGTGGTTCTTGAAGTATGGTAGTGGTTGTAGGTTGGCAGTAGCAGCCAAATAGGGGCATTGCAATCTGATAACCTTCTGTGTGGGGGCCGTTGTGGGATCCGGGAGCTGTGAAGCGATAAATAAAAATAGAGAAGTTGGTTTTGTGGTTGGGGTTGTTTGTGTATATAGATAGATGTATTGGAGGGGAAGGTAAAGTGTGCAGTCAGCACTTAGGGAGCTGAAGGCGTGAAGGTACGGAGTGGAAATCCTCCTCTCCTCCACCTTATTGAGGTCACTAGGTTGTTCCTACCAGCGATCACAAGGCATGTTAGCACAGGTGCCCAGTGGGCTGACATGGCTCTCTTTCTCTCTCTCTCTCTCTCTCTCTCTCTCTCTCTCTCTCTCTCTCTCTCTCTCTCTCTCTCTCTCTCTCTTCTGTCAAGTCTCTCTTTCTCTCTCTCTCTCTCTCTCTCTCGCTCTCGCTCTCGCTCTCGCTCTCTCTCTCTCTCTCTCTTCTGTCAAGTCTCTCTCTCTCTCCCTCTCTCTCTCTCCCTCTCGCTCTCTCTCTCTCTCTCTCTCCCTCTCGCTCTCGCTCTCTCTCTCTCTCTTCTGTCAAGTCTCTCTCTCTCTCTCTCCCTCTCGCTCTCGCTCTCTCGCTCTCTCTCTCTCTCTCTCTCTCTCTCTCTCTTCTGTTAAGTATCTCTTTCTCACGATCCCTCTCAAAGAGCCCTCATAATGCAGAGTAGGTGAAAAGTTTTTCATGGGCCAAAGTTAAACAAACTCCTCCATTGGCACACATACCCCCAACACTATAACACACACACACACACACACACACACACACACACACACACACACACACACACACACACACACACACACACACACACACACACACACACACACACACACACACAGACACACACACACACACACATATTTGCTTTGGCACTCTTTAAACCAAAGCAAATAAAGTCTCCTAAGATTTTTTCAGGGATTGTCAAACAAGTGTGAGACTATATCATTGACAGCAAAACAGTCCTTCTACCCCGTGGCGTTGATGCGGTGGTACCTGCTCTCTTCAGGGGAATCTCCTGGTCTTCATCTTGTTTATGTCTTAAGGTCTTCTCATCTCCCCTGCTGTGATTAGGAAGAGCCTTTTGATTAGGTTCTCTAACGAGGTTACTTATATTGTTCGGTTTGATCCTCCATATGATCCAAGCTTTGGATGTCTACTTTGAGTTTCTTGTTTTTTGTGTGCATGTGGGTCTAAGTGTGTGTGTGTAAACGCGGGAAAATCCCTCAGGGCCGTAGGGCTGCACAGCTTAAATGTGGTTTATCTTACTTGAAACGTCTACATCTTACACGCACACACACGCACACACACACACACACACACACACACACACACACACACACACACACACACACACACACACACACACACACACACACACACACACACACACACACACACACACACACACGCACACACACACACATGCAGTCCTTAGTTTGGTAACTTTCAAAAGGAAGATCCCAGGAGATTTTAGAGATTGAGGGTTCTTGTGTTGTCAGTGTGGGGGAAGCCGGTCGCGGTTTGGCTGTGGCCGTATGGACTTCATTATGTGGCTCAGTACTCCTGACGATGGGATTTAACAGCAAGTTGTGTGGGCGAACTATTTGGACTCCAGTCATTTGACTGACACTTTAATCCAAAGGGATTTACAGAGGAAGACGAGGAGCAGGTAGGGGTCAGGGCATCTTGCTCAAGGATGCCTACAGGTAGACTCCAGATATCGCCCCCCCCCCCCCCCCCCCCCGCCCCCCCCCCCACCCACACCATGGAAAGTGCTGCAGCATCGTCTTGTTCCCAGGCCTCCCCCCACTCCTCTGCCTCTCCCTTCCCCTGCCCCTGCCTCTCCATTCCCATTCCCCCTGCCACTGGGCTCTCCGTCTGGGCTGGAGCTGCGGTGCTTCACCTGTCCTCTCAGCGTCTCACTCTGTCGATGACGGCCCTCTGGCTGCACCCTCCACATTTCAAGGGGGAAACCCGGCTTGGAGTCTGAAACAGCTGGCCTGCCTGGCCCCGAGTTCCAGCAGCGGTGGACGCCGGCCAACACGTCCTCCCCCCCGACCTTCTCTCTCCCAGCCTGCCTCTGTGATGTGAACCGGGGACGTCATAAACAGTCCTGCCGGGGCTCCGCTGCCTGGGCCTGTGTCCTTGCTGCCAGCGGCCCGGTGCGAACGAGCATGCTGCTTCCATTACAATGGGAGGAAGTCTCAGCCGTTAAAGGGTGGAAGGGGCTGGATGCACGCTGAGCATCGTGCGCCTAGGTGCAACCACCGCCGTCGCTGCCAAATTGGTGTTTCTCTGCGGGGCATTGTAAACGCTCAGAGGAAGACCCACCTCAGGAAAGTATGTCTCAGGGAGTGGAACCAGATCTTTGTGGGAATTGCAATTTCTCTGTTTTTTCCTTCTGTTTTTAGTTTATTTCTGTCTGGCTTTCTTTCTCTTTTTTCGAGAAGTCTCTCTGTATTTCGGTGTCCTTCTCGTTTTAGTTTTATCTCTGTATTTCTCTCTAAAGGGGGGGGGAGCGATGCTTCTCTCTCTCTCTCTCTCTCTCTCTCTCTCTATCTCCAGGCAAAGAGAGCAGCACGCCCTTTTACATATGCTAAGGAGTACCAGATACATCCTCTGTGTAGCTTATCAGGAATGCCTGCCTGTCAGTAGAAATTAAATATGAGATTACTTTCATATCCCACTGGCCAACAACACACCTACAGACGCAAAGGGGACCTTATTTAACCACACACACGCGCGCACACACACACACACACACACACACACACTCAGACAACAAAGAACCGCTTTGGTGATGCATGTCAAAAGGTAAACGTTGCATTTGAGCCTTTGAGTGCCCTTTGCATTCAGGTGTGTGTGTATGTGTGTGTGTATGTTTGTGTATGTGTGTGTGTGTGTGTGTGTGTGTGTGTGTGTGTGTAATGTGCATTCCCCCCCCTCCCACCTCCAGCCAGGGGTCCGTCCTGTGGCTGACCTCTGAAGCAGCCATGGTTGAGCAGTTCTAATGGGGCTGTGCTGTGACCATGGGACAGTGGAGGGGGTGAGGGAGGGGGGAGGGGGTGAGAGAGGGGGGAGGGGGTGAGGGAGGTAGGGGGGAGGGGGTGAGGGAGGGGGGAGGGAGGGCAAGTGTGCCGATGGTGACTCAGTTATCAGACTTAAAGGAGGGAACGGAATTCTACAAAGATTGAAATAAGGACAAAAAGGCTTTTCTAAATCGAAAGATACCATTTCTAGGAAGAAAGAATGAAAGAGCATCTGGAATTTTTTCATTATTATTTTATTATTTTTATGAAGAAATAAATGGCAGGATGGAAGGGAAATGGGATGATTGCAGCAAGAAAAAAAAGCAAAAGAGAAAATAAACAACGTGACTGAGAGTCAAGAACGATTAGACACGATGGTGTTTTGGTTTGTGAGAAAAGCTAGCATTTCAATCAGGTTACTTACACCCTGCACTCAAATAATGAAAATACCACACCCACCCACGCACACACGCACACACACACACACACACACACACACACACACACACACACACACACACACACACACACACACACACACACACGCACACACACACACACACACACATACGTCCATCCCACTCTAAGCTCTCCAGTGTTTATACATGCGTGCACACATGAAGCTCCCACACACACACACCCTTTTACTCACACAAACACCAATATAACACCCGGTCCTCCCTGGCAGGTCCCAGAGCTGTCTCGTGCCCCGTGTTGTTCTGCTGCTCCGGGAGTGCCACACGTTTATTTGAGTTACTCCCAGATCAGGGAGTGTCCCTATGACCGCCTCTCACATCCATCCCCTACATACGTCAACCCTATATTCCTTCACGCAAAGTGTGCGTTTTGCGTGGTTTACGGAGCCTTAGTGAGTTGTAGTCTGCACGTTAACATGTGTTGGCCGATAAAGATGTCCTCCTTCGTGTGAATCATCCTGCGGCCGCTACAGTGTGTGTTTTGGCCTACATCATGTTCTGCATGTGGTCCTAGACTCCCCTTTTCCTGCCAAAATCAGTAGTGTTGTGTTTAACCCTAACCCTCAATACAACACTAGGGATTATTATAGAAAGCTCTTGGCTTTTAAAAGTATCGTGGGTGCCAGTTGATTCGAACGTTGAGCGAGTTACCAAGTGAGCAGTGTGGACTTGGTTCATGAGGAGAATTGAGCTGCTCCAGAAGAGCTTATTATGTTGATTGGCGTGTTATGTTCCCGCCTAAAGACAAAACATTTGGTGAGCTAGACGCTTGTTGAGAACCGCTAACCTAGCACGCTAATTTCTAATCAGTAAAGCTGTTTGGTGTAAGTGTGGCCTTTAGAAATGACCTTCCTGGTCGTGTTTAGTCTGGTTATTAGAGAGGGGGTGTTGTCAGGGGGGCTGGAGGATGCTGACATGCTGTGAAATGTTGTGACACGGGCACTGAAAGTCAGATCCGGGGAGCGCTTGAAAAGGAGAAGTTTTGATACTGATCTGGTGTTTGTTTAAACTAGGCCGGGTCGACTGTGACCCGTACCCTAACGCACTGACCTTCCCTCTCCGACCTTTAACCTCCCCCCTCCCTGTGGGTTTAGCAATGGAGGTGCTGGTGAGCGAGCTGTCCGCCCTGCTGAAGCTGCTGGACGAGGAGACGCTGAGCTCCTCCACCCAGGAGAAGAAGAGCTCCGTCCGCAAGCTGCTGCAGCAGATCAGCCCGGCAGGTCAGCTGGGGGAAGGACTGACTGCCTGACTGACTGACTGACTGACTGACTGACTGACTGACTGACTGCCTGACTGACTGACTGACTGACTGACTGACTGACTGACTGACTGACTGACTGCCTGACTGACTGACTGACTGACTGACTGACTGACTGACTGACTGACTGACTGACTGACTGCCTGACTGACTGACTGACTGACTTGTTCACTGGCCTACTGATGGTCCTGTCTAGTTGGCTGATTAACTGACTGAATGATTGCTTGGCTGGCTGGCCTCGCAGTCTGACTAATATTAACTATAGTCATTTCTTACCATGCATATAACACAGCTACATTGGGGACTGTATAAAGATAAAATCCTAAAGGGAAGTGAACACCTACACACACAGATCCAAGTTACCTTTTTACCCGGTGCTGTGACCAAGCAGCCCTGAGTGGTGTACCCCAAGCCTCAGAGGTAAAGACTGTCGATGGTGTTTCAAACTTTGTTCACGTTACATATTTCTTGCGTCTTCTTCCAGGGACGGGAACAGACTACATATACATGAACATGCCGGTGTATGGGAACGGCACCAGCTTTGTAGAGTCCCTCTTCGAGACGTTTGGTAAGTGTGTGTGCGCGCGCTGTGGTTGATCAGCTGTAAAATACGCGCTCCCTTGTGAATGAGAATGAGATTTAAGCTTTTTTAACCTCCTCTCCGCAGACTGTGACCTGGCGGCCCTCAGAGAAGCCTCAGAGGACACCAAGCAAGACCAGCACTCGCTAATCAACGAGACAGACGCTCCACAACAGGCATGTGACAGCCATCTATCCATCCCTCCATCCGCCCATCCTTCTATCCATCCACCCATCCATCTATCCATCCCTCCATCCGTCCATCCTTCTATACATCCACCCATTCACTCATCCATCCATCCCTCTATCCTTCCCGACATCCATCCCTCTATCCATCCATGCCTCTATCCATCCATCCATCCATACCACCATCGATCAACCCATCCATACCTCCATCCAACTATCCATACATCCTTCCATCCATCCATCTATTTTCTTGATCTCTGCATCGCTGGTCAGTGTTTCAGGAGGCAGGAGCCATGAGTTCACGGCAGGGACTCATCCGCCCTGATTGGCATGTATTTGGAGGTTTAGGGGGACATCTGAATACCAAGAGAAAACCCCTGTTAATACTTGTTGGAGGACTTCACACAATAGAGAATCAAACCTGTGTCTCCACGGCTTTGTTGGTGTTGTCCATTGATTTACCCCTCCAGCTATACGTAACCCTTCATCTGTTTTCTGTAGTATTATGGATGCTGCGCTTTGCACTGCTGGATGAGACGGTTGTGGTTCCGTCGGATAGGAGTTATAGCACAGATAATACAGATGTATGTTTGACCGTCGGCCCAGGAGTCAAGGCCACCTGTCCAGCCGCAAGACAGTTAGAGTTACGAAGTCCTCCATCTTCCTGTCTCCCCTCCCCACCCGTTTGTGCACTAACTCCCAGTGGAGAATGAATAATAGAGTGGAGACTGTGCTGTAACCAAGAAACAAAAGGATGGGGCGAGAGAGAGACAAAGAAAAACAACCAAACCGCCGGAGAGAGAGAGAGAGAGAGAGAGAGAAATGGAGAGAGATAAGGGGAGAAATGGAGAGAGAAGGGACAAAAAAAGAAAAGAGAGAGTGGGAGAAAGGAGAGAGAGAGAGAAGGGGAGAAAAGGAGAGTGAGCGAAGGGGCGCAAAAGGAGAGAGAGAGCTAGAGAGGGAGATAGAGAGCTAGAGCGTGAGAGAGAGAGAAAGAGGGAGGTTTTCCCCTAGCATGTCACGTCGTGCACCGTCCAAGGATATTTATTAAGACCCTTGCCATTTTAACGAGCACCCTCCCTGATCCGAGCCGTAAACCTCGTCCACGCTACATGAATAACTCCCACCGCTGTGGGCCTGTGCAATCCCCCCTGGAGACGCACATGACGTATTTATCGCAATCTGCTCAGCCTTTTATTCTACCAGGGTTGTTTGCTTTGGGGGACGATGGAGGAATCATCAAGACAAAGAGTGCATGAGGTTGACGGTCTGTATCCTCCTGTCTGCTCTCCCTAGAGCGCCACGAGCCCCACCACTCCTCGCCCCACGGCAGCCCCTCGCTCGGCTCCGCCTCTTCTCTCGGCTCCGCCTCTTCTCTCGGCTCCTCCCTCGGCTCCTCCCCTTCCGACCACGCCTCCTCCAGAGGATTACTACGAAGTGGCGCTTCCCCTCAGTCCCGGAGCCACGCCAGAGTACATCGTCACCCGAGGTCAGCGGCTCCGTCGTCCTCCTGGGGAGGGGGTATGAAGTCTTGTGGTGCAGGGTGTTTGGCTTCCAATGCCAAAGGTTCTGGGTCTGCAATCCCCATCCCTGTAGTCTGCCTGTAGGCATCCTAGATTCATATTTGATTGATTCCTATTTATATCCTCTGAGTCTACCCTCTACCTATAGGCCTACAGGCCTGCTAGAGTATTACTTCTATCCTCCGCCTGCTCCCGATTTATTATGTATCCGAAAAAATTATGCTCTGGATAATAGCGTCTGCTAAATTAACAAATCCTACTATAATTCTGCCAAAAAAGTTTGTCTGTTTCTATACTATACTATGTATACTATGTAAACAGCGTAGGGGCTCTGTAGCATTTTTTCACTTATCAATGAAGTCGTTAATGACCTATTTTTCCGTATGTTTCAGGGGTTCACTTTAACTAATGAGGGGTTAATTTTGTTGTTGTTGTTGTCTTGCAACATTTCCAGGCAGCTGCAGCCCTCCTAACTCCATAGAGGACGGCTACGAGGACGCCGACAGCAACTACCCCCCGTCCTGTGTGACCCCGGGCCGCAAGAACTCCTGTGAGTCAGCACTCAAGTCAACAGCACTCTGACCACAAGTCAACAGCACTCTGACCACAAGTCAACAGCACTCTGGCCACAAGTTAACAGCACTCCGACCACAAGTTAACAGCACTCTGACCACAAGTCAACAGCACTCTGGCCACAAGTTAACAGCACTCCGACCACAAGTTAACAGCACTCTGACCACAAGTCAACAGCACTCTGGCCACAAGTTAACAGCACTCCGACCACAAGTCAACAGCACTCTGACCACAAGTTAACAGCACTCTGGCCACAAGTTAACGAGGTTATAGCACAGTGTGGGGGGGGTTCCTGGAAGACCTGTTTGTGCATGTACGTGTAGACCTGTTTGTGGACGTAGTCATGGAGGATCCTCGTTCTCAAAACACACACACAAACGCACCCAAAAACATGCACACAAGCATGAACAAATGTAAACACGCACACAGATTCACACACAAGCACACAGTCATGTGCATGAGCACACACACAAACACAATTCACACCTACAGAACCGTTCCAGACATTTTTCAGAGTCACAAACACACTCACACACACACACACACACGCACGCACGCACGCACGCACGCACGCACGCACGCACGCACGCACGCACGCACGCACGCACGCACGCACACACACACACACACACACACACACACACACACACACACACACACACACACACACACACACACACACGTACCCACAGACAATAAGAACCAGAATCCCCTTCCTTCCTTCCGTTGCCCCGGCAGACAACGACTCGGACCCGCTGAGCAGCTCCTACGAGTCCTACGAGGAGGAGGAGGAGGACCGGGGGCCCGGGGCCCCGCCCCTCACCCACCAGTGGCCCTCAGACGAGAGCTCCATGCCCCCCGCCCGGGACTGCCGCATCTGCGCCTTCCTGCTGCGCAAGAAGCGCTTCGGCCAGTGGGCCAAACAGCTCACCGTCATACGGGACAACAGGCTGCAGGTGGGCAGAGGGGGCGGTGACACACACGCTCACACGCACACGCGCGCACACACAACACAGCACAACACAAATAGACCACGACAACACATCCACACTCGCACGGGTCCCGAAGCGGGGCTCTGCTGCGGTCGCTGCTGGATGCTTGAACGCCACATGGGGTGACACAGCTCGATTCTCTAGAGGTATAGTGTCACAGAAAGTTTGCGTTTTCAGTTAGAAGGACGGAGTCGTTCTTGGGATCACGCCAACCACGTCACGGAGAAATCCCAACAGGCATGACCAAACGTGTCACCTGCTGACACACAAGTGAACTGCTCTCCTGAGGATACGTAGTAAACCACAGGTACTGTGGTTTACGCTAGACATAAAAGTGCATTGCCGTTGTTTCAACGCGGCTGGTATCAGGGTTAAGCATCTGGGAGCGTTTCCTCTGAACGTGAGCCGTTAGCCTTGCCCGCCGACCCCACACCCAGCACCAGAGCCCGCCCCCCCCCCTCATCCAGAACGCCTCTTCCCAGGCTCCACAGCCCTTCATTAAGCCTGTGTTTGAATGTGCCCCGCCCCTGCAGTGCTACAAGAGCTCCAAGGACGTGGTCCCCTACGTGGACCTGCTGCTGCCCATGTGCACCGTGGTCTACGCCCCCAAGGACAGCAAGCGCAAGAGGCACGAGCTGCGCTTCACCCTGCCCAACGGGGAAGGCCTGGTCCTGGCCGTGCAGAGCAAAGAGCAGGCCCACCGATGGCTCCGGGTGAGTTGTGTGTGTGTGTGTGTGTGTGTGTGTGTGTGTGTGTGTGTGTGTGTGTTTAGTTGTGTGTGTGCATCAGCGTGACATCCCCTCAATCCATTTGCTTTACAAATGGATGAGCTCCTTGTGTAAGCACATAGTAAATGAGTACATTTTATTTATAAAGCACATTTACACACAGCATAACTGACTCTCGGAGAATGAAGCCAGCATGACTTTTTGTGGGTCCTTCAGGTCGTGAGGGAGGTGAGCGGGCCTGGGGTTGGTGCAGAGGAGACCTCCTCCCCCGTCATCCAGAGGAAGGCAGAGCTCGACAAGGTAATGAAAGGCTCCCGTCCGCCCTGTCATCACCCAGCCAGTGAAACTTAGACTGCTACTTGCGTGTGGGCACTTTTTGTGAATGATTGCCGAGGTTGACTTATCTCAGCTGTGACTATGTTTACCTTTAATTAACAGCGCATGCATTATTTGTGAGTTGAAGTCAGTCAGCCCTACAGTCAGACAGTCAGTCATCATTAAAGTCAGTCGGTCAGACAGCCACTCAGTCCGACGGACAACAATGTGAATGACGCATCTGTAGTGATTGATTGATTGTGTGTGTGTGTGTGTGTGTGTGTGTGTGTGTGTGTGTGTGTGTGTGTGTGCGTGTGTGTGTGTGTGCTTCAGAGGTTGTCTGCTGAGAAGAACACCTCTGATTCCGACAGTGTCGGGCTCTCTACAGTGGACAGTCGAGACAATGGTAAGACTCTAAACTCTCTTGACCTCTTTAACTTCACCCTTATCCAGAACACATGTGACAATAAATATAATAACAGTTATAAGAGTAATGAACATAGTTATGTTCTCATTTCTAACTAAAGGTAAAGTAAAGCGTGGGCCGTTCGCTGCGGGCAGGAAGATCACACGCATCATCAGCTTCTCAAAGAAAAAGCCCCCGCGACCAGGGGACCCCCAAACTTCTTTCACCAACCCTCGACAAGGTAGCGCTCTCATTCTCTGCTGCGTTGTCCATCCACTCTTAACTACAAAAAAACATGCATTCTCTCACTGCAGCTTGTCGTGGACGGTAAACTGTGAATTATACATCATTGTTTTGAGAAATACAATCTTTATTCATTCCAATCTGCACAGCACTGTGAGACCTGTGCATTCATTTTGGACCCTGTTTCAAAAAAGCCGTTCATGTTTGGTAATTGACAACCCGGACTCGGTTTGGGCAATTCTATATAGTCAGCCTCCGTAGCATCGTCATCCCCATACCCTCGGCCTATCGTCACCCTGGACCCGTCTCCCTTCCCATCCCCTCTGTCTCCTCCGGTATCTCTCCACGTGCCCTGACATGAGCCTCCCCCGCCCCAGGCACCCTGCTGGTCCTGGTGAACCAGGTGTGGAGGGAGCAGTGGTGCTGCGTGTGCAGGGGCGCCCTGCACTTCTACCAGGACCGAGGGGACCCCCGGACCAGCCTGGCCCCCGTCCTGCTGCACGGCTGCGACGTGCTCCCCGGGCTGGGGCCCAAGCACCCCTTCGCCTTCCGCATCCTGCGCTCCAGCACGGAGCTGGCGGCTCTGGAGGTACGGCCAGGGGTTGTGTGGAGCTGGGATCTACCGCTACACAAGCCCTATAAATAGAGGCGTCATTGTGGGACAAACCCACTCATTACCCTTAGAATGGGTCTGCTAGATTAATGCCTAGAACCCAATTATCTGCATTGAGACAAGAAACCTAGCTGCATCAAACACATGTAGTACCTTTTCCTGCCCTCACCCCGATCTGCTCCTTAAAGACATGTATCTGAGTGTGCAATAAGTCTTAGGGTTGACGTGACTGCTAAATCAATCAATATTAAATTAATGCTCAATAGTGTTTGTCATGGCCTTCACTGTGCTTCCATTTTTTTTTTCATCATCATAAATATCGATCAAGAAACAATCTTTAGCTTGACAACCACAACAACCATATAAACAATATTGCTGCAGAGAATTTAATAATTATTTCTGTATATATATATATGATGTACTCTCTCCCCCTCCCTCCCCCTCCCTCCAGGCCGGCAGCAGCGAGGAGCTCGGCCGGTGGCTGGGGGTCCTCCTGGCTGAGACGGGGTCCTCGGTGGACCCTGAGTCCCTGTACTACGACTACGTGGACCTGGACACCATCGCCAACATCCGCGACGCCGTACGCCACTCCTTCCTGTGAGTGACGCAGAGAAGGGCGTGGCAGAGATCGGGGGTTTCCTTTCAAAGTTTATCGGCAGGCGGATCAGTCTAGCCCATCGGGTGTCAGAACAGAAGGGTCCTGGGCTCTGTACCCCCGTGTCCGCAGCCTTACCCGTTGCCAGCACCTTTTCTCCAGTGTCTCCTGGTAGGAGAGCAATTTGAAAAGGGTATTTTGGCAAAGAGGCGACACACACCCAGAGGTCCGGATGTACGGATCAGAGAGTACAGGACTAGCCGCCTGAAACAGTTTGGGACATTACAGGAGGTATCTTAATACACCAACACACCAGCTACCCTCCAGTGAGCAGGTGGGGGATAGGGAGGGGAAGATGGCCAGGAGAGGCTTGTGTGTGTGTGTGTGTGTGTGTGTGTGTGTGTGTGTGTGTGTGTGTGTGTGTGTGTGTGTGTGTGTGTGTGTGTGTGTGTGTGTGTGTGTGTGTGTGTGTGTGTGTGTGTGTGTGTGTGTGTGTGCACTCCATGTGACCTTGCTCCTGTGTGGTGTGCTAGGTGGGCCACTTCCTCCAGCAGCACTTCCACAGACTCCCGGACCTACGACGAGGTCCCCCAGGAGACGACGCAGGTGCCAGCGACCACACACACACACACACACGCACACAAACACACACACACACACACACTCTCTCTTGCTCTCTCTCTTTATCTGTTTCTTTTTATCTCTCCCTCACACACGCAGGCACACAAACACACAAAAGAACACACTGTCTCCCTCTCTACCTCTTTTTTTTCTTTATCTCTCCCTCACACACACACACACACACACACACACACACACACACACACACACACACACACACACACACACACACACACACATTCAGGTCCATACATGATTTTGTGTCTGTGTGGTATACAAACTCATCAACCTACTAAGGGTCTCAGCCCTTAGTTAAGGGGTGTTTTTCCTTTGATGGTCAGAGATTAGCAGCAGTTTGAGTTTGGGGCGGGGGGAAGACGTGTGTGTGCAGCTGTCGGGGGAAGGGGAGGTGGGGTGTAGGGGGAGGGCATCTTAATACGACACCACTGATCAGTCATCCATACAGAATGGGCTCTGTTACAGGCTTCTCAATGACTGCTCTTCATAGGCCTGTGTGTGTGTGTGTGCATCTATGTGTGTGTGTGTGTGTGTGTGTGTGTGAGAAAGAGATTGGAAAAAAGCTGTACGTCATATGACAGAAAGGAGGGGGGGTCGAAGGTCACTCTGGTTTTACTACCTATAAACCCCTTCCTCAACCCAGTCTGACACCGCCCCTCAAAGCTCCTCTGGCTAACCACACATCCCCCCAAAAAAACACAAACACGCCCCGCCCAGACACATCCATCCCAAACTGACCAGCTACGTCTCCAGCCATTTCTCCACGACATTCCCCCTCCCCCCGCCCTTGATCTGTATCTCTTCTTCATGTTCTTTCTCTTCCGTCCCATCCCCTGGTGGTCTCCTCGTTCTCCCTCGCTCCTCTCTTCCCGCCTCCCCTCCGTCCGCTGCAGCTGGATTCCTCCGCGCGGCAGACGCCCTGTCACCCGGCCAAGCGGCGCTCCAGCCTCTCTGGCAGCGATCCAGGGCGGAGCAAGCCGGCGGTCTCCCTGAAACGCACTGGCTCAAGTAAGGCAGACCCCCCCCCCCCCCCCCCCCCCCCCTCCCACCCCACCCAGATCCCCATGAATATTGAATCACATGAATGATGGGTTTGTGACACATCGAAGTGTCCCTTCACTGCCGTGGTCGAAATCGCTGGCACCGCATGTGAGGTGACATTGTTCTATTAGACATTTATTACATCTGGAATATTCTGTGTCCCTCTGGCAAATCTGGGTCAGAGTGTTGACTGCCGTCTGTCAAGAAAGGAAGAGGTTGCGCGCACGTGCGTTCACAAACACACAGCACGCGCTTGCGCACGTGCACACGCACACACCAACACATATCGTGAGGTTTCCAATATGAGGACACAATGGTCGAGTCAGTTGTACTTTTTAAAAGCAAAAAATCTGCATTAGTTTCATTTGGATGCGTCGTACCTCCTATAGCAACATTGCGCTGTGTGAACGTGTTTGTTTCTGTGTACACTGTGAACACTGTAAAACGAAGGAAATATGCATGATATTCTTTTGGGCAAAACTAAATATATAGTTTTCCCTTATAAATAATTTGGCTTAAAGCTAAAGCTATATAGGTCTGAAAGGAGGATGTGAGCCACCAAAAGGATCAAAAGAAAAAACAGTCGACTGGAACCATGAGGACCAATAAGAACTACACTACATAGATTTAAATTCTTCACGCTCTCTTCAAGCTGTTCATTCTCCTTTAGATGTATTCACCCACCGGCCTCACCTGTACCACCCCCTATAAGCATGGTGTTCTCAGCTGTGACTGGGAACCTTCCTCTGGGTCAATATTACCCTTCTGCCTCCCTACCCCTCTCCATCATCTCCTGTCCTTTCATGTGTAATCTCCTCCTTCTCTGCTCGTCGTTTTCAGAGCTATCCTCTCCTGTCCCCCTCCTCTCTTATTGAAATAGTTCAGCTTAGCTCTGTGGATCCTGGAGGGAGCCCCTTTGCTTGGCTGTTTCTCAGGGTTGGGTGTTGTGGTTCAGACACATCAAAGGCCCTTCTCCCTCTCTCTCTCCCTCCCCCTCTCTCTCTCCCTCTCTCTCTCTCTCTCTCTCTCTCTCTCTCTCAAGGGTAGACCCCAGATGTTACCTGATATTTATGAGACACTCGCATTGGATCCACCCCGACCCCCTGCTTTGTGACCCCGGTGTTCCCAGTGTGTATGCATGTGCGTGTGCACATCTGTGTATGTGTGTGTGCTTGCGTGTGTGTGTTCCCATGCATGAACATTAAGCTAATATGAAGTAGAGCCACATCCCGTGCTCCTGGTTTCATCAAATCATCATCCAGTCTGAGAGAGACAGACCGTGAGATGGAAGCGTCTACTTCCCATGACCCCTGTGTAGCTTTGACCCCCGTGACCTCTAACCCACGGCCTGTCTCGGTACCGTCCCCAGATGCCAACCAGTACGGAAAGTATGGGAAAACCAGGGCCGAGGAGGACGCCAAACGGTACCTCAGGGAGAAGGAGGAGATGGAGAAGGAGAAGGAGGGTATCCGCACCGCGCTGGTCGCCCTCCGTCAGGAGAGGAGGGACGTGAAGGAGGAGCTCAAGATGGCCGCCGGTAAGGAGGCGCCAGACTCCTCACCGAAGGGGAAAAACATACAGGTTGATCAGGAACTATACTATAACGTGTGGTCCCTGGTCATCGTGTGTCATCGTTCATTCGCGTTGATTACTTTTGAATCCCATCCTAAAGGAAAGGAACTGAGGAACGGCTGTTATCTTTTTTTTAACGATTGGTTGCGTGAAAGCTATTATTTTCTGCTATCCCTACATTTTACTAGAAAGAATCAAGAACTTTTAGTGCCAATATAATACTTTCTACTCTCCATGAATTTCGATTTTATGCATTCAGTGCATTTTCTGCTCAAATTGTCCCAAGCGGATTAGACCCTTAAGTCCTTCAGAACCAATCCGCAATTAACGGCGTGGATAGAAAATATGGATTGTCCATAATCCGACCGATGTTTGCTCCTCTCCATGCGGACGCGTCTTCCTTGTGACCTTGTGTGGAGCAGAGAAGCAGAGGCCCTCTCTCTCGGAGCTCCTGACCCAGCTGGAGGAGGCCTGTCGGGCCAAGGAGGCGGACCGGGTGGACCTGGAGCTCCGGCTGACCCAGGTGAAGGAGAACCTGAAGAAGAGCCAGGCGGGCGGGGCGCTCGGAGCCCCCGTGGAGGGGAAACTGCCAGCTAAGGTGTGTGTGTGTGTGTGTGTGTGTGTGTGTAGGACTTTAAAGTATGAATCCTGAGCTCACCTGCCGTCATTGGTAGATTAAGCCATACCCAAGTAAAGAATACCAAGGTTGAACTAGTGAGTCTGAATGGATTAAGGAGTGGTAGAGGGCAATACCTTCATCATTTATAAAGGCTTGCAAAAGAAGGACGCCTCTCCCAAACCTGCTTCTAAATGACATTGATGTACAAACCCTATGTGGATTGCAGTGGGTCCTTTGAAGGAGGTTTTCCTCCTAACCAACAACACTGTGGTTGCATGCATACTAAGAATGAGCGTACATTCTGAGACCGGTCACACTGAGGACTAAACACCCGTATTGTCCCTTTGCAACAAGTGTCAAACGTTTTATCCTGCAGTGATGAAATCGTCATGATGTTCAACCATCTTTTATGCACCAGCATCGTACCGGTATAAGCAGACTCCAGAAAATGGCGGCCTTTGCAATCGTACAGCCCTAGAGAGAGGAATACCTTGATGGCGTGAATGAATTGCATGGGCATTGGACGGAAGATGGGAACAGTGGGAAATGTGTCAAATCTGTAGAGAAGTCTTCAGGATTATCATACAAATATACACATAACCCTCATAATAGTGGGAGTGTATCAAATTTGAACGTAGAAGTCTTCAGGATTAGCATACAAATCGACACACAACCCTCAAAACAACAGTGGGAAATATATCACACTTTGATGTAGAAGTCTTCAAGATGAGCATACGAATCTGCACACAACCTTGATCTCACCCCTTCTCTGCTCTTCATCTACACATCTTGGTTCCAGGCGGGCAACAGTAAAATCCAGAATATCTACAGTGAGGCTTTGCCCGTCAACTGTGCCACAGAGATGCGCAAAAGACCGCCGTCTGTCTACGCCTCCACTAAAGGAACTGTCATGCAGAAGGCCAAGGTAGCTCTCTCTATCGCTCTCTCTTGCTCGCTCTTTTTCATTGGCTGTCTCTCTTTTCTAGCTCATTCTCTCTTCTTCCTTTCGATTTCTCTCTCTCACATTCACTCTTCCAGAGGAAAAATATTAATGATGGTAAAATGATGAATTATGAATAGAAATATGGAAATATTTAGAAATGTTAAAATGATGAAAAAAAAGCAAAATAGAAAATGTGGAAACGGCCTATGTAAACGTTGCTGTATCCCTCTCAAACCGTTCTCCTGTGAATAGTTTTCGGCATTTTAATCAACAATAAAAAACGAAGATTAAAGCTTAAAACAAATATCTTACCCAGTGGTGGTCTTACCCAGTGGATGCAACACTAGCTGAGATGTTCTTTGAACCGGCCAATAATTTTGTGTGTGCGTTTGCGTGTGCTTGTGTGTGCGTTTGCGTGCGTGCGTGTGTGTGCATGTGCGTGTGTGTGTACCTCCATGCATCTCTTTTCATATGTATCTAGTGTGTGCGAGGGTCCCTGCTTTTAAATCCGTCCTATAACAATACGTTCCAGTGAACTCCCAGCTAATCTGTGTTTCAGTACGATGGAAGATGGAGGGGAAATTGATCACCCTTTCGTTTGTGCGGTTTTCTTTAAGGAATGGGAATCCAAGAAAGGAACTTAAGGCGGAATCAAGTGGAACGTGAACGCCATCAAGGTTCATGTTCCTGCCTGAAGAAGATTAAAAAACATTAGGAGCCAGCCGGAGTGGATCGATGGGCAGGACAACGCTACGGTATCAGCCAGGCCAGACGCCGGCCTTCCAAGATATCATCCTTTACGTTGCAGGCTTTCTTTACATTAACGTCTCCATTGATATGGGGGACAAGGGGGAGATGAAAAAGAAAGCAGAAAGAGGGAATGTGCAAGTTCACTGACTGTGCAGAGCACAGCAGAGCAGGAGAGGCGAGGAGTCTGTGAGGCCAGAATCACTGGTGAGATTGGAAGACGTAAGAGAGAGGTACAAGTGTCCACGTGTATGGTTTTTGTGTTTGATATCCAATGCGCAGAGGGAGAGGCCAAATCGTTGTTCGTTTGCAAGTGATTATGTGAATCTCCTCCCGCCACACTGCATTTTTATATCATGAGGTAAACTACTGTGTCTGTGGTGTATATGTTGTATAGGGTAATGAAAAGGGGTGGTTTGATTTCTCTCGGATGGAAATGTCAGTGTAGATACAAATACAATACAAACTACTAACGCAATGGTGCTTAATAGCCATTCAAAGAAAGCCAAAGGTCACCCCAATGACTACAATTAACTCACTTCTTCTCTTAAACATGTTGACTTATTGCACTTTACCATTTTCCTTCTCTGGATATGAGGAAAATACAACTTAATTTCATATATCTCTTACCGTTTTGTCTTTAAGCCTAAATAAATATGTTATGTTAATTGCTGGTGCACGATCATCGGCAGTGAACCTGTTATGATGTCTGTGCCTTTTGTGGAATCATTAAAAATGCAAGAGCACATTTAAATTCTCTTTATTCCATTTACTCTCACATGGCTTGAATAATGAAATAGAAATTATAAAATAAATTAAATGTACAAAAATGATAAATATGTATTTTGAGAATTATATAAGCAAGTTCATTTGAGGCAATATAATGCCGTTTAAACAAGTGGAGAGTGGATGTAGACATGCCGTTGCTCCAGCGCACCTTGAGTGTGTGAACCTTCATGCCATAAACAACGAATGAACATTAACTTAAAATACGTGAAAAATAGAAAAAGAATTGGCAAATTCCCGATAGACCAAACTTCGCTACCATCACATATGTACAGATGAGACAGATAAATAACTAAAAAGTAATCTCAAAGCAGATCTGTATATGGAGAAAGTGAGTCTTAAACCAGTTATGAACGACAGAGCTTCCTTGTTTTCCTGGCTCACGCCTCCAGCCCAGACCCTGATGGGAGGAAGAGGAAGAGCGCTGACCTCCGCTCTCAGAGGAAGAGATAGTAAAGCCAGTACAGCACGTTGACGAACAGGAAAGCCAGGGGGAAAACTGAGCGCGAGTGGCAGTCGATATTGTGCGGGTTCTCCACGCTGAAGACGTGCGCTACCGTGCGCGAGGCCTGCCTCACCGACGACATGCAGCAACCGTCCACGCAACCGCCGGACCTCCTGACCCTTATCCCTGTTTCGTGGGAGGCGACATCAGGGCTCTTTGCTTTAGGATGGCAAGTTCGCCCCCTGTCCTCCCTCTCGTCTTCCTCATCAGCGCATGAGGCGACCTCCACCGGCTGTTTGGGATGGATGCAGCGGGCCGGGAGGATGGATCCGTTCCCGTTCGATTCTTTAAAGTCTCTCAGGAGATCCTGACAGACAGAGGGACAGGGAGAGAGTGGTGCTGAGATAACAAGTGTGATGCTAGCACCATCAACCATGCAATTCCAAGCATTAAGCTTACACTTAATGGAATTAAATATTCCATTAAGGCGATTAGCTAAAACAAAAGCTAAGAAAATTGGCAAATATTTACTCCCAGTTTGTACTGAATGGCCACCTTTCATCACTCGTTCTGGGATGGTGGGCGATGGGGAAAGGCAGCCCGGCTCTGCGTTAGGACTCACCCGTTGCAGTTCCTCCAGGGTCTGGTGCTGCATGGTGCAGAAGTGGGCGCAGGCGTACTCCAGTAGAGCCCCGAAGATGAAGGTGAAGCAGATGCCCAGGTACACGTCGATGGCCTTGATGAAGCAGTTGGCGTTGGGGAGAGAGGTGCGAGCGCCCATCATCAGCGTGGTCATGGTCAGGACGGTGGTCACGCCTGGAGATACAGACCGATCAACGGTTCATAGGGCGATCATTTCTGATGGGACGCACATGTCGACAGAGTTTTTTTTTGGTTTGGTTTGTTTCTTCATGGTAGTTAAGACATTGATCGCTTTCTTATGGTTGACCTGGATCTATTAACGAACACAGTACCAAAAAATAAGCAGTACAAGAACGGGAGTAGCTATACAGACCGATGCAGGTTCTGGCCGGAACCGAGGACTGGCTGATCCAGAAGGATACCCAGGAGAGAACCACCAGCAGGGTGGAGGGAACGTAGGTCTCCAGGATGAAGAACAAGACGTTCCTACGGAGAGCAAAGTGCAGAACCAGCTTGGGGTAATTTCCTAGAAAAGAAGTAACACAGAAAAAAATTAATTATGGTTTGTTCAACACCACTGCAAAACTATAAAAAATGAATGGCATTAGTTTCAAGTTCATAAGGTCGTTCATGATGTGGTGATGAAGAGTTTATATTGTTTGAGAAGGGAGGGGGGGATCTTACCCGTCTCGTATACAGCCTCAGACACTGAAGTATAGTAGCTCTCTATGCTGTACTGAGCCAACCTCAGCGTGTCCAGGCCTTTGACCGAATCATTGCCCCGGGTCCAGTAGAACACCACGTCCTGCAGGTTGTATCCCCCTGAGGACATGCAGCGAAACGAACGCACCCAGGAAGAAACCAAAATACAGTCACAGAAAGACACAGCACAGGTACAAATACATCTCCCGCACCTCCCCCGCCGGAAGACATACGCAACACATACAAACAAACACACACACTCTTGGTTAATTCATTACATTTCACCTACCCCACGCTAACTCCCTTAACCCCGTTCAATACTTACACTAACCAGTTGATGCCAGGATGGTAATGACTGATGGTGGTAGGGATGATGGTGATGGAGGGTTTGTTTCCATCAGCAGAATGAGGGGTTGTGGGTATGAAACCCCCAGGCTACTCACAGCTCTCCAGCTGCAGGGTGCACACCTGTCTGTCCATGGGGTACTTGGTCAGGTCCATGTTACAGGCTATGGTGGCCGTGATGCTGTGAAGGGTTCAAATATTGAACTCAACATAGTGATGATAGGGTTACAGTGTTGTAAGAGTGTAAGAGAATACGAGTACTGTGGCGGTCGGAGTAATTACGCTTAGATGTGTGACTCTTGTCTTACAGACAGAAAAAAGCCTACTATCTCAAAAATGTCAACTAATTTGACATAAATACTTTAATATTTATTTTCCTTTCAGCACTCACAACGTTTTGGTTTTCATTCTCCTTTCAAACGTACTTACTCTCTGTATAAGAGAAAGGCTCTTAAATACAACAACAGGGGGAAACCCGTGATGCACCTCCCATACCCCTCTGAGTCAAACGGGCCCGGGGCCGCGGCCTACCGGAGTGCGTAGAGGACGGTGCCGTTGCTGAAGATGCGGATCAGCCGGTTCTCCACAGTGACGTCGTGCAGGAACGAGCGCTTGGAGTCCGGGATGAAGGTGTCCGGGATCCACAGCAGGGTCACCAGCCGCCCGTCCACGCTCACGCTCTCGTTCCCGTTCCCGGGGAACACCAGCCGGCTATCCCGCCACCGCTGCCGCAGGAAGATGGTGGCGGTGTAGTCCTGCGTGGGTAAGGCGGTGGAAATGAAAACATCCCCTGTTCACTTCGTCTGTTTACATTCATTCATTCATTCATTCATTTTTCTGGTAATACACACATTCCTTTTCACTTTTACGCCTATTAACTGTTTTATTAATTTTTCTTTAGGATGGGCCTATTCAATTAAGTTATTCAGTTTTCATTAAGAGTTATTTGGGAAGTAGGCCTACCATATTGATCTCTGAGATGGCATCTATGCTGGCGATGTCCAGGCTCATTCCGATTTCCACAGGCCCCTCTATCAAAAACGGAGATATAAGTTCCAGGTTTCTTAATATGGCAAGCTAGATTGCTCTTCAAGAAGACAAGACAAGCCCAGATAGGCCATGCTGTATGTATCATTTTGCTGATGACTCGTCAGGTTTGGTCTCACCATTAAAGTTGGGTCTGAGGTATTTATTATATCCCTTCATCAGCTTCTGGATGGTCGGATGGAGCTGGGAGTCGTTCCATTCTCCCCAGTGTTGCCCAGGAAACATGCACCCACTGGTCAGTGAAAGAGGGTGAAAGAGCATTGAATAGGCCTATGTTGGGCCATGTGTGCTACAACTGCCTTGTTCAGCAGGCGTTAAATATGGCATGACTGTCACGGCCATTGTCTTCTTAGAAAACAGATAAAAAGTCAAAAGGTAAAGTAAAGTATCATTTTTACTATGCTTATTTTGGGGGAGGTTTGAAGTGACAATTCCAAAACTAGTATTTCAAGTGAAATATGACGTAGGCCTACAGCATTCATTCTTCTAGGCGCTGGAATGACCTACCTTCATTTGATAATGCCTGGAGGGAGTGGGCGTGAACATATGACGTCTGGGAAGGAACGCAGTTCTTGAGTGGTATCTAATCAATTATTGCAGTTGTCTAGACGCTCCAAGATAATAAATTATTGAGTCTTTGTTATATGTGAGCATCTGGTGAGCACTTACACCTCGGATGCTAGACTAATACCGTCTTTGCCCCACCATTTGGCAACAGCTAGCAATACAATGTATGACAATTTAGAGCCTACCATGCTTACGCATTATGAGAGGAACAATATCAGGGGTGTGCCTGCCCACACATTGATGGAGAGGAGACTGCAGAACATCTGCAGGTAGCGCCATACAACGAACGTCGGCAAGCTCTAGTCTGAATGTTCCGACTGTGACTTGACTTTTGGGCAGATACTGCAAAGCATTCTGAGGAATCTCGCTCCTTGCAATTTGGTCCACGCAGCAAAACAATTAGGTTAAGTTGCTGGCTAGAGTAGAGATTTATAACCCAACATTGTAGGGTTATAAATGATAAAGTGCTACAGCGTCGTGGCAGTAGCACTGTGACTTTAAGTCTTCCTAGTTTCCCGATCGGTCCACAGTAGTTATGGACGATAAATAACGCGGGCCTCGTCAATTGCCTTTAATCGTCATCAAATTTGACAAGTTCACAGGGGTGTTAATAGGTTATGGACCTGGACCTTATTTTCCGATCATTTTGGAGATAAGGTAGCCTACTTATGAGGAGAACACTTTTAGAAATTGGTCTAGCATTGAGTGAGAAGGCTGCATCGGTAATCCAGACGGTCAGGCTCCCTTGGGACAAAGCGCCGCGTCAATGTCACAGATTAATTTGACTCGTTGTGACTAGCCCCATTTAAAAAAAAAAAAAAATCGACATAAATCCCTTAGACAAAAACATTTTAAAAAATGGCAATGTTTTCCTTTAAGGGTCCTGGTGCAATAATCTATATTTCCCCCCTCCCCTTTCAAACTGGGACCCAATAAAATACATATAAAAAAAACGGTAGGCCTATGAGTCCAATTTCAACTTTAACCAATAGTGAATGTGGGTTACTTGAACATAACCTTCATTCGATTCACATTCATAATTTATATATTTTTATTTATTAAGTCCTGTGGGACAGCGGCCTCTTTAGGTCCGGTCATTGTGGCCTCTGGTGGCCTTAAACATGTATTTTTGTGTTCCTTTTTGTATGTTGTTGAGGATTAGAAGTTATGAACCTTGAGAAACGGCTGTAAATATTCATGTTTATTGCTGAAGGAATGTCTTCAGCATACTGTTGCTACCCGAAAGAGCCCCAAACAATGCTCTCCTCGAATCTCACTCCCAAGTTTTCTAAAAATGTGGCAGCCCTGATCCGCAGTCTCTCATAATCTGTATGTCTGTGCTTGACCTTTACTTTCATAAACATAATGCATAATAACAATTATATATATATATATATATATGAACCTCTTACCTTTGTACTGTCAGATACAGGACCACTAGAGTCAATGGCTGGACAGACATCACGGTAGCGGTGCAAGCTGGGAGACAAAGGACATGGTCAGTGAATGTACCTCTATAATCTATAGTAGCAGCAATTTGGGTATTACCAGAGTGTCCACAAGGTGGCGACATGTAACAATTTTGCATTACGTATGGCTATAGCATACAATTATATATAAAGCATCAAATCCCCGTTGTATTACACATAGCTTGATGTGTACACCAGTTGATATCTGCCATTAAATTCTACTAATCTTATACTCCCTGCTTCCGTAAACATCTCGTTAGCTGCATGGTGTGTGTGTGTGTGTGTGTGTGTGTGTGTGTGTGTGTGTGTGTGTGTGTGTGTGTGTGTGTGTGGGTGTGTGTGTGTGTGTGTGTGTGTGTGTGTGTGTGTGTGTGTGTGTGTGTGTGCGTATTCCAATCATTTCTCCATGTCCACATCCTCTCCTACACCCCCTGCTAAAAAAATCTGCTAAACGATTAATTGTAAATGTAAAATGTAACCTAATCCATGTCACACATATAGTGCATTGACCATTTCTGGAAGCCATAATCCCAATAACAACTCTATCATAATGACATGCTTGCGCTCCAGAACTGGCTGAACCTTATGGAAGACCAATTCTCCAGCTCACAGCTCTGCAATTGATTGCCAAGCTCATGCATTATTTAAACACTTTCCCACATAACATGTGATGGATTGTCACACTGCTGGTGTTTTACCCTCCCATGGGATATCATTGAGAAACTAATAGGAGGTTTATTCAGTTCCAGTTGTATAATCATGATATATTTCAACAAGCAGCACCCATTTTAACTAGGCTGCTCGTTGCTATGTTTGTGTTGTTGTTTGTTGAGGATTGACAAATAATCTGTTGCTCCCTTTACAAGCCACTTGCCTTTCATTCTTAGCTTATTATCCAAGGTGGTTATCGTGTATAACCATCTCTATTCACCAATCCTCCTTTTGATCACCCCCCTCCCTTCTTCCCCTTGCTCTATCCTACCTGATTACAGGAGTAATACGTAAAACACTTTGACGTGCTTATAAAACTTTGAATATGTTTAATTCCCATATGACAACAACTCAGGGTTTCTGTCTCAGAATAATTACATGTTAAATGATAACAATCTTCCAATGGAGAGAAATCACTGATTTAGTGAGAGGACACACACTGGTTCTACATTCCCAATATACATTTTATAATAAGGGTTTAAAGCTTTAATTCATCTTAAAGTAATTGTTTTATCCTACCTGATTAATTCATTTTTAATCCTACCTGCTGTTAAATATGACTGTATCTATCTTCTGGTTTCCCGTTCCCTCTTAGGTCCTCCCTTGAGGAGTTCTTCTGCTTTTCTTTGTATCCACTGTTCTCCTCTTTTCTCTCCTCTCTTGCTCTCCAGGTCTTTTCCAGTGGCTCAAGTTGTTGCTGCTGTTCTCACCAATCAATGCAATGCCTGTAGGTTTTACCACCTGCAAAGCAAACTGATGCTATTTGGTCATGGTGGGCGAGGTAAATGGCTTTTCTGCTTAAAGTACCAAGCACCTCTCACATTCTCCTGCCACTGAATGAATCTCTATTCAGCGCAGCTCCCTCTCTCTCTCTCCCCCTCTCCCCCCCCTCTCTCTCTCTCCCCCCCTCTCTCCCCCCCTCTCTCTCTCTCTCTCTTACTGTCACGGTCACTCTCGCTCTCACTCTCTCTGTCTTTCTCTCCCCGTCTCTCTCTTCCATCCACACCCTCCCCCCACATTCTCCTTCTCTCTTACCCATCTCCCCCTCTCTCTGTATTGCTTTATAATTGTTCCTTTTTAATCAGACACCTTCTCTCATAATCCTACCTATCTTAACTCCTACCCTTATGATTGCCGTCTCTAATTAAAAAATACAAACACGCACGCACACAAAAACACCTAAATCACAGTTATTCAGGTCTTCAGGGAGCCTTCTTCCACCATCTCATTGTATCCCTTTCATCCTCTCACTTCTTAGCTCTGTTCCCCCGGTTCATATATTGCTGTCTCTTTCTCTCTTTCTATGTTTCTCTCTCTGCTTCTCTCTCTATCTCTCTCTGTCTATCTGTCTCTCGCTCTCCTTTTTTCAATCTCTTTCTCTCCTTTGCTCTCCTTCTTGCTCTCTCTGTCTCTGTCTCTCTCTCTGTCTCTCTGTCTCTGTCTCTCTCTCTGTCTCTCTGTCTCTCTCTCTCTCTCTCTGTATCCCTCTCCCTCTCTCTCACACTCTCCCTCTGTATCTCCTTCTTTCTTTGTGTTACTCTGACTCTGTCTCTCTCAAAATGTCCCACGGTTCCTCTGCATTACAGAGGCTAGATAAGGACCACAGCAATCCTATTATATCGGTAGCCCTTTTTTTCCCCCCTGCTTTTATTTATTCATGCGTATGTTGGTCTCCTAAAGAAAAGGCAATTTCACACTCCTTCCTCCACACTCAATCAACTGCAATCCCCACAGCCATGGTTTGTTTGTGTCGTGAATCCAGTCCCAATAAGAGCAGGGGGGATAATGCATCTCAATTTCCCCTGTGCACACTTGGAACCGCAACTACCCCCGTGCTGGACCTGATGTCCCCTTGTCAACCCCTTGTCAATAGCATGCATCGTCTTGATGATGTTGATGCGGGGCATCATCATTTTGGGCATGTAACAAAAATGAGCATCATTGGCTGACAGGTGGCATCGCTGAAAGCTCAAATGTCTCAAGCTCAAGACGTTTTCAATTGCTGTTCGTTTCTTTTAATCTTCAGGTGGATGAGACATGCAGTCGTGCAGGAGTAAACCTTTCGCCCCGTGTTTCAATAGCAAGGTCACATGGCATCTGAATCACCGTTCGCCTGCCGCTGGCCATTCAGCCGCGTTTCCCCTCCAGTTGTAGGATCTCACCTCCCCGTCCCTGGGACCTGTGACGCACACTTGCTAGAACCCAAGCAGGTGTGATAAATAGACAAGTCAAGGACAACCACGCCGCCGGATAACATCTGATGAGGGTGTTGAACAGACTCTCTTTCGACGGGTAGAGAGGAAAGGAGAGGAAAGATAAAAAACATTACAGGTGGGAGCCCCTTGTGTAGGCGGTCTAGTTCAACCCAGTTCTGAAGCTTCAAATATTTCTTTTCAAGATTTCTTTGCTAAAGTAATGGGTGGTCCGTTGAATCATAAAAACACTTTTCTGAATCTAGGTATTTTTGGACTTTTATCTTAAGTCAAGATCCACTGACATACGGTCACAATGCATTAGGTTCCAGTTCCTCTAAAGGGCCAGTGTCACTCTGATGTTCCTGGCTGTCATCAGCACTGTTCACGGAGATGATTTCTGAGGCCCCCTCCGGGGGGAGGAGGTGTGGTCCGATGTAGGGTGGGATGACAGGAGGTGACCCAGGATGCTCCATTGTATGGAACTGTTGAGGAATAGTAATAACACATGGGTGATTTTGATAACATAACTAGCTGCAGTGGACACGGGGTGGATCTCTCACACATGTCTCCATTCGGCTCAGTCTAAACCAGTGAGTCGCGGTCCATAATCGGGTTAGGTTTGTTGTGAAGACTGAAAAGAGGTTTACTGTAGTGAAGAATATATATGTAGAAATAATGACACTTTTGGGAAATGGTCATCTTTCACTTTTCCTCAAATAGTGTTTTGCATAGTGAACAGGGGGATGTATCACACCTTATCCACTATAGCGCCAACCTGGTGCTCGCTGCACTAAATATTCCGTTTTTCTTTGGCCAAAAATACCTCAACAGGTGGGTCAGGCCAGGGAAACACTATGAACCCCGATCGGATTTTTAAACACCTTCTGGCCAGCAAGCATTTGCACATTCTGGCTGTGGCCGTATGTTAATTCACATTTTCTCCCCAGTCCACTTTGTTTCCCATTAGCATTTCAACTGCGCTCTTGAGTTATCTTGCCAGTTTCTTTCTCTAGTCCATTCAGGTTCTCTTTAAACCTGTTTCAATCTACCTTTCAAATTAATGTATTTTATTTAGATCATCAGTTCATGTGTTTCGCTGTTTTGCACAAAAGGTGCTATGTGAACAGTATGTATATATATAAATATATATATAAAATATAAAATTTTTATATATTGCTGAAGTGTGTGTGTGTATGTTAGCTGGTGTGAAACATAAGCTCAAAAGGCTTAGATGTCTGAGATTGTGTAAATGTCAAACTGGAGCAAATCAATAGTGCCCCAAACCAATTTTAAAACGCTTGTCAATTCAGTGTGTGCATGTGTCAGTGGGATGATCTTCGTAGCTCTTATAGAAAACAGGCTCTGGCCCCCATTAAAAATAATTGTCTCTCCTAAACCCGGGGGGGGGGGGGGGGGTAACTAGTTCTATCCATTAGTTCTACTTCTTCATTAGACTGCTTTTCTTTCTGAGCCTTTCTGTACCCCCCCCCCCCCCACACACACACACACACACACAAACACACATACAATTTAAACAGGATATCTGCTTCCTATTTATATACTGTCTATATCCATCTATTCATAGCATATAGTATCCAGACAACTGCCCGTCCATCTGTCCACCAGTTATTTAAGCTTCCATCCATCTCTGTCTATTGCATCCATCCATCTAAAAAATGTCTTGTTTCCATCTGCATTTGTTTTTCCATTACAAACCAATCTAAAGCTATATCTAAACTAGACAGGTCTCTCTCTCTCTCTCTCTCTCTCTCTCTCTCTCTCTCTCTCTCTCTCTCTCTCTCTCTCTCTCTCTCTCTGCTGTTTAATTTAAATATAACTTGTTGTATGTTGTACGTCCTGGCACTTGATGTACGCACTTAATTTTTTGCACTTATTGTATGTTGTATTTAGTTATCGTACTTCAGCATATTTATTAATAGTAAATCTGGTTAATATTCTGTATTCTTTATTTTAATGGATGGATGTAGTGGGAACTGATAATAAAAACAAACTGATCCAACATTTAACATGTCTAATGTCAGTTTAGTTGGTTTCTCCTGTATTTTGGACGAGACACACACATAACGTAAGTGATCGACAAAAAATACAGATTTAAGATACAGCCGTTTCTATCAGTCAGAACTGAATGAAAATAAATAGAACAAGCAAAAAGCACTGGCTGCAGTAGGGTCAAATGAGACACTGAATTTTGCACCTAACCTTTGGGAATATCTAGAGGGCTGTTAGCTGCTTTTCCCCTTTTAGTTTCTCTCACCCTCTCTCACCCCCATCTCTCTCCTTCACTAACTCAGTTTTCTTGTAGCTATCATCCATCTGGTTCAGAGCC
Organism: Pollachius pollachius; assembly: GCF_949987615.1. Classification (NCBI taxonomy): domain Eukaryota; kingdom Metazoa; phylum Chordata; class Actinopteri; order Gadiformes; family Gadidae; genus Pollachius; species Pollachius pollachius. Next base: position 12,168,971 of record NC_136943.1, on the reverse strand, counting down.
TTTTAAGCCCCCCAACCAAATTATTTTCTTACTAAAAATGTTAAAACGCTTGCTTCCGTTGATAGAGACAACCGATTGTAAATATGCTCCTGCTTCTAATAGTGCTGTGATAAGGGTTCACTGGACAGTGCGTTGTACTGCGGCTTGGAGGGAGCCAATGCTTTGCAGACAGAGCTGTGAGATTGCCGTTTGCAATGTTTAATTGAATGCTACAGATAATCCTACATAACGCCTCAACTCCATGGCTATTAGACTGGAATTGTTAAAGAAGATGTAGGGCACAAATTTGCATGACATTTCCATGGTTATCTCACCATACAATCATGCCTCATTACTCATCCACGTCACATTAAACCCTATTCCCCTTGGGGAGTTAAACGAATGGCATACGCAGCTAAACGCAGTACTGATGTGTGGGAAACAACTTAGAATTGGATTTTAATAAGCATGCCATTAATCTTTTCTGTGGATGTCAGTCCAGAAGCGCAAAAGGGGGAAAACTACCTCTCCAGTGGGAAAGCAAACCGATCGTTTTGCTTGGTAAACTACAGGGCCGTGCACACGTAATTTTGGGTGGCAAGGGCCTTGCCGCCCAAAAAAAGGGACCCGCAACCACCGGCAGAATGGGCTGGGGGTACCCAGTCTAGTGGCCATCAATAGTTCAACGTCAAAACTGTGGCTGGTATGAACTGGTTTTGTAAAACAATTGATGTCTTCATTGGAACAAAGGGCCTACTCGTTAGGTGGGTGGATACATGTGTTATTACAGGCTCCTTGTATCTCCCAACCTAAGAGTGATTGATTCTCATGATTGCAAATGTCAGTCAGGCAATCTCGGATCCCTTCAGCGCTACCCCAATGCACCCTAAAAATGAGGAAGTCATGAATTGCTTCATAAATTCCTGTATTCTGTGCAAAATCAAACAAAACAGAGATGAAAAAAAACCTGTAGTCCATTGTCTCCAGTATTTCAAAATCATATGGTCCAAAAAGACTAGAAAAGCTTGGATATGAAAAATAGATATTCTTTATTTTGCCTTTTCTTAATTCTTTACCGTTATTATTAAATGTAACACACACACACACACACACACACACACACACACACACACACACACACACACACACACACACACACACACACACACACAGACATACACACACACACATACACATACTGCTCAGACATTAAGGCACTTAGCAGCAGACTGCTGCATAGAGAAATTAGACCATCTCCCTGTATCTTCCTCTGTCAATGTCTATGTCTCTCTCTATTTCTGTCTGTCTATCTGTCTCTCTCTCTCTCTCTCTCTCTCTCATATATATATCTTAATAATATACATTATACACACATATATATGTATATATATATATGTATATATATATATATATATATATATATATATATATATATATATATATATATATATATATATATATATATATATTGTATATGCAGATATTTCTCTCTCATCCTCACTTGCATAGCTCTCCATCTTTGCTTTATTAAATAAAAGCCAGACTTAATTTGGGGCTTCTATTTTCATCAGACCCGATGGATACGTGTTACTGCTCTTTGTTTACCTCCTACATCCCATGGGACTGTCGTGGAAACCAGCAGTACCCTGGCAACCGCTTCCAGGGTAGAAAAGTATTCTACCCTGTGAAGGGTGAAAGTATTTTAAACACCCCACCGGCGTCGCACACATCCATGCACAAATAAGCACATGCACACGTACATGCACGCATGAATGCTCACACAAACACACACACACACACACGCACACACACACAAATGCACTTCACCATGACCACTTCCTGGGCATGTCGAGGTCCATTACTTTTAGTCCCTGTCGGAGGCTGTGTTTCAACAACCTTTCTAACCAGTTCCCCCAGTCGATATCCCACAATATGTTGGGAGGGACCCTCACAGCTCTGCTCTGCAGTGTTATCTCTCACTAAGGAAATGCAATCGCGACTAGTTTATTTGGTGATTGATGAACATATACCCTGTCACATACACTGTGTACACAGGTCTCTCTCCACACAGCATTAGTCTCGGTGTTGATCACACAGCTCCCCTCTCTCTGTCTCCCTCTCTGTCTCTGTCTCTCTCCTCAAACTCTCTATCTTCACCACTCAGCACAGTGTTTCTTGCCAGAATGACCTCCTATCCCCGGAGGTTGTCCAGTCTCCTCTGGCCCTTACCTGGTCCCACTTGAAATTCATGATGATGTGATGTGTCAGGGCTGCTTATCGTCTTGGCCACTGGGCTCCAACCCCAGCTGAGATGTTCAGCAGCAGTCCTAGGATGTTGTGTATATATATATATATATATAAAAATTCCATGAAAACTTTTATTCGACAGTTTTCAGCTGTGCTAACATAATTGCGCAAGGGTTTTCTAATCATCATTTAGCCTTTTAAAACAATTAGCCAAACAATGTACCATTAGAACACAGGAGTGATGATGGCTGGAAATGGGCCTCTGTACACTTCATCATTTCATCATTTACCACATTAACAATGTATGGCTGATTAACAACTGTATGGCTGATTAATTTAATGATATCTTCTATGAAAAAAAACGGACATTTCTAAGTGGCCACAAACTTTTGAACGGTAGTGTGTATATATATATATATATATATATATATATATATAAATATATATATGTGTGTCATGGTCCGCTCCTGATTTTCCCGTTCACCTGCCTGCCAAGCTGATCTCACCTAATTAGCTCAACCACCTTCACCTGTGCTCCCTCTATATAAGTCCTCTCTCTCAACTCAATCTCTGCCAGATTGTCTCTCGATACTCACAGAGCTTTCCCGCAACTCCTGAACTGTTTCTCCAACGCTGATCCTGCCTGTTCCAGAACCCTTGCCTGTCTGACCACCAGCCTGTTGTCGAGTCCCTGCCGGCCTGTCTGCCCTCCTGATACCGACCCCTCGCCTGCCCGACTACCTGCCCTCCAACGGTACCCCCAGTCTACCTGATTGCCTGCCGGTCCCCGAACTCTTGCCTGTCCCCGTTTACTCTGCCCTGTCACCATTGTCAGTCTGTGCACTTGGGTTCTTCCTAACCCCCCTGTTACACACATAGATATATATATAGATAGATAGATAGATAGATAGATAGATAGATAGATAGATAGATAGATAGATATAGATCAAACCTTAACAATTATTTTTTTTATTAAAACTTACTCTCTGGCTCAATTAATCATTCAAACAATCATTCACCAATGACAGATCGATACACTCCATCCACATGGAGAGGGGATCTTTGGAGTGAATGTGCCAATAAGAGTCCAGTCATTTAAGTCTGATAAGGTATACAGTGCCTTAAATTGTGTAATGTAACATTTCTCGCCACATAAAAAATGTACTCTCCTTCTAATTCTCATCCCTTTGGCAAAAAATGTTGAATATAATGTTTTTCTATTTTAATTAGGAAACAATGCACATATCATAGCAATTCTGCCTTGCCAATTGGCGTTACCCAAATCTTACGTTTGGGTAAGGCTGCTCAAGACAGAAATAAAAGACATAATCATTAATAGATATTTGATGTTTAATGCCACATATCACCACTAGGTGGGCCCATTTACCTTGGCAGCCCTGCCTTGCCCTCCCGTTGCACCTGGTGGAATTTCCACAAACTGAAAGATTAACACTGTTCTGTCTCATTGGTCTGTCTTATTTGTTTAACAGTCAAAGCACACGTGCAGTAATAACCTATTATTAGTTGAGTTGTCATTGAAAAGGTTTTTAAGGTAATACAACATTGTGGTTTTGTAACTTGTCTGAAGCGTTGATGAAGGTTAAAAAGATTGATAGATAAGTAGATTGATTGTTGCAATACAAATAGGCCTAATACTTCAAAGGTTAAGGAATATTATTCATTTAAAGATTTTATTATACAATATTTACATTATGGCCATCTCTCTCCCTATCACCCTCCCTCTCCCTGGCCCTGCTGAAATGGCCATGTTTACTTCATGTTGACATGGCAAATATTTTAGGGTGCAATAGTCGTGATTCATATGTACACAAGGTCTCCCAACGTTGTGTTTGTCTTTAAACTTCTTCCAAATCGTGTATATAAGCCATGCTCGGTACAAGCAGATCAGTCACTGCCTTATTCCTTTTGTATGAGTTTGACAAGAGGAAATTCGGGAGATGAAGGGACTTTTGTTTTATACTGGAGAGATCCCTTGACGGATTCAAAGGAAATTTGGACAGAGGGCGATTTTCCCTGATTTAATTTAGCTGGATTGTTCAACAATCCAGCTGACTGAATGTCTAAGTGACCTGAAGAAAACAGGGCTGCTTGTTCCTTCTGCTGCTTTTGATTTTATGCGGTGAATCGATTTTTGTTCCTTTACCAAAAAGGGGATCTGATCTGAACTGGTGTGCGTTAAATATGAATTCCATGTGAGGAGACGTTGAATTAAAGTCTTTACACTTTCGTGAAAAATGGCAGGATTTACCTTATTATTCTTCTGACCTCTAAAACCAGAAGGACACTGAAGAGAATTACGACGTTGGGAGTGATGGGTGTACGGGGCTGCTGATTTGAGGACATCAGCTCATCCTGTCCATCAGCTGTGTGCGTGTGTCGGGAGTGTGTCAGCGTGTTTACCCATAACAGAGGGGACGGCTGCGTGGGCCCAGGTTTTACCTGGAGCATGGGGCTGTGGCGACCCTTTTCCTACCGTTTACTAAACAGCCCAGGAGCACTCTGTTTTGGTCAATACAGGACGTTTGCGTCCGTCTTGTGTGCGTGCGTGCGTGTGTGTCTGTCCTTGAGCTTACGTGTCATTGTGCAATTGTGTCCTATTCTGGGTATATGGACCCTTTCTCTTCTGTGTGTGTGTTTTGGGGTAATTTACATTTTTTTTTCCCAATTAAACATTCTTAAAAACGAAAGGTTGGCACTTTAGTCTGCTGTCACACACACACTCTCACATATTCCTTCCATAACAAATCAAGCAAGGTTCATTATTATTTCAGGACTCATCCCCTCCCCCCTACATGAACACCCACACAAACACACCCCAGACACAACACTTGAGTATGAGTTTACATTATCAACACATGCACAGGCATACCCTGTGTTGAACAAATTTCTGCCCATAGACACACCTGTCTGTGTGTGCGTGTGTGTACTTACAGGCAGGTGTGTGGAGCCACGAGGAAGGTGGAGGATTTATAGATTTTAATTTCATCATTCTGTTTTGTGATAATGCTCCATTCTGACTGATCATTTTGGGCTCTGTTTAAATACAGCAAAGCTAATGCATTCATGAATTTATGCAGCACATAATTTGCTCTTGACTCTATGAAAACCTTGTACTGACAAAAAATGTTAAAGAAATGACGCATCAACTTCTTATTCAAATACCCAGTATTAAAAACAAAGAACAAGGGGGAAAATGAGGGAGAATCCCATGAAAGAAATGTTGGGACGATGACAGTATCACATTATTTGTGTAGACTTTACCTGAGTAATTTCCCTCCATTTCACCGTTAGCTATCTCCATCGGACCCCATCTTTCCCTTCCCCAGAGTGATTAACGGTCACACATTTGCATCAATTTGAAAGTGACTGAATAGATGGTAGCAGGTTATCTGTGATGTTCATGCGGTGTTAGAGACCTCAGACCAGCCGTGTTTCTCTTGGCAGATTCTTCTTTGGTGGGGATCCAACCTCAATAAAAAACAAAGTGTAAGGAAATCTTTCTGAACAATCTTCATTCATGAATGTATATCAATATCTTCCCTGATCTTTGTTTACTTCTCACTCTTATAAAGAAAAACTTCTGTTTTTTCTTCTTGCCTCATCTCTTTCTTTCTTTCTTTCTATCTTTGCTCACCTTGTGCTCTGGTACTATTTCTGCCTTAATGAGATTATCTTTTAGAGATAACATCCTTGATGCCACTTGTGCGGGAACCCACAACTGATACATTTTGCGAGGGTAAAGTCAGTAAAGAGAAAAGTTATTTGCATGGACATTTGGCACCACCTCAATTTGTTGATTGATTTGACTTCTAAGGTTTACAATATGACCAGAAGGCAAGGCCTTTCACACAGTTAAATTAGAAAGCAAGACAGCAGGATCTTAGGAATATAATTTGCAAAATCATCAACGATTTGGATAATTCAGTTATGCAAATGTTGAAAGGTTGCCCTCTTTCCCTCCAACCCCCAAGTAATTCCACAGATTATCAAGAATGTTAAATTCAACTTAAACTAATTTCATGCATCAGACAAATATTGGTGTGTGTGTGTGTGTGTGTCTGTGTGTTGTGTGTGTCTCATGTGTGTATGTGTGTATAGTCACTGGTTTTCAGTGCACATTACTGTTTTTGTGTGTATGTGTGTCTATGGCAGCTAGGTGGATTAGTGTGGTCTTTCCACCTTGTTTTCAGTAAACTTCTGTCATGCTGCCTCTGTTTCAGGGTAAATAAAGGCCTAAGGGTATCGACATCTATCAAAGGTTTAGGTTTACTCTCTTCAGAGAGCAAAAATAACAACCGATATACAATTTATATCTGAAACCAAATTAAAGTAAACTACACAAATCCACTTTACATGCTATGGACTGAAGTGGTGACTTCACTCTTTGTGAAAAAAAAATCTTCTAACTGGTAACTGTTGGCAAAAAAAGACAAACATGAGGTGCACCACCATTGAACGATAGTTCTTGAACTCGTTCATATTTTGGGCGAACGTGATCTGAACGTACTGTATTACTGCCTGCTGAACGTTACCGTGAACTCGTTCATTCTGGTGTCGGTGAACGGCACGCTCACTTGGTTTAACTTCGTTCAATATGGGGGTTATTTGTTTATCAACACAGCGGATGATCACGCAGATTGCCGTGTTGTTTGACCTGTTGCCATGGTAATCTGTGTGGTTAATTTGCAGTTGCGGTGTTGCCAGCTTACTGTTACATTAAACTGTAATCAGAAAAGGCGGTTATATGCTATAGACCCTATAGTATCTGTCGTATAAAGGCTGGGACGAATTTCAAATTATAAATGTGTACACTTTATTTTAAAAGTATAGACCGGCGCGATTCCCATCGAAACGAATGGCGCGGTGATTATTCTTCAAAACGAGACCTGTTAAATTGTGGAAAATTAATTAAACTGTAATCAGAGAACGCGGTTATATGCTATAGACGCTAGAGTATCTGTGGTATAAAGGCTGAGACGAATTTCGAATTATAAATATGTACAATCCATAATGTTAGCTCTCTGGCTCATAGTTCAGCGGACTAGAATACCTCATAGTATCATTGCTTGTTGGCCGGAAACGGAAAGGGGGGCTGTTCACGTTTGGTTGTAGTCTTTTCGCTCGGTTCTCCGTCTCATCAGTAGGGCTAGAACCAAGCGAAAAGACTACAACCAAACGTGAACACACCCCCTTTCCGTTTCCGACCAACGAGCAATGAGTCTTCCAACAGAAATCAATGGGATTTACAAAATGCGCTAAATGTAAAATAAAACACGATAGAAACTGTATTTCGCTACGATACTTGATTCAACCACTCTACTTCATTCTAGACAAACCACAAAGGGGGCTCAATGTTCAAAATACCGGAAAAAACGAATAGCTCACAGCAACATATTGAAAAAAAGAACTATGAACTAGTTCATTTTTGGGAATTGTGAACTTAGTTCAAAATTTTGAATTATGAACGTTTAATTGAAGTAGTTCATTTTAAAATTTGTGAACTGAACTTTGAACTAGTTCACGTAGAAAGTGAACTTTCCCAACACTGGTTACAACATACTTTGCTTTTGGCTGTTTCAAAGCACTTGAGGGTACGGAAAACCAAAAGTGACTTACAGGCTTACTTTCACGGCTCTTTTGATACTAGGAAGAAAAACATTCAGCATACAAATAATAATATTATGCAATAGTGATTTTAGTATGTATACTGAATGCATTTGTGTAATTATGAAAGGATTTAATATAGAATATAACGTTTTTCCAAGGAATTGACAATTCAGTTTGTTAACAAAAAAATAACAATTAAGACATGTATTGATGTTGGTTGAAGAAGGTATATGTATAGGCAACCAAGCATGCAATGTTAATCACAGTCAATCATTCCTTTGCCCATTTATTTGAAAGTAGTCATGGATGGCAATCAACACCATTTAACAATACAGTATTCACAGCAACACCTTCCCTTTTCCCTATGTATTGAGGTTTTCCATCTTACAGTTGTCTCTCTTTATTCAATGTCTTATCTGAGTTAGCAATATGAGTATAGAGGTGGTGGTGGCATAGTCTTGGTGAAAGGACTTGTTGGGAGCCAGTTTGAGAATGGGGATCCTCATCGTTTAGCAGAAGCAGTTAACCATCGATCACAGAAGGCTCGGGTTACTCGGACTGTTATACAGGTTCTACCCATTCTCCACAGTTTTCTTGTCAATTAAATTTCTTTAATTGTTTGTGTGAGTGGGGGTGTGTGTTTTTCACGTATGTCTGTGTATAAATGTAGCTGAGTTCCATCTATCAGTCCTTAAATGATATTGATACTATGCAAAATAAAAATGAAATCAAAGCTTTCGAGTTCCAATTTTGTTTTTAATAATATCAAAAACACAGTGTATACAATACTTTGCCATTTTGTGCAAGTAAATCACCCCCAAATCCAACAATATAAATGTGTAGTCAATGTTACAAAACACATATTTACAGACAAAATCCATCAGGTTTTTCAATAACATCGTTAGATTGTATATCATGTATTGATTGCATATCAAATTAGTGATTGGTAGCCATGACATGTTTTCCTTGTTGGTCGTATCATGTTAACTACCTTGCAATCATGCCTACATTTTTCCATAGGTGTTGAATAAGATCTTCATGCTAGATCAAAAGCAGAGAGCAGGAACGTTGGAATGGTACAAGGTCAGCAAGAGCACTGATCGAAGATCGGGTTAATTATGAGTCAGATCTGATAGCAAACAAGCTTGTGTCAGAATAAAAAAGCTGATTCAAGACCAGATAATGAGGTTGCCTGGGATTTTTGAGTGTGTCCTTTGTATGGTTGAGAAGCTGATTCAGCCTTTCCTATGGGAAACACAAGGTTCACACCCTGCTGTCTCACGCTATAGTGAACTCAACTGTCTCAGTCAGCGCAAAAAAACACAACCTGACACACAAACAAGACAAAAATGTTTGCCCAATGTGTGCGTTTTTTTCATCTGCTAAACATGCATTTGTTTCTCCTGGTTAAATGCCTACAACACAATTTACCTAAAGGTGAATAATCAAGAGAGTCAATGGTTAATCGAAGTCGCTCCAATAACCCGATATTCCTGCTCCATGTCTTCTCAAACCTCTGTGCCCTCGCGTGGGTAGAGGATTCCCGCTGAACCCAGCCCCGGGTAGAAATGCCCATTGAACTGACTGAGGATGGGACTGCTGTACCCGAGGGAAGAGTGAGTGGGTGAGGACGATAGTGCAGGGGGCACTGGCAGCGCGGATGCCCACTCCGATGGCCCTGAGCCGGGAGAGTAGCTACCAAAGACCCCGGACGACGTTGCCCTATGAGGCACCTCCATGGACAGGTTGAGCTGCAGCGGCCGGGGGAGACCGTCCCCCCCCAGCTCATTGACCGCCATGGCGGAGACCCCCGACATCTCTGACAGGAAGCTGCTCAAACACGGTGTGGGGCCTGAGGACGAAGGGGAAGGGATTCTGTCTGGGCTGTCGGACATATCAAGAGAAGAGTTTCCGGAATGTTTGGGGCTGTCTCGCCCGCTGTCAACCGACTCAGACACCCCTGAGCCCCCCTCGGCTGAGAGAGTGTCTGATTTCCTCTTCCTCTTGCGACGGAAATTTCCATTGTCAAACATCTTTTCACAGTTGGGGTCCAGTGTCCAGTAGTTGCCTTTGCCTGTGATATCAGAAGAGCATCAACATTGGATTAGATCAAACAAACATGGCACATCTGATGTAAAATAACAGACATGTACCGGAGAAGGACATACATGGACACTTATTGGGAATACACATGTGAATTGCATTGTCAATTAAAAGACATTTGTTGAATAAAAATGAATATAAATATTAATTGTAATAAACCATCTTTATTGAGTTTAAAGAGTTATTACCTGGATCATCCTCATCTCTCGGCACCTTCTTGAAGCAGTCGTTGAGGGACAGGTTGTGTCTGATTGAGTTCTGCCAGCCTGCCTTGCTCTTGTTGTAGAAGGGGAAGTTGTCAGCCACGTACTGGTAGATCTGACTCAGCGTCAGCCTCCTGTCCGGCGCGCCGTGGATGGCCATGGCGATCAGAGCAGAGTAGGAGTACGGCGGTCGGACCAGCTTCATCAGGTCCTCTTGAGAAGGCAGGGAGAACCAGCTCAGCTCCCCTCCCGGGCCTCCAGCCCCGTTGGGGCCCAGGTAGGGCCGCTGCATGCCGTAGTGTTGAGGCACAAACGGGGGCCCGGGGTTCCCCGGCGGGCCAGTGGCGGCCAGGTAAGGCGTTGTGTTGATCCCGGGGCCGTTGAACCAAAGGTAAGGGTTTGGGGAAGACGTGGCATAGTCGCCGAGGTCGTAGGAGGAAGGGGTGGTGCGCTGAGGGCTCGGCAGTGAGGGAGGAGGGTAGTAGCAGTCACTGTACATGCTGAGTTCTGGAGGCTCCTGGCCCAGGTTTGGGAACTGGGGGCCACAACGCGGGGGAGATTGTCCCTGGGTCTCGAATGAAGACATCAAGATAGAGTTTGCACCCGCCACTTCTTTTTTTTTTACTTTACCCTTGGTGGTCCTGTGTTTGTGTTTCAATCTCTAATGCCTTGAATTATAGAAGTCTCCTTTTTTTCTGATCCAAAAGGAAGGTCTGAGAAAGTCTTCTGTGCAATGTTTAAAAGTAGCCTATCTTCTCGGCTACGGCGTTTACAGAGCTCACTAATCTCCTCAAGCTCTCTGGCTCCCTTGAAATGTGTTGCCTCTTTGTCGTTGCTTTATGTCTGAAAGGTCACCTGTCACACCTGCTTTATCTCTTTCCCATGAAACACCCCCTGACTCATTTGATTGGTTGTTTCCTCAGGTTAGCAAGTCTTTTTTTTTCTTTCTTTTTTTTCTTTGTCAGCAAGTTCCTCATTTTAGTCACTTTTAATTACGAAATTTTCCATTATTACTCTTACCCTTTCTGAAGTAAATATTGAGGTGGAAATAGTTTGATAATACACTAACATCATGTACCTACATACAATTATAAATATAGACGAGGATTCCATACTCCTAGATATCCATTGTCCATGACTATCATGTGAACTATTGTGGTCACACTAAAATAAAAGAATTGAGCCTAAATAAAAAGGGACATAAATAAATACATTCAATTTGTTTTCTGTCAAGTGCTGCCTCACTCACGCGACGCTGAAATGTCTGACTGGCGCGAAAATTTGCATACGCTATTTACTCAATACGTCATTTATTTCAAGTGACGACTTCACGTTTGCATTGCAAAGAAGCCTTTTCGTCGGTTATTAATGGTAAGTAATATCTATATCTATATATCTATACTACTTTGAGTGCTGTTAGGCGGTTAACCTAGTCATGAACTAAATGTAAGCCAGTTAGTCATCATAATTCGACCATGATACTTTAAAGAAAGCATTTAATAAACGGCCCACTGCCAGTAGAAAGTTAGCTGAAGTTAGCACTTCCAAAAGGTGTCTTCACCCCTGGCGTCGATTGCAGGTACGTTTAAAGATTAGTTTATTAGTTAGTTTGCGTTTATTAGACCTTTCGGTTTGTAGATGTGCGATTCACCTTCCTCCACCGAGCGGCATCAGGGTTACTACAAAGACATGCTGGAGCTGAACAAGAATTCAGAGAGAATGATTGAAGACGTGGAGAACATATCAGGTTAGAAACTTGTCAACTGTCACGGAGGACGTTAATGTAACGTCTGCTTATATTATATTTGTATTGTTTTTATATATGTGTGTGTGTGTGTGTGTATGTATGTATGTATGTATGTATGCATACATATACATTTTTAATGACACATTTATCCCTGCATACTGACGATGCAGATATATAATGCATGCAATCAATGTATATCCATGTAGGCTATACAACACATTAACCTTGGCTGTTCTTTGTGAACATGCAGTGCAGTTAACCTGGATGGCCTATGACATGGTGGTCCAGCGGACCAGCCCAGAACAAGGGGACATGATGCTGAGGCTCCAAGACGCTTATAAGAGATGCAAAGCTTTTATCTGTAGGGAAGAAGATGACTCAGAGTTGAACAAGGAGCCCCGAGAAGACAAGTGAACCCATCTGAAACCACATTGCCCTAAAAGGGATGATCCATTAGTTATATTTTGTTTGGGATTTCAGAAGGGAACATAGTTTTGGCTAAATAAAGATATTCATTGTTACACTGTGTTATGTTGTTGACCAGTAATGTTCTATGTTAAGCTTAACCAGTAATGTTGTCCAGTCATGGGGACCAATGTTCTTCATTTAAAATATCTTACTTGGTGGTGCATATTGTGTTGCCAAGCCCGAAAGTCGACAGTGTTGATAGCATAAACAGCGGTTTACGGCTGCTGCTGCGACTGCACTATGTTTTTGTGAAATAAATAATAACATTAAAAAAAAATGTACTCCTATGGCTTCAGATAATTACTTTCACTCTTTGGGCAACATAGCAGATAGTACACACCATTTTATATATGACATTTGTGGTTGTATATGCAGTGCAAAGATCTATACTGATTGAGCACAAGCAATTATTGTTGGAGATAAAGTCAATTGGGCTATTACAAGGGAATTCCATGTTGTAATATTAGTTTTTTTTCCCAGATGGAAACCTCCGAGATGAGCAAAGAGGATAATTGCTTTCCTGATTCCACCGATTTTGAGGACCTCCTTGGTAGACTCGACTCCCTACACAGGGACATGACCGGACTGGCATGTATGTGAGTGATCATCCTGGACCCTAGTCCTAACCCTTCAACCGACCCCATAGTTTCTGTTGCGTATGCTACTGAAGTTACTTTGATAAAGTGCAATTTGCATACATGCAAAGCCCAAAGTACCTTTTGATGCCAACGCAATATTTGTAATCGTGCATTGCTTTGTTAATGATACTGTTGGGCTCATTTGAAAATTTGGATACATGGGGATTTCACATACAGTTCCGCCATCCAGCAAATATTTCTAACCAAGATGATCGCTTGGTGAACAACGACAATGGATTTTGCCAAGTGTGTCAATTAAGGTTAAAGAATCATCTTTGTACTTGGTTTCAATTAGCTTGGGTTCCGCTGAAGGCTGTATTTCAGAATAGTTTGTCCATCAAAAACACATAAGATATGAAAGGCATGTAGTGACACAGGTTATCTAAACTTCATACCGATTCATGATAAAATATTTCAGTTTAATGAGCTGCAATTTACAAATGTTATATTATTAGGCTACATACTTTATAACAAAGACAAAACAACAAAAATCACTGCTTATTAACTTTCACTCTTTCCTGCTAGCAGGAATGCACCTGAGTGCATTTTGAAAGTGAACGCTCTTCTTTTTGTTTCTGCAGTGCAGACGGAGCTCAGGCAGTGTGATTTGATTGTGCATTTTGGCCACCCAGACAAGATGGCAACTCTGAAAAGATTAGATGCAGGACAGATTCCACCGAGTCCAGCCCTCACACTTGAAGAATAATAATAAATGGTGTGTATCAACAAAGAATAATTGAGTTTTGTGTTGGTTTTGGTCAGAATTCCAATAAGACAATAATGGTAGAATGACAAAGATTGTATAATAGAAAAGAAATGTCTGTTGTTGTTGCTTGGCGTTTAGAAAGAAATCCACTTGAAATCCACCATTTAACCATTTCCACCATTTAAACATTATATAACCTTTACACATGTAAATTAGCTCAGATTCATGACTGATCTGTCGAAGAGTGTGACCGTTCATTCAGATTTAATTAAACAGGAAAACCGAGGCATAAAAAATCAGGGAAAGACCGTTTTGATCTCTAATGCCATGTTTAATTAACCCGAGGCACAAGATGTCATTTTTGGATATGATCTCATGAACTATACAAAACAAAATTAAAGGGAGAAAGGAAACATCTGCATTGTTATGAGATTGCCTCACTGACTCTTTGATCATGAAGTAACGTTTGCCTTTGCTACTGATAATACAATTGTAGACATTGTATTAATCAGGGCAATAGGTGCACGGCTGCTCACACAATTCGTGTAATGTAAAACCTAATTAAAAGGCGCAAACCAAAGATGACGCCATCAAGGCCCTTGTCCACGGTTAACTGACTATGTGTCTTTCATCGCTTAAAGTTTGGAGCTCCACACAGAGCGTGGACTGTGTCCAAATCATGGATGTGATCAGATGATTTCAGATGACGTTACGCAAGCTGTTTCTACTACCTAGGTTCCTGTTGTTTTTTCTCATCACATTTGATGAGGTTGTGTGTGAGCTTTTTCGCCTGTACTAACAAGTTTACGGATCCTTCTCAAAGAGTCACGCATGACGCAACACATAGACAATAATGGAGACTTCGAGCACCTCAGAAATGTTAACCCTCTGCAAGCAAGATGCCAAAAATTGAGGAGTGGGATCTCACATGAAACAACAATCCATGCGGCCCTTGTTAACCACGCTAAGATCAGCTTTGTGTACACAGTAGGCCTACTGAACTTTACTAATTTGTATCCATATCACCACCTAACGAACGTGTCAAAACCAATATAACTGGTTGCAGCTGTCCTCTGTTACTATTTAAAATTAAATAACAATGTTTTATTAACTGCCCAACGGTTTTGCAAATATACCTGGAAAAAATATGAGGTATCGAAATGTACACAATTTGTTATACAACACTGCCACCTTCTGCCACAGGAAAGCAGTAGCCTATTATACGGCGAATAGCGCCTAGTGCCTAGTGGCCGCAGAAATGACATCTTATAGCCTACCCTTAAGTTTTGACTTTTATGACACGCGAGTCAAATCAAACCACATCACTAAAACATGTTGATAGCAAATTACTCGGATCTTGTTGGTTTTGTACACGATGTTTCATACAAGCGTCTCTGTCTATCTGTGAGTGGTTGTTGACACATTCACATGTGAGGTTTTTTTTTTTGTTATGTGCGTGGGTATGTCTCTGTAACTTACATAGCCTATATTACAATGTTATAGCTCTTGAATGCTTCTTTGGCAAAATGTGATTAATACTTTGCATCTATACTCCTACGCTTGAAATGCTCAACACTTGGCCAATATCATTGTAAAGCAGATATTTATTGTTTTACATCGTTTCTCCATTGTCATTGGCCAGCCCTACTGGACTGTAGCCTACACTAAATGTGTAGCCTACCTATACTTTACCTTTTTCACACTGAAATCACCTTTGTAGAGACGCTAACCATGCAAAAACAGTACAAAACTTTCACTCATGTAAAAACAAAAGAAAAACAAAGTCTCACACTTTTACGCACAAAAATAATTTTAAATGTTACGGACCTATATAAATGTTTACATATTTCAATAAAACAGCATACATAGGAACTAGTAGGCTATATAGAAAATGCACGTGTGATCTGCTTTATAAATGGCTTAATAGGATTAAGTTCTGAATCGTTTACCTTCCATGGTAAGAAACGGGGAGAACCGGGGAATATTAAAAAAGTGCCGCCCTCTTCTGGACGTGCCCGAAAGTGCAAGGAGCATTGTTTTCTACATGAACTTTATTTTTTTATATTTTATGTTTATATTTTAACTGATTTTTTGTATGTAACTGTTCATTGGTTGGGTTAATAGTTATGACTTGCTAAACCAACATGAAATATTGTGTTTTTGACATGATCTGACAAGTTATATAGCAATATAACATGTATAATATTTTCATACAGGAAGTCAGACCAGGATGAATAGCACTTCATGTTGATGACATTAAAATTAATGTTTTTGTAATCATAAAGGCAAATTGTGTCACATGACGGAGTATCTGCTTAGTTTATAACCAGTGAGTGAGCTCCCTCCAACTATGGGCTGTTATCGACTTTCCACTGTGACTGGGATCAATTTGTATATTATGTGTAGGATCGTCCTAATACTATGGTTGCTGTATCACTTAGCTGCTCTATATTGACTTCATGGTTTGATTCTTCTCAACTCAGAAGTCCCCTTAAAAAGCAGTCATCCTATTACGGGGGCCTATTAGTGGCATATATTTATGTTTTCCTAAATATTACATGATTGCCTATCATAAGGATGGGAGGTGTACTTGGAGTCTGATCATTTATTAGGATTCTTTCCCATGTGTGGCTGATCTAAACATAACATAAATATCTTCCCTACCCAGTGCAAGGAGGACTCTGGTATCTCACACCCGAGTGATAGTGGGAGGGTAAGAAGGACCATCACACCAATCTCCCACAGAGACCCCCAGGCCTGTCTGCGTGAATACAGGGGTCCTCTTGGGGGGTCCTGGTGGTCGTCCTCTCCCATGCATGCCTCTTTCCTGGGAAAAAAAACGCAAAGAAAGCTATGGATAGTGCTGGTGGTGTTTTAAGGTGTCATGGAAATATAACTTAACAGGAGGTGCGCTTAGGTAATACTGAAACTGTACATTTGAATGAAAAGCTTATATTCTGCGAGAAATTTGAAAATCAATACAAAAAACCTGATATGAAACTTTTACAAAATGTTTTCAACTTATCAAATATGATGTAATGTGTGTGTGTGTGTGTGTGTGTGTGTGTGTGTGTTTTGGTGGGAAAGATGTTGGAGTTCAATTAAGAAACAATATGGCTCCAATATGGTGCTGTAGTTTGTGACCATTAGTCAAAGACAGAGACAAAGAGGTTACCAGCTTTCTGCTATCTCTGGGCCTTAATTAGAGCACAGCAGGTACGCATGGGAAACATTCGCTGCTAACTTCACGCACTCGCGCACTCTTCGGCCTTTGTGTGCGTCTGCGCGCGTGTGTGTGTGTGTGCGTGCGTGTGTGTGTGTGTTGTATTGGTACCTTTCCTTTTAAATCACATGGAGCTCTTTCTTTGGCTGTTTGAACAGATTATCACAATTAAAATATATTTTTGTGTGCTGTCTCGCTTGATTTAACATTTAATTTAAGATTAAATACAGTTTAATTTGCATTTTTTTTGTGCAGTTTATATGTCGAAGCACCTGACAGCAGTTGCATTGCTTATTTACTAAATCAGTGTGCCCTTGAATTATTCTTCCATTTTTCGACGTAGGACTATATCTCTTTTCTTTAATGCACTTTCTGCATGTCGCTTTAGACAAACGCGTCTGCGTAATGTAATGTTGATAATACAAAAAGTTCGACCCACCAGCCCCCACTTTAGTCAGATCTCCGCCTCGTCCGCCGCAGGCATGGACCCCCTGATGAAGCCCACTCATTTAGTTGGAATCCTGGCAGATTTATGACGTGTCAAGCTGAGAGGGAGATTCTAGACGTGGGCAAGCAATGGGAAAAGTGGTGGGAAACAAATGATCCCCCAGAGAAGTGTCTCGTTGCGTTACCGTCTTCCCGCCTAAATGGGGAGGTTATTTGACATCAGGGTAAATGCATAGCATTTCGTTTGACGTTTTCGTTCATTATCCAGTCATTTTATATTCCGAATGGATGCGATCCCCCGCTATCTCGAATCGATAACCGGGGGTTAGTTAGCTGTTAGGGTCTGTCAAAGGTTCGCCCCTTTACTTTGAGACATTGTTGTTATGTAGGCCTATGTCCTTTGTCCTATATGGTGTTATAAAAAAAATGGTAGCTTGGAGTCACTCATCGCGGATTACTGTGTTACTAAATGCGTAATTAAGCAGTGCTATGCTTTTCTAATTTGTCCTTCACAGGTTGGTTATACGCTATTAGAATGGGATTGACGTTGGTTATCATCAAAGTGTTAGCAACAGGAACATGGCTGGATAAACACTTGAGTTAGGTGTGAACTTCACCGCGTTGCCTACCTAATCCCCTTGTGTGTATTCAAAGGGGAATGCACCACCTGGGATGTGGTGGTTGCACCGTCTGGAATGTTCTGACCCCAGCCTGGGGAATAGTTTTCAACCCCTAAAGTGAGGAATACTCTTAAAAGACGAGTAAACATAATAGAATAAAGTACAATTTATTATATAATGAAGGACACAATACATAAATAGCATGGCATTAAAGACACACATTGAAGACGAAATGAAAGTGCGGTATAATATAAATGAAGATGCAATCTTTTGGCCTACTCGGGTCATAACAAAGAAAACCTTATTCATTGTCTCTCCTTGGGTGCACGGTGTCTCTTCCTGAAGCCCTGGGCGGGTGCGCCCTCTCTCTTGGCGCACACGTGTTTGACGATGACCTGAGAGCAGTCCTCGCAGTTCACCTTACAACACCACTGGAATTTACAGTTACAGCTGCTGGCGACCTCCGTGCGCCGCTCTTCCACTCTCAGCCCGCAGTCGTGGCACAGTCTGCGGCAGCTCCTGCGCTCCCACTGGGTAAGGCCGTTCCCGTGCTGCAGACACTCGCGGCCCTCGGTGCCGTGGAGCCCCAGGGTGACGTTCTTCTTGCAGTAGTCTGGCGAGTCCTCCAGGTAGATGAGCTCGGTCTGGGCGATGTCCTTGAACGCGTCCGCGATGGCCCCTCGGTTGTCCGCGTTGTTGGCCGCGCGCATGCGCCTTTTGTCCATCTCTAGTTTCTGAGCACGGTCGTGTTTCTCTTTGAGGTAGAGGCCCACGTCCCTGAAGTCGGACAGCTGCGTCCAGCACGTTTTGACGCTGCAGCTCTCGGACATGCCATGGCATCTGCAGATCCGCTTCATCGTGGCCTTCACTGCCTGTTATGATGAAAGGCATTCAGTGGGTCTAAGAAATATTGAATACAAACTCGTAACCCGACTGGTCAATCAACGTTGTCAGAATAACAATTGTGAAGGCCCTTATTACGAACGGAGCCAAGTCTCACCTTCCGTCCGGCTTCGTTGTTGTGGAGGTTGACGGCGGCCCTGGAGTCTTGTCCGGTCTCTTGAGCATCCACATATTGTTTGGAAATCCTCTCTCCGAAGTCCACGTTATCGCTACAACCACCCCACAGCCAGCCACGACCACCTGCAAAACCAGAAAGAAGTAAGGGCGTTTAGTAAGGGCACATGTATGCGCAAAGTAGTCACGCCACCAGGGTTAATATCTCCATCAAATACTGTGTCCGATTCTTACCAATTTTTCCATTCTTGGAGACGTCGCAGCCACAATTCCCGAGGTCGCCCAGACTACAGTTTCGCGTTAGTGTGTACATGACACCTGCTGCACTGATGGCATGGACGAAAGATGTCTCTCTCGTCGCTGTTAAAAAATAACCAGAAGACCTTCAGAATTGGGAATGTCCTACATCACACGCACAGAATGTTTGTGCAAATTTGCAATATAATGTTATAATTGATCTCATAGACTACGTGATTATATTTGAACACATTTGGATGATTATTGTTCCAAAGGCTTCATTTACAGCACACTGAGATAAATTGGGTTAAAGTGTCCCATTACAGGAGTTGTTTAAGAGGCTTACCGCTTCGCATTCCCCTGAGCTGGACGGCGCTGTCAGGGCAGTTCCATCGTTCCCAGGCGAACTGATGTTTGCACTCCTCAATTCCGTCCCGTGTGCCCATCTGCACGCTCGTGGCATAGTTCAGAAATGCCTACATAAAAAGGCAACAGTTAAGTGTGTCCCTTAATCGGCTTAATCCAAAATTGTAATGTGAGATTTCCGAAAAAAAAAAAAAATATATATATATATATATATTACCTTAGGTCCCGTCATGAGTAAGCTATTTGCGACCCTTATGGGAGGAACATGTTGAAAAACAGTTAGACAATATCAAACAAAGATGTACCCACATTAATTTCCAAATGTATGATAGTGAAGATGTATTCAACTTACCAAGCATTGGCTGCAAAACCTTTGAAGTGGATAATAACCAGTAGCCAAAGCAATGAATAAACCATTTTGTATCCTCAGTGCTTGCCGCAAAAACGAGGACTGGCCTTACTTGCGCCTGCGTTCGGACGCTTTCTTCTTTTATTTTGAATGGGAGGACAAATGATGACTCTGTTCTGTGTTTCCGTCTACCGATGAGGCTGATTGGGCCCTGGGATCAGGAAACGCCTTTTGCGATCTTCAAAGGCTGGCATTACGCGACAGTTTACTTTTGACCCCGAGGCTGGGTGACACCAGCCATACGATTAATGACTTAATCCCGCGACGTCCCGCAGAGGCTAAGAACCATGACACCCGCTCACAATATACAAACGGAGTCACACATGCAAAGTCCCCGTCCTTCCCCTGCCGATCAAGTAGCCTTGAACACAGGCGAATAAATTATTAGAATATTTATTTTGGGATACAGAATACTATGCGTTTTACAATAAAAATAGATGATTGTTTAACTCGTCATTGTCAACAATAGAAGAAACCTCAAACTAAAAACTAAAACAGGACCTCATGTTGCAAGTGGAAGAGTTGAGTCTATAACAAGTTTGGGTCCTCGATCAAGTGGAAACGAGCTCAAATGGGTTTTGCCCCATTCTGAATAAGTGCATGAAAAATATTTACAGATATGTATAAAGTAGTTACGGTAACACAGTGTTCATTATAAACGAATTGCATTTGATTCTTGAACTGCAGTAAACTATACTTATACAGGTATAGCCACTAATGCCTGCGCCCATGGTGTCTCCGTTTGGTTTTATTGTGGGGCTTGCGTCCTCTTTCTCTGCGCGCGCAGTAATATTTGGTGACAGTCTGTGTGCATCTCTCACACTTTACAGTGCAGCACCAGTGAAATTTACAGTTGCAGCTGCTGACCATCTCCACGCGCTTTTCCACCACTCGTAGGCCGCACTCGTTGCACAGTCGGCGGCAGCTCCGTCGTTCCCACCGCGTCATGTTCTTGTCTCCCTTGACGCACTCGCGGCCCTCGGTGCCCTGCAGGCCCAGGCTCAGGTTCTTGGAGCAGTAGTTCGGAGAGTCCTCCAGATAAATCAGTTCTGTGCGGCGGATGCCGCTGAAGGCGTCGTTGAGGGCGCCCCGGTTGTCCGCGCTGTTACCCGCTCTCATGCGCCTCTTGTCCATCTGTAGTTTTTTGGCCTGCTCGTGCTTCTCCTTCAGGTAGCTGCCGACGCTCCTGAAGTCGGGCAGCTGCATCCAGCAGGTCTGGATACTGCAGCTCCCCGACACGCCATGGCACTTACAAGCTCTCCTCATGGTGGCTTTGACGGCCTGCAACAATATTACAAAAGTCAATATCTCTAATATTCTTATTTGTAGTGTCATGCAATGCAGGATAATCAATATGTATATATTTTTTAGATTATTGATTTGTATTATTTATAACCATACCAATCTTCCAGCTTCGTTGTTATGCAGGTTGACAGCTGCTCGTGAATCGTGGCCATTTTCCAGTGCGTCAACAAATTGTTTGGAAATCTTCTCTCCAAACATAACGTTGTCACTGCAACCTCCCCAAATCCATCCCCTCCCACCTGGCAAGAAAAAGTAAAAATAAAGTTAAAGCTGCTATTCCAGAGCCGTTGCATGGGTCAAAATTGGGCATTTGTAATAATAATTAATTAATTGTAATAATTGTGTTTTATAAACAGGCTCGTCCAATCTTCATTGACTTACCCATTTGCCCTATTTTGGAATCGTCACAACCACAGTTGTCAAAGTCCCCCATGCTGCAGTTCTTCGTCAATGTGTACATGACTCCTGCTGCGCTGATGGCGTGGACATAAGACGTCTCCCTCGTTGCTATATTGAAGAAGCCAAATACATTTGTCATTTTCACTTAGATCAACTCTGTAAGACTCTGTAAGACCAAAACTATGCGCATCCCGTGTGCGTAACCAGTGCGTAAAAACACAAACCCAATCCTATCCACTGATTCGTCGTAGATTATATTATGTTTAAAAAAACTGTATTGGGCGCATTATCTTACCACTGCGAAGGCCGGTATGCGTTGACAACTGCAAGGCGCTCTCTGGGCAATTCCACCTGTCCCATCCAAACTGATGTTTGCACTCCTGTATTCCACTCTGTGCACCCATTTGCACGCTGCTGGCATATGTCAGAAAAGCCTTAACAAACAAAGCATGATATTAGTTGTTGACCAACAAACAAAGGATACAAATGTTTTGTTGACCATCTGTTCGGTCAGTAGATGTAGCTGCATGTATGTATATAATTCACCTTTGGCCCCGTCATGAGGAAGTTGTTCGCTGACCTGGATAATAATCATAAAAAATACGTTAAGTCAAACATTTCCACATCCAAAAAGTGTATGTGTTCAAAGTTGTTATTTTTTTTACATACCATGCGGAGGCAAACAGAACGTGATAGCATATGGATATAATTAAGGTTTTTATCAGATAAGATCCCATCGTTCCAAGAAGTCCTGGTATAGTATCCTAAGTGGGCCCGATCAGAGTTGACGACTGTTGTGGTGAAGACTAGGGCAGGATGATATTTATACCGTCTGCCGCGTCGATTGACAGATTTCTTCCCCCTGCTGGTCACGTTGCTTTGTTAAAATGGCCCACGGTGATGGCCTTGTCCTGCTAACAAACAAGAGACGTCTGGGCATGAATGCACTTCAAAGAGTGGCTACAGACAGCTAAACAGCCTTGCATGTGTTCACCTGTCATTCCCAGGCTTCCCCCCCTCCTTTATTCACTTTCCCACGAATTCCAAAACTAACAATACAGTAAATGAACTAAATCAAATGTTTTTAAACACTTTTCATCAAGTTTGCAAGCAGATCATTATTCTAAACGTTTATGACCATTCATGTCGGCCTATGTATTCAATATTCCGTTTAGATGAGCAGCGGTATGGGAAGCGGCCCTCGGGGCCCCACGGGGACTACAAAGCCAGGCTCTTTCAGCAGCTCAATATATAGTCATGTTAATACTGTATCACACGTCGGCGACATTGACATGGCCATGGCAATAGAGGATAATAGATGTTTCCTCTGGAAACAACTAGGTGCGAAACCAGTCGGGAATTTACGACAGTGAAACAAAACAATACAATATGATACGTGGGAAATATTCAATGTTAGAATGCGCTCTTCTTTGGGATTACTCGCTCAGCAATGGTAACGTGACGGTAAGGGATCGCCTCTCACTCATTTAATATTAAAGTAGCCTTGGCTTTACATATTCATTTGAGCAATGTGATACCACTGCCAAATTGCTAAGATGATTCATCATAATCAGCACATCACGTTGAATTAAACGGAACATGTAAAATCCCAAATAAACTACTCAAAACTCTTAATAGACAATTTGACAAATTCTGTATAGGCCATCGAGCGAACTCCTTAACACAACAGCGCTTAATGTGAGGATGATCCCGATTTATAAATGAATCCCATTCATTCGACAATTTGCCTGAAACCCATAGGCCCAACGCCTAAATCTACCTGGGAAATAATAAAGAGTGATCACATTCAAATCCTAATCCCACAGAACTGCTGGAAGAACTATTCAATGGGGACCTTAACTCTTTAGGGGACAGTTAGGGGCCAGTGACATGTGAACAATGATCTGCCGATGGGGCGTGATTCCTCATGATTGTTAGAGATCCCATAAACATCGAAACTGCCGTGATCCAAATGATTCACGTGCAGTAGCTAATTCATTGCTAAAGCCTGTATTACTATTATTATCGATACGTTACAAATCATTCACCATAAGTGCATAATGCATAGGCTTATATTAATAAAAACATAAACGATAGGCTATAGCCTACTGCTCGTCCTCGTGACTATCCCATAACCAATAATACAATTTATTATACTACTACTACTACTACTACTACTACTACTACTACTACTACTACTACTACTACTACTACTACTACTACTACTACTAATAATAATAATAATAATAATAATAATAATAATAATAATAATAATAATAATAATAATAATAATCAGGCTTTTAATAATTTCAGTTGGGCCTCACTCAGTGATCGTATGAATGAGTTTTTGGAAATTATTCTTTCACAATTTGACCGTAGGACTCACATATATTGTCTGCATGAAAATATCTAATTTTTAGTAATAGGTTCTTCCAACAATGTTATAGGGCTTTACGAACTTATTGGATTTATATGAAATATCCAATGCAATGCCAAACGCATGGACTCCGTCAGCCTACTTTGGTAACAAGTCAGGTCCGTACGTTCATTCTGACAGTTTATTATGGTCGACACATGTGTATTCAACTGCAGCCGTCGACGTAAAATCGACTTCAAACGCGCATAGACCTAACATCCTATCTACTTAAAATACCATGGAGTAAAATGCGCGTTCAAGGAATTTGGGAGACATTAAGCCGTGCACGGTGGGGGGAGTGGTGATTTAGGGCTTCTCGAGGTGTGATAAATAAAGCAATAAAAGGAGAGAAGGTGGAAAAAGTCACAGTCTGCCGACGGGTGACAGGATTGGCGACGCCAGCCCTTTGTTTCGTTCTACGTGTATAAGCGTAGGGTTTTTATCCTGGTAGACTGGGCCCAGGATATGATTTTAAGGGCTATTTAAGCAACCATCCCATTACGATTTGGAACAAGACCTGTACATTGTGTCTATCATTTATAAACCGCAGCGCCCGTTCAAATGATTACCCTACATAGAAGCCTACATGAAGAGGTGAGGAGAGTTAGCTGTTATATCTGCTTTAAACATCCCCTCTCTGTCCCTCTTTCTGCCCAAATCGGCATGTTTTTTAAATGTTATAATCAGCCTAATAACATAAGACTGATTATAACATGAGGTTTATTATATTGTGGTTGTTTTTTTCTTGTATTTATACTATGTCAAGTAAAAGTGCTATGAAAATGAAATGGATTATTATTATAATGTAAGTTATTGTTTTATATAAGGGGAAGGAGGGTTGGACATTGAGACAAAAAATAATTTATGATCATTCTTATTGGAGGCTAGCTATGTATAATCAAACATTAAAGGATATTTAAATGATTTATGGTAGACATTGTTACACACAATATGGACGCCAGTCACTGGTAATTCCAATCATTTACATTTATTTCATAAATAAAATCAAAGTAAAAAGTTGATTATGAAAACACCCCGCATGATTAGCATCAGATTGTTTCCCCCCAACCCCTGCCCCCATCCTGCATGCATGCCTGCCTGGCTCTGTACACTACATCACCACACCCCTTCCTACTTTGGCCACATCACTTCCTGGTCTGGCTGCATTACTTCCTGGTTTGGCTGCAACACTTCCCGGTTTGGCAATATAGGATACATGTTAGCAAAAGGCTAACCTAGAACAGAAGACAGGCACCCAGGCGCTTAGGTCCTCCCCCCACCCCCCCTCGATGAAAATAGGGGCCCTCCGAAGATGCTGAGCACCATTACAGCACCCCGGGCCCCATAGCACGCTTATCAGAAGATTACATGAGGGAATTATTTTTGTAATACTAAATAATCAAAGGAAAGTGCATTTTTTTTTTGCTTCGTCATCTCTGCCTCAGGCCGGAACTTGTGCTTCCAGGTCAGGGTGTTGCGTCTCCTTTTCGCTCCTGCTCGATGGCTGGGGTAGAGGAGAGGGAGAGAGAGAGGAGGGAGGGAGGGAGAGAGGAAGGGAGGGAGAGGAATAGGGAGAGCGATTAGTTTGTGCATGCTCTTTGGGTGTGTGCAGTGCAGCTGTCGGGGGTATGCTACTTTCTGATCTGTAAGGGATGCCTAGATGATCTGGTGTATTGCGGGGGGGGGGGGGGGGGGGGGGGGGGGGTGCACTGCAGTTGTGTGCATACGTTTTGACGTTGCTGAATTGCAGTGTGCTCTGCCAACGGCAGTGGATGTGACATACACACTAACACACGCACCAACGCACACCTGCATACATAATAGCAACTCACTCTCTTTGGTGGGCAGAGGGTTTTTCTCTTTTGTCTCCGTCTTCTTCAGCTTTGTCTTGTCAAAGCTGGAGATCTCAGTCATATCGGGCTTATCGGACATCTTGGCTTTAGGGAAGAGAGCATAAGGACCGTTTAGCGCTGGGCTTGCCTCTCAGAGACATGCTGCAAATACAAAATGTCCGGAGCGTTCCTCTCACCTACGCCCCTGTTAGATGAAGGGTTATTGTACAAATGTAGAATACAAAATCGAAAGAAAAAATATCTGAAATCATGATTGGCCAATTGTGACCATATGTATTGCATATATATTTACATATACATATACATGAATATGTTGTATTTGATGACACATTTATCCCTGCATACTGACTAAGGGAGTGGCTGACAGAATGGGGTAGCTCCCTCCCTCCCCGCTAGAGGATATATATATATATATATATATATATATATATATATATATATATATATATATATATATATATATATATATATCTATCTCCTTAACGTGTGCACAAACCATGCATCCAGACATGTCTGGGTGCATGGTGCCATGCTGCCACCCCCCTTTGTTATCCCCCCCCCCCCCCCCCCCCCCCCCCCCCCCCCCCCCTCCTGAGGCGAGGCTGGCTCAGGCTTTGTTCTCCTGCTCAGCTCAGCCTCTCCTTCTGCATCCAGCCCTGCAGCCCCCTGGACCCGTACAGCACCACTACCCCATCTGGAGTCACTGCAGTCCTTTTCCTTTTTTTTCAGATGGTACCATCCCCAGCCCCAGCCCCAAGCCCATCCCCAGCCCCAAGCCCCAAGCCCCAGCCCCAAGCCCCAAGCCCCAAGCCCAGCCCCAGCCCCAAGCCCCAAGCCCCAAGCCCAGCCTTTTGTCCACCAACTGTTCTGTTGTGAGCAGCCCCATGCAGTATGTTATTAACAAATTGTCATCTTGACGCGGATGAATGAAAATCTTTCGCTGTAAATTTACTCCAGCCTGCAGTTACTTTCTTTGTGAACGGTTACAATGTAAGCATATATGAATATGCTGAGCTCATGACTCATATATTCTAGTAACATCCCCCCAAGGAGAGGAATTCTGCCACACAAAGATACATTTATCAAGATAGAAATGAGCTGGCCTGACAACGAGCCACGCCAAGATGTCTCAAATACATCCCATGGTTCATTACACTGACTCATTAAACCGACCGATATTAGACCATAATCCTTCTCATCTTCATCACTACCTCCATCATGAGCGGTACATGTCATTTGCTAGTGTTGCTCCAGCCACACCCAACCCATCCTTTGTTGCTGAGCACCAGAGGGGAAGATAATCACACAGAAATGGAGGGAGAGGTAGACAGACTGACAAACAGATAGCTAGAGAGAAAGGCATACTATATATATATATTGTATATATATATATATATGCACAGGGAGAGAGAGAGACATAGAGACACAGAGAGAAGGAGCAAGAGAGAAATGTAGAAAACAAGGCAGATGGATCAGGTCTTACCGGTGATTTCCAAAGAGCTGAGGGTGAGCGTCTACACGTGTAGCGAGCCAGGCGGTGAGTGTGCAGGAGGAGGGAGGGCACCGCGTTATGGAGGAGAGTGGGAGAGAGAGAGAGAGACTGGTGGTGTGCGCGCACGCCTGCTTTTTGCACCAGGGTGTGGCCTTAAGAGGAGGAGGAGGAGGAGGGGGTGTCAGGAGAGAGAGAGAGAGAGAGAGAGAGAGAGAGAGAGAGAGAGAGAGAGAGAGAGAGAGAGAGAGAGAGAGAGAGAGAGAGAGAGAGAGAGAGAGAGAGAGAGAGAGGAAGGGAGAGAGAGAGAAAGCTTAGTCAGTGCTGCTTCCATTCCTGTTGTCAATATTCCTTGTTATTTCTGCTCCCCGGGGTTAATGGCTGGGGGGAAACCGTGACCAACAGACAACAGCTGTGCTTCTTGCTTGGTTGGGGATGAAATGATTTATGCCCTGCATTACTTAGGCCAGGATTCAGCATACTTTACTGTATTTGGTCAATAAAGTGTGCTGCAGAGCAGACACAATGTACCATGATACAGCTTGTACCTGCTATTGTCTATTATATGCTATCTTGTGTTGGCCTAGATACTTTATAAGAGTAATAATAATATCTATATTTTTTTAATTGATGTTCCATGAAGAATTATTACAAACATAATTTCAATTTGATCAAATAAAAGCATCGTGGTCATTTGTTTAATAGGCTATAACAGACCCCTAATCGTGACAAAGTACATTTGCTTTATTTCTGCAATGTTTCTGACATAGACTACTATTTAATCTCATCACAGTGCAATGTGATTATGAATTTCATACATGTTGTTAACAATTTATTTTAATAAATAGAGGTTGATCACATTAAGGGCATTATTTGTAGAACACATAGTCAGTTGTTGACATCATAAAACAAGCTGGTGCAGGGAAGGCCACGTCCGGTTAAAAAATAGCCCGTTTATATTGCAAGCAATGTAATAGTGACTCACGGTGACACTGACTCTTAATATGGTGCTAAGCATGTGGACCGACCTTTGAGTGCTCGTCGTTCAATTCTTGACATCATATTACGGAAGGAGAGATACAGTAACGTTAGGATGAGGTCATTCTTCAATAATTAGCGTTCCCTGCTCTCGCGGGACATTACAGTACCACCTACTGGTTAGTCTGTGGCACTGCAAAGTATTTGCTTCCGTTGAGTCATAGTCATTTGTCCGAAAGAAATATTATTTATAATGATAACTCACTTTTAATTCTGAGTCCTGGTTAACTATTATTAACTATTATTAATTACTTTCGCTAATCACTTTTGGGTCAAATGCCTATGGACCTCCTAAATCTAACTAACAAATGGACATGATGACTCACACTGCGAAGCCCTATGACCGCCGGAAGGGCTCTCACTGATCTTGGAACAAAGGACGATGCAATCTCATTAGGGGTCGCTGTTGTAGGGTAGGTCTCGGAAGGCCAGCCAGTTTACAGACACGCAAAAATGTTATTCAAACACATTTGAAAACACATTACTGACTTTTACGCTATATTATATTTTAATTAATTGAATGGGATTATTTTTTATTGGTTTCGGAACCATGAACCATGTTTAATTTAGTTAATTTGTCTTATTGGTTAACAATAAGTTTGTTTTTTTTAAGATTTTCATTCAAATCTTGGGAACTCTCAAAGCTCCTCGTAAATAGTCCGGCCGAAATTTTCCATACAGCGAATTTCAATCTTCAATTTGTGTGATTGAGGTGAATCCCACTAGAGGTCGCCAAGTAGTCATCTCGTTAAATATTGTCGTAGGCCTACGTCGAAACACAATGACATTTGCTGTTTCATTTTGCTCCTCTGTAGGCCTTAGTGTGATAATTGATGAGGATAACATATACAATAAAAACATCCATATGTGTGTGTGTGTGTGTGTGTGTGTGTGTGTGTGTATTTTTGAGCAAGAAGGGGTCAGTCAATCCATGAAACATTTAGGAAGTGTTCCTTCTGAGAATTATCTGTAACCTCTGAATACAATCAGATCATTGACCTTCTGGAGATGTGTCAAACACCTCCTATTAACCTTTGCTTCTAATATGCAGAAGTGGACACTGCATGAGACTTGTGTAGAAGGTCATATTGATCAGTCTGCCAACCGTTGGCAGTCCACAACAACATAAGTATTGACTGGACCCCTTAGCGTGTATTTATTTATTTTCAACAGACTATTCAAACATTTTAAGTTTAAGTGTCAAGCAGATAGTAGAGAAAGCCTATTTTCTTGCATGCTAAATAAAGGGTTCTGTATACATACGTGTGTCTATTTTCTTAAAACTGGAACTAGTAAATTCTACAAAGTAGATTAGTGTTTTGGAGATGAAAGTGTATTTAATTTGAACTTTTTGCCAGTAAACTTTATAGACCTTTTGGCCTGTAAGGCACTAATACTATGTGTTAGTGTCTCACATGAAAAAAATGATGTATAAATGATGTTGATGATGTTACCCAGATGTGATTTTATTCAAAATCTTTACGATTAAATGCATCAAACCATTTGCGAGTAACAAATTATCACGGGAGGTGAATCATGCTTTAGTTTATTTAAATCTATTGGATGTGAATGCTGCTGTATACGCAGTATCACTCTATATGTAGTATCTTCCCCATGTCTGATGATGGCAGCAGAACTATTTGCATGTTTTGCAGTGTTATTGTTCACTGTCACTTGCACTGTGTATTTGCTCCACCAGGCTGCACTCAAACCTCTTGTACATTTGTACAACAATGTGAAAAATAAAAAGGAAACAAACGTTATCTTTTTTTTTTTTCGGCAACGTGGAAAGAATCTCAACAGACAGAGCATTAGCAATGCTACAGGAGTCCTCCGTGATGTCACTAGGTTCCAATAATTCTAAGCTGACTTCAGAAATATCATTTGACACAAGCCACCTGTGGTCTAGTGAATCACCAGGTGTGGAGTGTACTAACAAGAAGCCTTTGAAAGAAGTGATGTTGTGACTGAGCTAGATAAGGCAGTATGCCAATCAGTATGCCATATGTCTCAACAAAACAGATTGATAGTTCATGCTGATGCACATATATTAAAGAGCATACTTGATTCATAAATCGGCTATGTGGAAAACAGCAGTATTTAATAATGAAATTATTCTTTTAAAATCATTTCTTGATTCATTCCGACCGTAGCATTCAAACACAGGCACGCACGCACACACGCACACACACACACACACCCACACACACACACACACACACACACACACACACACACACACACACACACGAACACACAAAGAATACAGCAGTTCAAGAATGATTTTGTTAATTTGTTTATAGCTGGACAATTGATAATACATTATTATTTCAGTCCATATTTAAATCTCAATTGGCAATTCTCCCATGAAAACATCCCCAATAAGTGGTCTCTCGGTAGTTTGAGTTTTCTATGTAGTACTTTTTAAAAGTTTAAGGATAAGGAGGTATGGAGGAGAGCTTCCCAAGGGAGCAGGTAGTGTAAGATGTGTAGGGTTGAAAGGAAGGAGTCTCGGTGAGAATAGATAAGGGCAATGCTAAAGCCACTGGCCTGCACAATTAATGATTCCACAGCCGATTGGTGCCGTGGTGTTCCAACACTTGACCAATGGGCTGAGCGTATCTCAGTTCTGGAGGAGTTATCTCATCCAGGCAGCTGGAGGGCCGAGAGACAGGGGCGAGCGAAGGCGAAGCAAATCAGTATAGAGAGAGGGAGAAGAAAGAGAGAGAGAGAGAGAGAAAGAGAGAGAGTGTGTTAGAGGAGAGGGAGATATGTAAGAGGGGGATACTACCGTAAACAAAAACGAACCACATTAAAATGTCCCCATATCAGGTATCAACGTGTAAAGCCCTAATTAACTGTAATTATTTTCCTTGTATGTGTGTGTATGTTTGTGCGTGTGTGTGTATCTTTTCATGTGTCCCTGTTTGTATTTAGTGGGCGACCACAGGGGGCATTTCGGTTGTTCTGCAGGCCTGTGGCAGTGACGCGTATATTCTGCTGAAATCTGTCCTCCATGCTCTGTTTCTCCCAGAGAAACACACACAAGCACTCACACCAACACTCACAACCAGAGGCTCGATTGAATTAAGCAAATGAGTTAAACCCACGTATCCGTGAATGAGATGATCAACGGGGATGGTGTGACAGTGCTCACACACTCACACGCACACAAACACACACACACACACACACACACACACACACACACACACTCACACGTGTTGTGATGCCAACTGAACAGCGACTGAATACAAATCGATGCTGTGAGTCTGCGATGATGTTCATCATTGCTGGTTAGATCATTAACACTGGTCCACTGTAGAGTGACCCTGTGTTAATGTGATGCCTAACTGATCCATGAAACAAAGGATATTTCACAGACTAAAATGTCAAGGTCAGGTTTTTGTCAGTAGGTCCCAAGAAGAGAGGAGTGTTCACAAAACAGATCTATTTATAAGTCATGAAATAATATAATGAACTTGAGTGTTGCAAGTCAAAATCCCAACAATGCCTGGGAAAGCGTAGGTAAACATGGACATTAATCATTTCTCTGTGAAAATACAGGTTAAGTCACAGTTGGTTATGAAGGCATACATCTTAATTTGAGAACTTTAAGTGGTAATTTAAATGCATGTTCAGGTAATAGTCCTGAGACTTTCAAAGCTGACATTCCCCTTGCTGTTTCCCCTAGCTCTGAGAAGAGTGAATAAGTTCAACTGCACCTTGTGGTTTCTTCTAAAAACAAAACTCCTTTCGGTACTGGTTCAAGAGATCATCCTAAAAAGAAAACTATCAAATTAACACCTCAAAGTGAATTTATTTTCTAATATCAGTGTTTTTCAATATGCTTGCTGTTCTAGAGAGCATATTGTATGTTATTGTGTTTGCAGATAATGTTAGTGCATCAACCAAAACACCAGCAGGGAAAATAATATCAAAAGAACATTAGATATTCTTCTATAGGACACTTCATGAAGTAAATAGTAATTATACTACTGTTTGTCAATGTCTAGTTGTTGTTCCAATCCGATCAACATTGTCAGAATCTGTATGTGCCTCACATTATTTGTTTTTCCGTTTCCAAATCCAATTTCTGTCCACAATCCGTTTGTGTAAAAGTCTTAAAGGGGCTGTGTTTAGCTGCACCGGGATCAATTCACACACAGTAACTCATCCGAAAAAGTGAAAACAAACCCAACAAACAAACAAATAGCACAAGGCTACGCAACAACAATGTTCAATAAACGCTACACTAAGCCCTGATCCCCCCTGAAACCCTCGCTTTCCATTCACCCCTGACACTACACGCCTCCCCCCTCTCCCCCCCATCCCCCCCGTCGGTGGAGGGCACACGGGCAGAGCCATCAACTGTGGCAGCCCCCGGTGGAGGGCTTAGGCTAGGATCTGCGGGTTGGCTCAGCCGTCTAAGCGCTACAAATGACCCGCAATATGCTCGAGTGGCCACCGGGGAAATGAGGCTTCCAGACATGCGGCTACATCACCATGGCACTCAAGAGGGAGAGAGAGCGAGAGAGATGGAAAGAGAGAGGGAGAAGGAGAGACGGAGAGGAAACTGAGGGGGGGAAAGCGTTTAACCATTCCGGCTCCACTGGGAACCTCCCACTTCTCGTTAAAAAGCCGATGGCCACTTATGACAGGAAGGATGGAGAAGATGATGAAATCTAATAGGCTGGCGGGGCTGCAGAGGCTTATCGGAAAGAGGGAGAGAGATGTCTTGGAAAGTGCAGTGTATGTTGTGGATGTGACCTGAGTGTATGTTTGTGTATCTGTGTTTGTGTGTGGGTATGTGTCTGGGTGTGCGTGTGTGTGTGTGTGTATATTTGTTGGTATGTGTGTGTGTGTGTGTGTGTGTGTGTTTGAGTGTATGTGTGGTGTGTTTGTGTGTGTGTCTGTGTGTGTGTGTGTGTATGCGCGCATATGCTTGTGTGTGTGTGTGTGTGTGTGCGCGCATGTGTTTGTGTGTGTGTGTGTGTGTGTGTGTGTGTGTGTGTGGAGAGTGGGATGTACCTGTAGGACTACGATTGGAAAGTCCAAAAGATAGATGGTGAGAAGGAGAACGAAAGAGAGAGGTGAGACAAGGTGGAAAGGACGGGGAAAAGGATCTCTTCAGAGATGGATTTGGAGCCAAAGTTGAGTCCATTAGTGTATCTGAGTGAATCTTGAACCATCTTGTTGTCTTCTGCTGTTATTGCGAGGAGAGAATTTCTGCCTTGCTTGGGTTTGAGGAGCCATCCGGGGACTCCTAATCTGTACTCAGCTGTAATAGTGATTTATTCCACCTGCCAGAGACATATGGATGTTCTGTGTGTGTGTCTGTGTGTGTGTGTGTGTGTGTGTGTGTGTCTGTGTGTGTGTGTGTGTGTTTGCGTGTCCGGGTACGTGTGTGTGTGTGTGTGTGTGTGTGTGTATGTGTGTGTGTGTGTGTGTGTGCATGTGTGCGTGTGTGTAAGTGCGTAGTGTATTGCCGCTGCACGTGTCGCTGTATATGCAGAGCGTATGTGCAGAAATCCGCATGGAACTCGCGCGTGAAATGCAGGGGACAACAGGCAGACGGCCCGTCAGAGGAGGGCTCGTGGAAGTGCTCTCCCTAAACATTTTCCCTTCAAACTCGCCTGATTATAATTTCAAGCCTCTCAGCCAGTCGTCATGTGTTGCATTGACTGAGGCGAGATAGCAAACGGAAAGACTGTGTTTGTGTGTGAGTGTGTCCTATGTCCACGTACAGCAAAGCAACTGATGTGTTGCTCTGAAATGTGTGCGTATGTTTTCTGTTTGTGCGTGTGTCCCCAAAAATATATTTTTAAATGAGAGAGCAGAGCAGAAGAAAGTAGAGGAGCAAAGAAATCTCAAGGCGATGAGAAGTAGGAAGAGGAAAGGAAAATAGGGGAGGGAAGGAAGAGAGGAGAGGAAAGGAAGAGAAGGGAGGAAAGGAAGAGAGGAGTGAAAAAGGAGATGAGAAGAGAGTGAAGGAAAGGAAGAGAGGAGAAAGAAGGAAGAGAGGAGAGGAGAGGAAGAGAGGGGTGGAGAAGGAGAGGAGAAGATAGGGGAGGAAATGAAGAGAGGACTGAACTAGGATGAGAAGAGAGAGGAGAGGAAAAGACGAGAGGGGTGGAGTAGGAGATGAGTGGAGAGTAGGGGAGGGGAGGGTTTTTGCATTCAAATGTTATAAAAATGACTCGTAAATAAATGGTTTTGTATCTCTACCCTGGTAGATACCTGCTGTCGCATCTTCAGTGGGTGTGCATGCAAGATATCTCCAATCCCACAGCAAAGCCAGCTTAGGCAGGTGCCCTTGCTCTCTGAGATAAGCAAGAAGCTTGAATGACATATTAAAGCGTTGAGACCGCACACAAACACATACAAACACACACACACACACACACATCTAGGCTTCTTAAGCCGGAAGTGCGGTCAAGCATTTCAGCCCATCAAGTCGAATCTAAATCCTGCTATTTTTATCCTCACATTAAGCAGCATGAATTGCTTGCAGATAAAGAATGTATACAAAACATATTTGACCCTTTACTGAGGTGAAATTTTGTGTTAAGGTAAACAAAGGTGTTTATGTTTGTACGTATGTATGCAGGTATATATGTCATTACGTACAGTAGGTATGCTATGCATGTCTGTACCGTATGTGTACATTCTTGTACGTTTGTATGCATGTGCGGACAGTATACACGCACAGAACGCATGCATGCACACTACGTACGTACATGATGGGTGAATCGATGTCTTGCAGGTGCTCGCTATGAAGCCTTAGGCTGTGGTTGGGCTATGGTGGAAGGGGTAAAAGGCGCAGTGCTTTGCCTCAAGCCAAATACAATGTCGGGAGATAACACAAGAGAGATACAAGGGGAACATCTGAGTTGAGATAACCAAGACTCGTAGTGGGGTTTCAGGGAAAGGCAAAGAGGGTGGATGGATACAATCATTCTAACCTGCATTTAACCTGGGAGGGAAAATATAGACTGTGTTTACCCTAAAGCATCATCCACCTGTTTATGGTGCTGTAGCTAACACACACAGGGGTGTGAGTGACCTGCGTTCTTGCTGTTGAAAGCACCATCTGACGATCTCCCCGTTCAGACATTTCTGTACTAATTACTGGTAGAGCAGACATGTCTGGCTGATGTGTCCGGACAGTGAGAAGAACATGGTTGTGACAGATTGGGCACGCGTTACTGGCTAGACCTCCAGGGATTGTGATACTGAGGCAATGTGAGAAAACTTCTTTGTCAATGTCAGAGAGAGCTCGAGTGAAGTTTCAGCTTTACAAAGATAACAGAATGATTTGGTTGGTCTAGACTAGAGCAAAAAAAGATGTAACAAAACTAAAAACTAAAACAAACCATGTCATGTTTTAGTTCAGTGAAAAAATGAAGGAAAAGTGATCACTTATCGGGATTAAAATAGCACAATTAAAATATTAAAGTAATAATAATAATTAGGTTAACCATAATGGAAAATTGGTGTCAGGCCTGGATGATCTTTTTGTTATACTACATAATATTTCCTACAGTTACAACACAAAAGTCAATCTGAAATTGAATGGTTACAAACATGTCTGAATAGCCCTCGATCCTAACAGGCTAATAGGGATTTGGGTATTTTTAGGCTTTGTGTACCACTACAGCTTGAGCCACCACCTCGAGGATTCGCACACATTGCTCTTGTGATTGGGAGGATGTTAGCGAGTAGGGGATGTTGAGCAGAAGAACCACATCATAACGGTTCTGCGTGTGTGTGTTTGTGTGTGTGTGTTTGTGTGTGTGTGTGTGTGTGTGTGTGTGTGTGTGTGTGTGTGTGTGTGTGTGTGTGTGTGTGTATGTGTGTGTGTTTGTGTCCAGGAAGCCATTGTGAGCTAAGCATTGAGGGGAGGGGTTGAGGTGGTCCATGCCATCGGTCAAGAGCGGACTCACACCCCTGTAGCGCTGTCAGCGGAGAACATGCCTCATGTGATGACTAATGTGAAGACTCACAACTCACAGGGTCACTTACATTACATTTAAACACACACAAACACACACACACAAACGCATTATTCACAAAAACATGCGCACAACACACACACACACACACACACACACACACACAGACATACACACATTTGTACGCCCACAGAGAGCTTACTCACAACATTGGCAATGCAGCGTAGTCTTCTCACAGCCACGGCAAAGTGACATGTTCAGAAACGAAAGAGAGAGAGAGGGCGTCAGAGAGGGAGAGAGAGAGAGTCAAGGAGAGATATGGTACAGTGAGTACTAAGAGCGAGAGGGAGAGAGATGCGTGAGCGAGACGGAAAATAAATGGCTTGTATGCATAGCATTGTGAGGTTTCATCAGATCATTTAGCAACATCTGGGTCCACATCAGTATCTCCCTCCCTTCCATTAACTCTGTGTTCCTTCCTCATTTTACCTCTGTGCTGCACCATCCATTACTCTACCTCTCCACTGATTCTTTTCTTTCATTCTCCCCATTCTCCAAATGCACACAAATGCATGCACACACACACACACACACACACACACACGTACACACACACATAGACACACACATTCAAACCCATTTGAATGACACTAACGCACACACAAGGTTTTATGCATTGGTAGTTTCTAATGCCATCGTCATGGTAACACTCCCTCGCTGCGAGCTCAGACCAACAAACGGAAAACAGATCCTAGGAATCAGCTTAGAATCTTACATAACAGATGATAGATGGACGGACGGACAGACAGACACATTCTTACCAGAGATATATAGACAGACAGACAAGCCCGATAGATACACGGAAGGATAGGTGGAAGTCAATGCATAAAGCATGCAACAGTTATTCTTGTATTACCTTGCGGGAGACACACTCACACTGACATACACGTGCACACTGGGGACATCCACAGTAGTCATGTATCGCTGCTCTCCCCACATAACGAGGTGCGGAAATAGCTGTTTAACTAGCCTTGGCAACAGTACTTGCTAATGTATTAGCATACTAATTACGGCTTCCTCTCTCTGTGGAGCCAACCAGAGCAGAGGGGAAGACGGGGAAGCGGTGCGGAGCGGGTGAGACAGAACCCCCGGGCCGTGCATAACAAGAACGGGGTCAGGGGGGGCATTCTAGATGGACACTTTCACCACAGCGCGAGGCGGGAAAAAACACAGGCCGACAGAGAGGCATCGTACAATACCCGCACGAGTTGCTCTTGTGATGTAATTTCCTGGCTTGTAGCACTTCTAGCGTTCCCGTTTGTCTTTGCTGGCATCGTTACACGACGAGTCGGGGAAGAACAGTCGTTGGCTAGTCATTGTTATTGTTGCTTCATTAGCCTCTTAAGCCAACCAGCTCGAAAACAACCAACCAAACTTTAGATTGTATTGCACGCACAGAAAGGCCGTGCAATGCATAAATTGGATTCTGGATTAAAGCAGCAATGTAATCAAGTGTGTAAGTGCATTTAAAATTGACATTAAAATGACCCACGTGGTACAAATACAAATAAAATACATCGCATTATGGGCACCGCCATTTTTGTTTGTCGAGTTGTACGGTTAACCTCGCTGAACCCGGTGGTCCTGAGTGGATACGACCAAAAGGTGGCGCGCCTCTGTGAAATGCCACAAGAAAGCTGGGAGATTTTCTACTTTGCAACTCTTGCGGTTGGTGTACGAATCATCTCGAACACACCATCAGACAGAGATGTCTCAGACATCGTGTTAGACGGACCCAGAGGAAAGGGATGACATTGTGGTGAAGGGCGCCGTGTGGCTGTGTTTTCACCCTGACTTATTTCTGAGCAGTGTGGTCCACGGGAACAGAGTGGATGGAGTGGAGATGAGGGGGTGGTAAGACAAGAGAGAACAGCGCGTACTTTGGGTTTCTATGTATGTGTAGGGCAGCAGCCTCGAGTGAGAAATAATCAACAAGTGCCGGTGTGAAGGCACTGGACTGCACGAGATTCGTCTCTTAAGAATACCAACTGAACAGACTTCACCCTCAGCTCCCACCACACTGCCTCCTCACTTTCCAAAACACATTAAAACTGTTTACTTGTAGCTCAGATGGTACCGCCGAACATTCAGCGCATGCTGCTTGGAGACATTCATCTATATATCTATACATCTATTTATATATCCCAATATTTTTCTATCAATCTATCTATCAGTCTATCAGTATCTATCTATCTATCTATCTGTCTGTCTGTCTGTCTGTCTGTCTGTCTGTCTGTCTGTCTGTCTGCCTGCCTGCCTGCCTGCCTGCCTGTCTGTCTGTCTGTCTGTCTGTCTGTCTGTCTGTCTGTCTGTCTATCTATCTATCTATCTATCTATCTATCTATCTATCTATCTATCTATCTATCTATCTATCTATCTATCTATCTATCTATCTATCTATCTATCTATCTATCTATCTATCTATCTATCTATCTATCTATCTATCTATCTATCTATCTATCTATCTATCTATCTATCTATCCTTTTATCCATCTATCTATCTATCTATCTATCTATCTATCTATCTATCTATCTATCTATCTATCTATCTATCTATCTATCTATCTATCTATCTATCTATCTATCTATCTATCTATCTATCTATCTATCTATCTATCCTATTAGGCAAAAAGTAAAGCAATAAGCTGATTTGATTTAGACTGTGTTATTCAGAACACCATCACAGGCTGGTGTCCTGAATAATCACCACAGCCTGAATATTCATTAATTACTCGCTACATTTGTAATGCCAGATTACTTTCCCTTCTCCACTCCCTTTAGCTGCGTTCACCTGTATGTCCCAACAAGCTCCAAGCAAGCCATTTTGTATAAGGTTGCAATGTGGGAGCTAATAAAAGTCTGTTTGCTGTGGGCGGACTTACAACCGGCTACGGGTCAATTCTGAATGTTTGTGGAAGTGGTTCAGGGAGGGTGGCATACACTCGTCGGTGGAAGATCCTCACTATCTATTCCCTGGAGCCATATATCTGACCGAGGAGGTGGACTGACACACCTGGCAGCACACACACACATGCAACCCCACAGGTGGCAATGTCAATTTAGAGTGATTTTGTGTTGAATTTTTGCTTTACTTTTCCCTTCTATTAATGTTGATGTGGACTTTATGTGAGTGCATTTGCTATGCTTGTGAGTTGATCTTCACTGTCAGGAAATGTTTTGTTTAAATTTTAGCTCAAGTATTTTCTCAAACAATGAAGGCTTTGGATTTGATGGGTTTTAGTAATCCAAAAAACAATATCGGTGTCAAACAAACAGTGAGGGAATTAAGTGTCTAATTTTCTTGTAATGGTGAAAACCTCTTTTCCTGTCCTACTCCTATATTCATAAGTAATACAAGCAATATTTCTTCATACACCGTGAGTCTATGCAAATCAGAACATTAAACAAACTTTATACTTGTCCCAACTCATTAGCATCACATTGAATGCTCCAAAAAGAAAAAAACGTCTGCATGCTGGAAGGCGTGAATTGGTTATGAGGCGGGGGAGAGAGACCATGCAAGTGAGAGAGAGAGAGAGAGATAATGGAGGGGAGGTGAGCCCCTGACCTTAATTAGTAGGCCTTGGCTCACGGTGTCAAGCGCAACCAAAAGGGGTGCCGTGCGATAGCGACCAGTGTCCGGGCGCGCGCGCGGGGGGGGGGACATTGACAAATGACGGCCAGAGAAAGGACATAAGGCTACTTTTAGCATACTCATCACAGAGAGAGAGAGAGAGAGAGAGAGAGAGAGAGAGAGAGAGAGAGAGAGAGAGAGAGAGAGCATGAGACATAATGAGAGCAAGTTAGAGACTGGGAGAGAGAATGGAGGGACAGACTTGGAGAGAGTGAATGAGAAACAGTGAGAGTGAGAGAGAGGAGATAAAATGTATTTACCTGAGAAAACATTAATTTAGATATATACTGTTTGAATGTCATCGGCTTGCTAATGTAAAACCAAACAATGAAATGTGCTAAAAGGTAGAAACAAAAGGTGCGTCTGTGTGTCTGTGTGTGGTGAAATCTAAGGGCAAACAGTCACTAGTAAAGTAATAAAACAAACAGTTGGCTTAAAGAGTTAGAGAGCCATTTTCAGGCAGTTGTGTTATCAGGGAAACGTGAGTAGCATTTATTTTCAGCAGCTTAACCATACGGCTTTATCTCAGGGATAATCTTGCATATGTGTGTGTATATATAAATGTGTCTGTGTGTATGGATGGCTGCTTTTCTGTGTGTGCCTGTGTGTGTGTATATTATGTCATGCAAACATGCATCTGTATTTTAATATAAGATGGTACTTAAGCGATTCCGTAAGGGAAATGAGTTGCATTTAGCAGACGCTTTTATCCAAAGCGAGAGATAGCCATTTATACACACACCGATGGCGGACACAACCATGCAACCACTCTCGGGAGCAGTTAGGGTTAGGTACCTTGTTCAGTGTAACCTCAAACACTCAGCCAGGATGAGCAGGGGATTGAACTAGCAACCTTTCGGTCACAAGTCAAACCGCTGTACCTCCTGAGACAAGCCGACCCCATTGTTAGACTTTATTGTGACTTTAATTTCCAAGAACCTTTACTCAGAAAAGTGACGAAAGCTTTAAAATTTGCTTTTGTCAATCTTTGTATTGTAAAGTGTGCATGTATAGGCACATTTCCACCGGCGGGTACGCTTCGGCCCAGCACACCACAGCCCAGTAGTGAAGGTGCGGTATAGCCCAGCTCAGTTACGGCTTGCGTTTCCACCGCCGACACTACCCTTATGGTAGGGCGGGGTTTAAGCCGGAAGGCGATAGCCATGGCAGCTACGTAGCCATCGTGACCTCATAGCAGCCCGACACGGTGTAGCCTGCTTATAAATCCAAGGAAAAAGAAGAACGCGACACAATAAAGAGCAACAATGTAGGACGTCTAAGAAGGACGTAAAAACCTTGCTCAACATTTTCTTCAATAAACAGTTTGTTTGTTATTATCCCCCTTTCGCACGGAAGTGACGATTCCGGCGATCAATCAACAGATGGCGTGTGTAGCTCGAACTTCTCCACTTTCAGACGTCTCAGTACCCCAACGGAGGTATACTGCGAGATGAGTACAGCTCAATACGGCTCAGTCTGGATCACGTCCACTTTTGGCGGTGAACATTACAATACAGCATCTACCAGCATTGTATTCTGGTTCAATTTGGTCACCTCATGTTGTGCCCCTTGAATATGTATTTGCTCCATTATACTTGTTTGATTTACTGTTGGAGCCTCGCTACAACATCAATCGTTGAACTGGAAGTGAACACATGGAACGTGTAAAGCTAAACCCTGGAAGGGTTAGTAGTGCAGCCCCCAAGGGCAATTCAATGGGTTGAACAACCGATGGGATCTGAATACAGCTCACATCTCTGGCCCGGATCAGACTCTTCCCATAGCCAGCACAGAGGTAATCTGTGCCTTTGAGCTCATGACCAAGAGACCCCCCCCCTACTGATTACACAGGAAACAGTATTTGATTTTATTCCCAAGTGTCAATTCATTGAGTTGAATCTTCCTCCTTGGTCGTTTGTGTTTTTTGTGGGCTGAATGGGGGGTTGTGTTGAGTTTCAGTGGTCATGCTGCTTTAAGTCTCTCTTGCCTTTATTCTCTGTGTTACAATTCTTAGGAATGCCCATTGATCATGGGTCTGTCATAAGGGCCAACATATCACACCAAGCCTTCTCCACTATTAAGAAACCATGAACCATCTGCCTACTCAGCTGAGGTTGTGTTCGATGCTTGGATGCCTACCATCTTCTGGTTAATTAATGAGACCCTTTCCACTTGCCAAGGAACTATACCATTAGAGAAAGGCTAATGCAATCCAAATTATCCCCATTGCGATGCAATGTAATGTCTCTGTTATTAAGTTTGTTAAAGAGCCCATTGCTCATGCGCTGGGGAAATGTAGGCTCTTTAATTTGATGTTTTTTTTTTTCCACTCTAATCTAATTGTTTGGTTTGGAAGGGTTTGATTGGTGAACTAGCTTGAATGGTGTTTTGACTGCTCATCAAAACCTCAATCAAAGCAAGGTCAGGTTGAGGATAACGGGAATGGGTTTTAATTTGTAGTACACCACACATTGCTCTTAAATAGCTTCCTTTCAGAAGGTTTTCTCTGGTGTCTGTTGAACTGGGCCAATCTGCGTCCTTTGGGGAATGTTTTTTGTTTGTATTGGTTAAATGCCGCCATGTGACTGGTTCAAGGCTAGTCCAATCACCAACCATGATTGAGAGGGAGGTTTTAAAAATAAATTAATACAATGAAGCAAAGTGAATGTGGCTAATCAGCCTGGATGCTGGGGCTTTGCTATAGCACAGTGGTGTACAAACAATTCGGACACACACACACACACATACATACTGTATATGCATACATACATACACACACTGACACTGATCATTTACAACTTTTAAAAAACACAGGAGCACGTTCTAAAAAATGTTGCACAGCTGTGGGTGCAGATGAAATATTCAACAAAGCACTTTTTTCTCCTCAACATTAGCGTCACAGGATATAACAGCATTTTAAGGGCAACTTCTTCAAGTCAACAGTTCCCCAGTGCCTCCCTCAGTACATAAGAGAGAATGCAATGACCAAATCAAATCATCCCTCACCCACCCACACACACAAACACACACACATACACACACACTCCCACACACATAAGTACACACCCCCACACACAGACACACACACATACGTTTGCCATGCGCATCGACACATACATCAAGCTTATGCAGACTTCAATGAGCCTTTCAAGGGAGAAATTGTCAGCCGGGTGGGAAGCGATTAGGGGTCCCTTCGGTTGCCACGGCATTCCCAATGATTGATGTGATTAATAAAGCTGTCGTTGTCATGGCACCCAACGTGTGGGTGAACGTTGGCTAAGAAGCAGGCAGACAGAGAGACAGTGAAAAAGAGAGATAGAGAGAGAGAGATAGAGGAAGAGAGAATAGAAAGATATTTGTGTGTCCGACACTGTAATTTATGCCTCTGTGACAAAACTAAGTCACGTTGAATAGTGCTCATAGAAGAGGCCACAGTGCCCTCCAGCCCAGGTGTACATAACTTGTGCTTTTACTGCAGATAAACTTCCCCGTTGTACCACATTGGCATTAAATTGAAGACGGTTTGGCTTGTCAATCGATTTAGCAGGATGTTTACTTATTAATTATTTGAAGTGCTTTGCCCGCAGACCAATTAAATGTCACTAATTTCCTACAATACTGAATGATTGTTGCAGATTTTTATTAGAGCCCTATGCTCAAAATATATGAACGAAATATATATATATATATATTTTTTTGATAATGACATGTTATATATTTCCTGCATTTATTTGCTGAATTAGCCGCTAGCATTAGACATATTCACTGCCATGATTGACTGTGGCAGTAGGGTAACGGTTGAGGGAGATTGATAAGGATAGATAAGGTCGTAGGGCAAGGGTTACGTTAACGATAAGTATAGGGGTTAGGATTAGGGTTTGGGCGCTTCTGTACCCAATTCAATAGGTGTAAGTCAAAGAACTACTGTTAAGAAGGCAAGGAATAGGTTTTGGAGCAACAACGTTTGAGTTTAAAGCTAAATTAAAATCTCCACTTGAATATCTCCCCCCAAATGTAATTATCTATACTACATTTTTCTTAAGTGCCGTACATTGTTCTCACTTACTGAACACGGAGTCAGAGATGAGTACAGATTAGAAAGCTGCTGTTTATGGCAGGTATTAAACTTTTCATAAAAACAATAATGGCACTCATTCAGACTCAATTCAATGCTCAAAGTTAATTAATTTCAATCTGCTTCTGTTTTCTCAGATATTTATGGAAAGCAGAAGTAGGCAGCCTTCGTGCCACATTCTAAGTGACCGTAGGGATAATTTTTCAGTGTTTCAGAAGAGATTTTCTGTATTATCATAATTATTTTTCATTTCCAATATTACGTTCGGTCCTATTCCTTCTGGCTTGTTTACTCACTGCTGGCTAATAGATGGATAGCTCCGTTCTCAGAGCTGTAGAGAGCAGAGGTTGAATCTGCAGGCAGGAAAATGAGCACAGTAGTGACTGCATCGTCTGCTCCAGACAGTGGGTGGACAGGATGGTCCTCTCTCTCTCTCTCTCTCTCTCTCTCTCTCTCTCTCTCTCTCTCTCTCTCTCTCTCTCTCTCTCTCTCTCTCTCTCTCTCTCTCTCTCTCTCTCTCTCTCTCTCTCTCTCTCTCTCTCTCTCTCTCTCTCAGGCTCACAGACCACAGAATCAGATGGAAAGTACACTTCAGTGTTTCACGGAGCGTGAAAACCTGCCCCGCCTG
The DNA here is from genome assembly GCF_949987615.1 of Pollachius pollachius. Classification (NCBI taxonomy): domain Eukaryota; kingdom Metazoa; phylum Chordata; class Actinopteri; order Gadiformes; family Gadidae; genus Pollachius; species Pollachius pollachius. Next base: position 12,124,081 of record NC_136943.1, on the reverse strand, counting down.
CCTGCCTTTACAACACACATCCATGCTGTAGATTTTTTGGTTAAAGAGAGGCTGCAAACAACAGATCTTTAAAGATAGCCAACCTCCCATATGGAACTACCACTAATGAATGAATCTCATTGATGTACTATTAACATCCATCCATTTAACAGCTGCAGCCACGAATCATTCAATAAAAGTGTCCTATCAAGTTTATAAAATGTACTACATATGAGTGTAGTGTAGATATCCAGTGTAGATATCCAAATCAAGGTTTTTGTTTAATTCCTCCTGATACCTAGCTAACTGGACTCCTCTTGTCTGGAACACCGTCGCAGTGACCTACCGACCAAAACATCCAGACAAATTCCTTGTCCTTCTTAAACTTGCGTGGCAATAATGTCTATTCTGATTCTGTATCTGTTTCTGATAAAGGAGGCCAAAAATACTTGGGACCGCCAGGGTACACATGGAGGCATGTGTGTGTTGGTCAATGGGTGAAAGTGAGAAGGAGGGGGAAAGTCTGAGATGCATGACCCCCACCGTGAGCTAATGTTGCTGGGTAACTTGATAAGCTGCACTGTGTCTTTTCTCACATGTTCGTTTTACATGAAACACTTAGGGAGGACAATCAGCCTGAAGCTATAGGAGAAGTCATAGAGGACCTTTTCTTTGTCTGTTTGCCTATTTCCGCCCCGCTAGATTCATTATAGTTACTCAAAATAACTCCCCGTGCCCTCATTATCAAAAAATCTGAATGCCAATGGATTCACATACACAGATTATAATTTATGCATATCTATTCCCTTCCATTCAATATTTTTTTGTATTCTATGGTACGCTTTTTCCAAACAATGCTCAAACATTTCAAATCTCAGAACATGCCGACATCAATGTGTCTACAAGATTGCAACACATATTGGCATGATTTTGGAAACCACGGATGTGGTCACAATAATTTCAAAATTCCTGATCGTCTGCCGAATGGGAAAAACGCATAATCTCTCTATATATGATATATTATTCATTTGATGTGCCGTCTTCTGGGCACGACCTTGTAGACTATTGTAAGATAACCTTGATCTGCTGCAGGAACCCCCACATCCCAGTGTCACTGTTGTTGTTGTTGTTGTTGTTGTTGTTGTTGCCTTCCTTTAGTTCCACCCAGGCTTCCCCCTCACCCCCTGGCTTAGTCTGTAATTTGCAGCTAAAAACTGGATTTTCAATATAGAGTTACCGTGCAATTATAACCGTGTTCTAATTGATTGTCAGTGAGGAAAATCAGTGGAGAACTGCCAATTGTAATCTCTTTTCTCTGACACTCTCAGACAACGGAGAGAACGGCATTATTACAGGAGGGCCTCTTCTCTCCTGTTCATCTCTGGAGGACGAGGGCTCCTGTCTCCCTCTCCACACCCACACACACACACAACGTGCCGCCGCCGCACAGATGGGATTCTCAAAAGCGGAAGATCCCCAGCAGATTTGTCTCTGACACGGGGACTTCTGTCCTTCCCGTAGTCTCCCTGTCTGTCTGACTTCCTCTTACACACCCACGCACACGCACACACACACACACATACACACACACACACATACGTAAATACACAAAACGCACGCACATACACACAAACAGCATCTCTTATTCCTTCCCTGTCCTACTTTCGCCTATCCCCTCCTTTTTTCTCTCCCTTTTCCTCGTCATGCCGTTCGAGTTTTATTATGCTAAATCTCTTGTCGTTTTCCCCGCCGTGTCTCCGTAAGAAGACCACATTTCCCTGGTAATAATCTTCTTAGCGCCGGGGCTGAGGCTGCGGTATATATTATGTTTACCTCTGAGAGAGAGAGCAGCCGGTAGTACAAAGGGAATAGAGGGATCCGGGCACGTGTTTTGAACACGTCTTCTGAACACAAGGACATCAACCTGTGATTATCAAAACCTCCCCTTAAAGTGGAGGACTTCCTGGTGTTGTTGTTTTTCGGATCATTATAGAAGAGGGATGCACTCACAGGAACAATCGACGCGCCCCATGCAGGGGGGCCTTTGTGTGTGTCTTTGTGGTGTGAGCCCACATGGGTGTCCCTCTGAGGAGTCACCAGGGTGCCCACCCCACACACTGTAGCCACGGCTCTGCCGTCAAAAAGAGACCCAGAGACAGTTGGAGAGAGAGAGAGAGAGAGAGAGAGAGAGCCAGAACAGAAAGCGTCAAGGAGGTGGAGGCTTGTGACACTGACACAAAAGGCTGGAGCGTTCCGTGTTTTTTTTTTTCAGAAGACAAGCTAGCGTTGTATCATCGACGCTGCTGCTTCTGCCGCATCAGCCCTGCCATCGTCGAGTGGAGGTCGCCATGGCAACAGGCTACATGGGAGAGGCGGGAGGGAGAGCCAGCAGGATGGAAGTCAGCAGGCCTTCAGCTTTGGGAAAAAAAAATACAAATAAAAAAACCGAGAGAGAGAGAGAGATCAGCTCACAGCAGCAATTTTTTTAAAAGCGGCGTTATGATGTTGGTGGAAACGGGGAAGCTGTGGAGCCAGGCGGAGCGCTGAACCTAAAGACATTAAAGGAGCATCACAGGAAGTGTGCAGTCAGATCCCGCTAAAACCCAGCACTTTAGGAAAAACAAACCACCACAGGATAGCAGGCATTTGATGATGCAAATTAGAAAAAATAAATGCACCGTGTTGTTCCGATGTTCCATCGTGCCCCGATATTTTGACTTGACACATTTCCTCAGGTAAACTTGTGAGGAAATGTACAACTTTGTCAAGCCATGCGGTGAGGTAGATGGCGGATTGCTGGGAGATGGTGGAATTGTGGTGGTTACATAACATCCAGCCGACAAGAGTGTTGTGGTGGAGGTAGGGTTGGAGAGACGGGGGTGTGAAAGAGAATGAACAAAAAGGCAGAAGATGAAGAGAAAAGGAATGATCGAGCGGGGATAAATCGTAAAGAGGCAATTTGGAAGGGAAAAAGACAAAGGAGGCGGAGACAGACGGAACAAGGGGGCCGACGTGTTTGGATGCGGATGATGAAAAGCAAAACCGCAGCCCGCGAGAATCTAATCTATTGGAGAGCTTTGAGCCTCACTCATTAGGTCACAAATCGATGGAAAGTGATGAGATCTTCAGAGTTAAAATTAGCGTGGCTGTAAACGAGCGCTGTTGCACCGGTAAACAGGAGGGGGGGAGATTATTTACTGAAGATTCGTGTCATGAAATATACATGAGACCTCATGAGAGGCTTTAACAGCCCCCTTTACTCCCCCCCGTAATCCACCTACTCAAGTATGACATACCTCACTCTCTCTTGCTGTCTATCTCTCCCTCCCTCCGTCTCCATCCCTCTCTTCCTATCTCTTTCTTTCTCGTGTACTCCATCACCCAATACCCATAACCCTCTCTCCATCTCTCGCTCTCTGCCTCCATCTTCCCTTCTCTCTATCTCTCACTCACTTTCCTCATTCCTATCTTTTCTTTCCTTTGATCCCATCTCTTCCTCTCTCTCTGCCTCCCCCTTTTCTTTACTTTCATATTACCTGCATCATTCCCTCCTCCCCCGCTTTCTCCATCTCTATCTTTCGCCTTACCTTTATCTAACTCTCACTCTCTCTCTATCCTTTTCTCCCTTAACATTCTCCACCCTTCCCCCCTCTCTCTCTCTCTCTCTCTCTCTCTCTCTCTCTCTCTCTCTCTCTCTCTCTCTCTCTCTCTCTCTCTCTCTCCCACCTATTCATTATCTCCATCATTTCCCACCATGTCTCTCACCCATTATGTATTTTTATAATCCGGTCACATTGCTCCGCTGTTTGCAATCTGTGCATCCTGAGCAGTTAAATCTTCACAAGGTTCATAGATACCCTTAAGAATTTGGCAGATTGCCACTGCTTTCCACACAAACACACAAACACACCTGTTTTTACAGTAGTGACATAGCTTTAAAAATACGGATGGATTTAACATTTTCTAAAAGGCACCATCTGGGTTACAACTGGATATACTTCAGTGCACCACCGCCAAAATGAGCATACATAAATGGAACACTTTTTAGTAAAGGGTTACACCTCTTTAAAAAAGTCATTGTTTGTATTCAAGTGCACTTGTAGTACTAATGTATTATATCACACGTTTGTTAGAAATATCTAAAACCATACCGATGGTTTTCATGTGATCATTAAGTGTGTTTCTACTGCATTTCCAAGACATATCATCAGAAATACACTTTTGCAGTGTATGTTATAATTATAACCAAACATTTTAGAAGTAGATTTTGCATTCACCTCAGCTATTATTCAGTAGACTCCAAGTGTAATTGTGCTCCATCATAAATGCACTCAGTATAATTAAAATGTGTTTTTTATCTATGGTTTTGACGAATAGCATACACCAACTATCGAATACTGTTTCCCAGACAATGTAAACATTGTTAAGCAGAGGACTTCCAGAACGAGGACATTATGATGGGCATTATCATACATTAGAAAACCATAAGCATACTCCTCTAAACAAACAAAATAAATTAAGTTTACCAGAAGTGCAACTTCACCCAGACAAGGTTGCAGCAATGTCTCAGTAGCTCACCATTCTTGGAAGACAAAACTGACCTGTTTGATGGACAACCAACCACATAGAGCAATAACTTGTTCAAGGCATACTTTATCTAACGGAATGGGCTGTATATATGTATATTAAAAAAAAAATGTCTTAAACTAGGAAACTATAAAATAACTTGAAACAGTAGGAAAATAAATCGTTTCCATCAAATAAAGTGCTTTGTCACCAATGTTCAATGTCAACTCACTTCACTGTATCACCGCCGTCAGAACAGCCCATTAAGGCTGAATGTACTCAAATAACATGAAAGGGTTGCGTGAAGTTTACAATGCTACATATCATGAGAAATAGTTTCTCAAAAATGTTAGCTTTGAAAATTTGATTGTCTGCTACATTTGGTATTGGAATCAAGTGCAAAGTAAAATTCTACCTAGCCTAGCTGTTAACACACGTGGCTAAGGTTTATGATAACTAACTCACCAAGATCTTGCTCTGTAGAGTGGTCCACTCTGCGGAAATTTCGGGATAGATAGATTGATAGATAGATATCCTACAACTTTCTGTTTGATTGTAGTTTTGTTCAACTTTGTAATTTTCTGTGTCTGTCTTCTGATCTGAAATAAAAGTAAATTTTAATATAAAACACAAATATGATATAGCACAGGGACAAAAATATACTTTTTACAAGTTCACTTAAACTTAAAATCTACTTAAAATATTTTGGATTGGGTATCCTTTTTTGGCACTCCAGACTACAGATAAATGCACAATTAAAGTACACTTGAATAAGTTGCACTTATAGAGTTCTATCTTTTAACTGATAATAGCACACCTTTGTTAATGAGAATTAAATACAATGCACAATACATACAGGAAAAAATATACTGAAAGGTAATTTTCATAGTATATTTGTGTTACACTGAAGTATAAAATAAATTAATCTTGGAGGGATTATTTGTGCCAATTTCAGACTTTGAGGACCAGTAATGCTATATAATTGGGAATCAGTTTATATTTGCGGGAAAAAGGGAAATGGTAAGTAAAAAAACCTATTTACTAGATACATTTATTCATAATTGTTGGGTGAGGAGTAGGTCTTCAAAATGTCATAATAATGTGATGGGTTTGACCCACATACACATTGCCAATGGACCTCATCTGTCAAAGTCATCAGCTCACACACATACGTTTAAACGCTAGCTAATGATCAAGACAAATAACATCTGGCGTCTGACCAGATTTAGTTGAGTCTATGTAACATCACTGGTCCTTCAGCTGAGACCACTTCTGAACGATAGCGTCTGTTATTGGTCGAAGGTTGCAGTTCACTGATTGATTGAAGGATTTTCTTCCGCAGTCAGTAAAACACTGTATACGTTATATCCAAGTGACCCTGGGCAAAATCAGAAACACTATTACACTATTACTCAGATGTAAACTTATTTTAGCACACACTGACACACTAACTATATACAGTGTTTCCCATTAATGAACTGTGCTATGGCAGCCCGCCATAGTCTACACTGTCCCGTAGTTTCATGATGTACCAAAAATATCTTTACAAATTGACCCAGAACTTTTAGTCCCAGGAACTACATTTAAAGGGAGTCAAAGGTTTCCTCACCCCTTGTTGTCATCATTTTCAATGCGGTATAAAGACCTGCAAATGAAGGTCCTTTTACCTCAGGCACATAACAAACCAATTCAGAACAAAAATCGAGCCAAGAAAGCCATCAGTTGTGACACGAATTGCAGCATTTTCCAAAAAGAATCGCTGCTGTGAAAAAGACTGATGGATTCAATCCTCATTACTGTGAAAATGAACGTTTGCATTGTACTTTCATAAAAAAGATCCTATGTATCTTCTAGGGGTTATAATTATAATGACGTTTGAGTTTTAATCAAAGTGTAAAATATTGTGGCGGTAGGGCAGTTTGCGGATGAGGGGGACTAGGATGGGTGTGCATTCTGTAATACATTGATGCTTTTCAAAGTTTGTTTTTTAGGTTAGGGTTTTGCACTTTCGCAAAAAGTTTGTGTCCAAAACGAGACTGTTGCAATACAACTTTACTCTGTCATGTTATCTAAAGAAACCTATATTCACTTCCTGCAGTGCACGTAAACATGGGCTTGTTCGCCGACTGCGATCGAGACCAATGGATACATACAACAGATAGAAATAAGTATAGTTCTATGATCTAGTTTACCCCTATGGATGCAATGAGAACACTGTGTGTGATTCACTGCATTTCAGTGATTTACAGCTACAGCTTTTGGAAAGGCTGAAATAAAATTGGTTGAGTACCAATTACTGATGCTCAGCGCTGGAAGCCCAACCTGAAAGTTAATTTACACTTGGAAAGCGCTGCCCAACAGTAGGGACCTTTTCAATAGCGTCCAGCTGCAGAACTCCAGCACTGGGATCCATCTTCATCGCCATGACCCATGGGAATAGTGTGTTATCACCTGTATGTTTAACTGGAAAACTCTATTGCGCTTTCTTATCAATAAATAACGCTTAAGTCACTGTATTACTTTGGGTAGGGTATTGCTTGACCACGCTTTAATAAATAAGTGTATTATGTGTACCAGTGGCAAGCCAACATAAATAATGAATTCTACTCTCTGAAATGGACGAAATTCTTAAAAGTAAAAGTCCCTGTGGCAATTAGAGAGTAGCGCTTTTCTGTGTAAAATTTGAATGACAAAACTTAAAAGAAATTACAAATCTATGGTCAATGCATAATATCAATACATATATTTATTTTATCGGCCTATAGGTCAAATCCATAGGTCTGATTAAAGGACCAAAAAAAAGACTTAACATTTCATAAACCAAATGATAAATCAAGGTCTCTTCTTGCATTTACAAGTAACTTTGTTTAGATTGTAATATATGCAGACGTGTGGAACTTGAGGCAAGCTATCGAATCCTGATCATGTCGTCCCTTCTGGAGTAAACAATTTCAGACGTCCCTTCCTTCTCCAAGCTGGGGACTGGAAGGAGTTTGACGGTGAAGGTGGGCATGAGGCTGGAGGTCTAGGCCTAGACCATTCTCAACCTTTTGGGGGGTCAAATAATGTACCCAGAACTTAATTTAGACTCTGTCTTGCAGTTGAAATGCACAGAGTTCCTCAAAAACCGACCTAGTTCCTTGGTAGAGTAACGGAGGAAGGCGTTCTAATGCAATCCAATCAGTGGTGCTGGGATTCGGTAGTTGTTTTTTGCCGGGTCAACACTATTCATATCTATACAATGTGTTTATGATTAAATAGTTTACTCAAGCACAAAATTGTTTTCACAAGCAAAGTTCTTGAAAACAATTAGTTTTGCTCTCAAATTTCACCAGATTGATGCATTTAACTTAAAAAAATACACAATTTCCATTGTGTACCCCCCCAGAGGGTCCGAGGTCCACCCACCAGTCACACAAAATCCTGTGGGAATCACTGCTATACGTTCATCCATAGACAGAGATAGACTGATAGTAAGGGTGCTTGGCAACGCGCACACTCACAAACAAAAGTACGCACATGGGTCCAACACAACAAAGTACCTTTGGTCCTGGCACCCATGGGGTCACCTGGGGCCTCGTCCTGGGCAAAAAAAGTTCCACCCAGGCAAGCATGATGAACTGGCCTTGAGGGGCTACCTTTTTCTGCATGCAGATCACACAGAATCTAAAGCACCACGCACCACTTCCGAAAATGCGTACCAGGTGAGCAATGTGTGTGTGAGTGTGAATAATTCCATTAAAAAATCTGACGTATGGTCTTCCCTTCCACACACTGGGTGTATTTACATTAACGGGGAGCGGAAAGTAATTACTTGAGAATAAATATAAGGGGGTTTTAAGAAATAAATGAATCCAATAACGACACCTCTATTACAACTATCAATATAAACAACATTCAGCCAGGTTATATACAGGCATCTTTATTGATTATAATTAACTTTTTAAACCCTTTTTTTAATTACCTCTCCAATAATTTATTTCTTAAATCTTAATGGCCAGTTGCTCATAATGTCCGTATCTATTACCTCAGCCCCCTGCCGCTTGCACCAGGTACCCGAAACTTGGTCCCCTGTTCCCAGGAGTCAAGCTTGCCCCGGCAAATATCAATCACTCGAATGAGATTGTCCCATTAAAAAATGCCTTAATGGGCCTAATCGCTGAGGCGGGAGATGACAAGTGAATCAATTAACCAGGTCTGTGCGAGATTAGACATTGACTTCGCAAGTGACATTTCATTTCCTGTTACTTTAAAGATGATTGACAGGGCAATTGTCTGTGTACTACTTGTTACCGTGTACCAACATTTTGGATATCCGGTGTCCCCGTGACACGACGGTTTGGCTTGCTTTTAAAATGATTTCATGTCAGCAACAAGTGAATCGACAACACCTATTTTTAGATGCAGAAGGTTTTGTCAAAAGGTGTCATAAAAAGGGGTCAATTGTTGAACGGGGTGAGAGCAGGACAATGTTGGGTGGCGTTTATTCATACATTTGGATTGGCCCTCTGAATAATGGCCTGTCAAGTTTCGGAGGTCCTTGTTAACCTGGCTGCTTTGTTAACGCTTGGACCATTAACTTGGCTCTCTGTCTCATTAAAAAGCCCATCACATGTCTTTATTGGAAGGGCCATGGCTCTGAAACCACTCACCCAGTAGGGCCCGACAAAGACAAAGGCTCTGATGCTTTAACTGGTGAAGACACTAATGCTACAGCCGTCTAATGCAAGATTTCAAACAGTTGTATTTATATTTCATGTTGTTTTTTTATATTATCTAATTTAATCACTAGCAGCACAGGCTGTTTACCTTCATCTTCATATATATATATATATATATATATATATATATATATATATATATATGTGTTTATTCATGGAGCCATCAGGCCTCAGGACAACAATGTCCTTTTTGCTTGCATTATACCAGCGGTAATGTTTTGTTGTGAGCACGATCTGGGGAAGAAAAAGAACATATGAGGGCAGAGGTCCAGAAAACTCTACCTTCAAGCTAAACGTCAGGTGAAAGAACAAAGGCATACGGTTCTTAAAGCATGCACAACCTTATTCGCTTCCTCATCATACATAAACCTCCTCGCTGCTGAGCATAAACGTCTATTTCTGTGTTGTTGTTGAAGCATACACCGCTAAAACATCCGCGGAGGAGGGAGATTACGCCAAACACAAGAGGGGCTGATTCACGGCCGTCAATTAAACAAGATAGAAAGGGTAATTAGGTAAGGAGGATCATTTAGTTGATTCCACAAGCGTAGGTAAGCAATCATAAAATGTAGGCCGGATAGAGATAGGCCTATACCGTTTTCCATCTATCACGGCTGTTGGTCCAGATAAACCCAAACCGAAAAGATTAGATCAAAAGAGAAAGAGATGTAGGACCTAAAATTAAAAAGGGTAGGCTAGGGGAGACACATTTGATTAAATATTTACATATTAATAGCACCTATACAGCAACTATATCGATTAAAATAAGTGCTGTTTCTCTACTACTTATATTAAAAAACAGAATATACAACTTTCCACTTGTTGAGGTAATTCCCCCCATCTTATTATAGTACGTCCTACGACCTTGGGTTTCTACACTGGTGCTTGCATTTATCGTTCAGAAGTATAAATTAAGCCTTGTGGTTATTTGGATACCAGTTATTTGGTCAGGGCTTAATCCACTTTGGGGACCACACAAAATGGAGTGGCGATTAGTGGATGGGCTCTGTTTCCAGTTCAGTGTTTGTTGTTCCCTTGCATGCTTGATCAGTGTTTCATTCAACAGAAGCCTCTACTACTATTTAGCATTAAGCATTTAGCTGATGCTTTATGCCGTTTTTTTTAGATACAAACAGGCTGTTCTATCCGGCCTAGTTCTACTGTCATAGTACAGCCATTGTGTCACGGTAAAAGACGCTCAGCGTTGCGTGAGCTAACACAACGTGGGTAACGCACAGTTGAAGGCAATGAGGCAAACATGGACCCAAGCGCTCCGGGGCTCATTAGTTTAACAAGGCTCTGTTCCCTTGTACTGATCTCATTTTCTGTGCAGGTGAGCCTCAATTTTGCTTTCATAGGTCAACACGCTCCCAGAGTTGACCGCTGGCCTTTTCCCGATGTCCAGCGTCATCAGCCTGCGGTACTGTAAGGGGCAGCAGCAAGGGTGCAACCGCGAGAGCGCCGTCGCGGTTCACATGCGCCCACGTCCCCGCTGGGATTACGATGGCTGTGCGAGATGTCAACAGGAGTTAATGAATAGCCCTCTCGCACCAAGCGGCGGTAATCCTGCCAACGGGAACGTGCTCTCCCCTCCCCCCCGCCCCGAGTCAACGGCCCGATACGATCTGCCACAATCCAGGGAGAAAGACCACCACCAGCGGCCGCCTCTAAACCCGCACGGGGGTGTTTTACGCTCCGCCGCCTAAAGCCTGCTAACATTATTTTCTTTAATTTTGCTGCACTCAGATGAAACAGCGAACGGCCATTATTGGAGGGATTTGTCGGTCGCGCTTGGAATGAAGTAATCTGCCCCGTGGTTCTGCAAACCAAGCTGTGCTCTCTCCTTTTCTACTTCTTCCTTATTTTTATGTGTGTGTTTTGGATTTCCTTTTGTGTCTTTGTCTCTTCTTCCTTTTAATTCTTGTTTTTGTTTAAAGTTATTCTTCTTCTTTCTTCTTTCTATCTATTTTCCTTCTCTCTTACTATCAGTCTTTCTTTCTTTAGCTAAATTTACTGTTTTGCCTTCCCATGCTTCCTCTTACCAACGGTTAACTTCTTCCTACTCCTGGAAGGTGTACCTCCATCACTTATTGGAGGCAGGTCAGCGACAGATTAATGCCTCTTTGGAAACCTTTATGAAAAAGCTTTTCCCCTGAAAAGCTAAATCAAAATAAGATGAAAGGGGACCTTTACAGAGACATATAGGCAACCCATAATGGCTAAACTTGTCACGGTTAAACCTTTGAGTCACATTCAAGTCAAAGACGACTTGAATGCTTCAAAAATAATTCAAGATGGGTCAGGATCAGCGCTGGGTATTTAAGGCATAAAGAATGAGACATGACCCCACTGCAGCGCAGATCATCAAATTGACATGTATCTACTTCACATTGGTATAAGTAAATCACGCTGCCCAGGGTATTGATTGGAGGCCTTTCTTTTTTACCTTCAGCTGTCTTTTCGTCAATGAAACGGCCGCATTACCAGTCACTTATGTTCAGTACTCCCAATCAATGGCGGTCATTGACATGCTGTATCAGTCTTCGCTAGCACAGTGAAAAACACATTTAGTCTGTGTTTAAAGTGAATCAAAGGGTCACATGTCCATCAGGACGGAGACCTGTGATTGGTTGCTTCCAAATGGAGAAATAATGCTTGTTCTGTATTTAATATAAGAAGTGATATGATAACACATTGTTAACTTATCAAATTCAAACTTTGGCAAAAGCAAACATAGCCTACATTTACAGTAAATAAATACTATAATTTTTTAACAGAATTAATATTACTTAAGGGTTTAATGTGCATACTTAACACATTAAGTGTATTCTACACCAATTCTAGCATAACATTTTACTTAAGGAATATGGCACAAATTGTGTTTGTTTCTATCAATAAAGTCTATCAATAAAGAAAAAAAAATCTTGACTTTTACTGTTGGTGTGACAAAAATGCAATACTTCTGCAGGTAATCAATGAGTTATCAATAATATCATAATAGATTAACTGGCAGGTCCACACATTGCCATGTTCCTATAGAATAATGCATTCTGTTATAACCTTGTTCTGCACTCTGACATTTGTGTTCAATGTGTGACTATCGCCTACTGCTATGCGTACATTAACCCTGTGGATAACCTCTGTTGTTGCTGTTGGAATGGCAAACGCACACATGCTGAAATGAATTGTCTTTTAAACGGTGCTCAGGAAAATCATTATTTATTAAAAATGATTCCCATAACAATTATTCTACTATTACTGTAAAACATATTTGCGAAAGCAAAAATATTACTTTATCTAACAAAAATACACCCACACACACACAAACACACACACACACACACACACACACACACACACACACACACACACACACACACACACACACACACACACACACACACACACAGACACACACACACACACCAGCACATAAACACACAAACACGCGTAAACACTAATTTCTAACAGACCTCCGGTGTGCTTTGCAAAGATACACCTGTACCCTGTGTTAATCTCACTTCTACCGCGCCCCTGCAACCCCCCGGCAGCTCTGCAGCATCAAACACAGCTTCATCTCCCCACCTTCTCTCCTTCCCTTCTGTTACCTCTGCGGGAAAACCTTCAGGGCCATGGCAGCCCAATGCAGGTAGGGCCAGCCCTACCTGCTTTTTTAAATGGAAATGCGACACCCTTATCTGACAGCGCGGAACGGCGAAAAAAAAAAGGCGATACTTCCATGATACGAGGAGAGAGGATTGCAACCAGTCCTTAGCAGGGGCTCCTCCTGGAGTTAGGCGTTGAGATCCAGGAGGGCCGGGGCCCCAGGGGCTCCGTCCCGTCAAGACAAGGGCCCCCCTCAGAGGGCTGCGCTCTGACACCTCAGGTCCACAGCTGTGGAAGTACAGAGCTCATTTTGCTTCCTCAATTCCAAATATGTGGGTATGTTTCAGTGTGTATGTGTTTGTGTGTGTGTGTGTGTGTGTGGGTGTGCTTGTTGTGGAATTGCAGCAGTCTTTTGCAGTCCATGCGTAGGTAGGAAAGGTGCAATGAATCACATTTAAAAGGAAGCGAAGAAAACCTTTGCATGTTGACTCACAACTTTGCATATTGACTCACAAAATTTCTGGCCAACTCCTAAAAGAGGTCTTATATACAAAACTAGCAGTGTCACACTGACCTTAGCTACCAATACTATCTATAGGTTCAAACAGGGCATAACATATCCAACTTCGATGTGACCCTCTGCTCAATAGAGTACAAATACAAATACAATTGAGTTGTATGTTGAAATCGATTTCAATTTTAGGCAGCATGAGAGATGAAATGCGCACTTTCCTCCACCGGCTGACCATTGACACTTTGATAAAATCGGTTCTTTAAAAAAGGAAAATTGCAAAAAATGACATTTACGGAACCACTACACGAAGGGCAAACACACTTTGAACGTGGCAGTGAGGCTAGTTTTAGCCGATGTCTGGGATCCGAATAAATAAAAGACAATAATTCACACCTCATGTTCCTCTGGCACTGAGGGTACTAAAATAGCACTCGGGGAAATTGGAGTGAGTGTGTGTTTAACTTTGATAGGTATGTCTTTTGCTCTTCCTTTTTTTTTTGCAGTTGAGGGAGCGCAGCGGTCTGTATTTCATTAGAACCTGGTTGTGTTTGAATAACCCCCTGAGTCGATGGCAGCGATGAAAACAAATATTGAGCTGATGGCTCTGAAGGAGAAGCAAGAACCAGCTGGGAGCATATTGATAATAATGAGCCGGGCCACCATCATTTATTAATTCAGACCTTTTCTATTCTACAGTCCACACTGAGTATGAGACCATCCAACATGGAGTGTAAGATGGAGGAGGGGGCTATACAGGGGGGAGGGGGAAATTATATTTCTTTGGAACTAGACCTCAATTAATTAAAACAATGAAGCGTATATAATCCATTGGAATATTTATACATGTTTCAGGGATAAATAAATTGATGTGGGGGTAAAAATGTGGGGGTATATAATGAGGACAATGGATTATATGTTCATTGTTAGGATTATCATAATTAAAAATTGCACATTTCAGTCTTTTACTTAGTTGAATTTCCTCTGGAATTTGCATTTTAAACACCTGCCTAACTTCATTGTTAATAATGACCATGCCAAGGTTGAGCTCTACCTGAAGGTATGCAGATGAGGACCAAGTTTACACAGAATTATTTTTTATAATTGTAGCTAGGAGTCAGAGCGTTTTGGCTGGTAACCGCAAGCTTGCTAGTTCGATCTCCCGCTCCTCCTAGTTTGAGTGTCGAGGTGTCCCTGAGCGAGACACCTAACCCTAACTGCGTTTCATTTACCATTCACACAAAAAACATCAATTGAAATATAGAAATACATATAAATGGTTAGTCAATGCTCAGCGGTCCCTTGTGATCAAATACATTATGAGGGTGTGCTGAATGATCATCAGGATTGCAGCTCACACACCATATAGTAAATTAAACCATATTCAACTCAAAATCCTAATCATCTGGGTGGCAGTAAATCAGGACATGGAGTCGGTCGTCTGGCTGTTGGAAGGTTTGTTCAGTCCCTGGCTGCTAGCTATGGGTCAAGGTGTCCCTGAGTATATCCCTAACCATAACTGCTCCAGATGAGCTTGCTGCTCCTTTGCATGGTTGACACTGCCTGTATGAAGAAGTGCATGAATGGGTTAATGGGAGGCAGCGTTGCAAAGTGCTTTGAGTGGCCCATGGTGAGGAAAAGCACTGTATAAATGCAATCCATTTATATCTGTTCTCATTTAAGACACTAGGATTAAACAATTTAGACATACCGCCGCAGAACTGTGTAGGACTAATCTTGGCTCACAGGGAAGGACTTTCTAAGAATACAGTTCCTATATATTAGACAGGCTTCTCCATCACTGAAAATACACTCGTACATCCACTCCCTATTCCTCTCCATGATCAGATAGTTTATCTCGCCAGATCCGGACTGTTGGCAGTGAGTCAGTCTCAGAAGTTTTAAATGACTGTACAGAGAGCTATTTTGCTTCACTTCTCCTCTACCTGATGTATCTCGCTGTCTTGCCCAATGCATCGTACCGCTCTCTCTCTCTTCCGCTCTCTCTCTACCTAAGTTCAGAATGAAACAGTTCCAGCATGATGTGATCAAAGCACAAAGCTTCACCGCTATTGTTATCATCTCTCCTGTCTTCCTTTCGACAGTACGCACACAAACACATACACACACACACACAAACACACAAACACACACACAAAACAACCACACGTTTCAAACAAAGTCTCCACTCTTCCTAACAAATAACCTCATCAGGAGACACAAGAACACACACACACGCGCACACACACATTCACAGAGATATTCGCACACACACACATACACACACACACACAAACACACACACACACATGCACAAACACACTAACATCCAAGCGTACAGAGACACATACACAGAGACATTCGCACACATACACCGAAACACAAATACACGCAGGGAAGTGATTGAGGTGAAGGTGAGTGAGAAAACCGACCAGAGAGAGAGAGAGAGAGAGAGAGAGTACACGTACCACCGCCACTTGTTTGCTCTCCATAGCAACCCTGGGCACCCCCCAATGCAGCTTTCAATTATCTCTATTCACTCACAGCCACCGACACACACAAAGCACGGGACGACTGACACCCAGAGAGTCGACCTGCTGCCTTGGGGGAACACGCGTACCGGGGGCTAGATATTTGCAGAAACCAAGCATCCGTGGAGGCTTGAAGCAGGGCTAAAAACAATACACACAAACGGAGCGGCGCGCTTGTGTTTCCGCCGGAAAACACAGCTTCCCTCATCAGACCTCACCCTTACAACCCTCACAGCCCCAACCCCCCGCCACCACCACTACCACTGATGGTGAGCCAACATCAGTATTGGCTCATTGTTTACTATTATTATTTATCCTACGTGAATGCCAAGCCGTGTCGTGGGTGGAGTTCCTCTTCGCTTCCCTTCCTCGCGTGGTGGAGTGGTGCAGAGCCTTGGGAGGATAAAGTGCATGGTGAGACTGGAGACAGGTTGTGGTGGCTGACCCTCTCTCGAAGGGCCCTTTGATGTGCTCATGTTGCACAACCGCCTAGGGTTCAATGTAAACACAAGCACAGACATGGCCGGAGTTCCTGTTTCTCTCTTGGCACTTTAACCTACGGCTGCACTTCCTGGTTTGATCTTCTTTACCTCAACCCTTTAAAAAAGTACATTGTACGATTCATGAATACAATTCTCTGCTGCCTAATTTAGAGCTTCAGAAAAGGTATTATATTTATGGGTCTGAGAATGACAAAATATGTTTTTTCATTGAGTTTTTCATTTGAAATTATTGAGAAATTGGTTCAAGCCTACCTTGCTTTGGAGCTTTTTGTTACAACTAGTTTGATGAATAATTACAAGCTTCTGAAACCTGATGTGTCTGAATTTGATACGACATTGATGTGAGTTGGTAGATGAGTGTCACGTATTTTCGAGGAAAAGTTGAACATAGAAACGTTGAACTACTCTAGAACATGATGAAAATTCTTCTAGTTGTAAGCCATAGAAAATAATGACAAAAACCTTAGCAGTCTTTGCCAAGGTACCATAGGAAAACCCGTATATCCTTCTGATTAAACCCTTCACAACCTTTCATGGTTAACGAAAGATCCACATGCTATGTTCGTCTCACCTCTTTCCTACCTCCTGGTACCATGCCAGGTATCACTGGGACTGTGAAGCTGCACAGTTGCACAGTTCCTTCCCTGTAGCTGATAGGCTGTGGTGGACCTGTAGCTCACTATACTCCAGTACGGTTGTGTGTGACTGTATCAGTGTGGAGGCAGCTCTGGGAGGTATAATGAGTGTGACTAGCATCACAGAGGAGAGACTGTACTAATGGGTTGGGGCTTACAGGCTTGGGCATACATGCTGGGTCTTACAGGCCGGGGCTAACAGAATGGGCCAACAGACTCTCACAGAGCAGGTGTTGCTCAACATCAGAGCACTCCATTCTGATGCTTCAGAGTGGGGCCACGGCATTGCACACGTACACCTATGTGGTATGTGTGCACATCCAGACACTCGCCCAGTGGCTACATACACAAACACTCCCACACACACACACACATACATGCTCATGAATACATTGAGACACGCACACACCCATATATGCACATATACACAAAATGAAAAAACATGCACCCACACACACGCAAACCTGTTTGAGATTGGTCCCCTCGTGTGGAGGCGTATATCTTTACCAACCCCCTGGTGAGCAGTGAGATGGAACCTCATCAGAAGCCTTCCATAGGTGAGGAGAAACATCCCTTTCTGCTGAGGCTGATGCTACCTGGCAGATTTTCCGCTTCCGCTCCTCTCATTCCTGGCAGTAATTACAATAGGAACCACAGGGATAGGGCGTTCCCCAACCAAACACTTTTGTCACATAATATTGCGATTACAAAGGCTTCAACCTACAGTACCTCCATCTTCATCTCTCTCTCCCTTTCCCTTTTCCCTCTCCCCTCTATCAACTCATCCTTCATCTCCCACTCAGTTCACACACAGCACCTCCTGTTTTGGTGGGAGACTGTTATGTTCTCTGCTTACAATCCAATTGTAATTGTTGACATTATCAGACCTTGTTAAGATCAGGGCACTTGTGATGCAGATTTATTCAAATCTCTGCATTCAGAATGTGGTAATGATGTGGATTTAATTTAAAACTTGTTTGGTTCATTCTGGCTGAGGAATTATACCATTTCACCCTTGATCACACTAAAAGTGAAGCGATTGAGATCACCGGATTGTTTAATATGTGCTTGTTGTTGAGCAGTACTCAAATCGGCTAATCTTTTGTCAGCTAGATAAGGCCATCTCCTGTGGCGTACCGTCACCATGGGCCGCTGCAACCAAAAGCTATTTGTTTTAGTCTTAGATAAAAAGCCTTGATTATTGACCCTGATGAGCAAAGCAGCTTGCCTAATACAAAATGTTCCTCAGGCACACTAGCATTTACTGTGTAAAGTTTCCCATTCATTTGCACCACCTTACTATATTATCCATTGACTTAACTTATTGTCCATTGACTTAACTTAGGGTTCCCCAGTAGGCACGATTGTTACCTGCAGGGTACCTCTCTCCAAGCCTTGTAGGGGACTATCAATATACTTAATATATATCTATATATATAAACCGGATGTGTACTCGTACACTCCACCTCATTCTGTCACCTCTTCTGAGTTTTTCCCTTGATTACTAAATACCTCGAAGTAGTAGTAGCCACCTTGAAGTTGGACCTACGGGCTTCCTGCTTGTAAACTAACAGAACTTTAACCTTGAGTTCATGATAGCGGATAATGAAACATAAGTAAGCCAGACGTGCAAATTGTTCGGGAGGTCAATGGGTTGTACAAGATGCAGGCATCTCATGGGGCAGGAATCGGAAGGCCCAGTCTAGCTGGTTTGGATGTTTGTATTTATGGATGAATAGTTCTTCTGACAACGTAGGACCATGCAGGCAGTCATATCAGTACCGTGTACACAGGGTATTCCCGGACGTAAAAGGCAGACGGAGCAGACTCAACCACACGCCTGGCTGTAATCAGATGATCCTAATGCATTTACAGAGGCTTAGATCTGCCGTAACCGCCGCAGTGTTCCACTAATTGGTAATGATGCAGATATGAGTGGAGATACACGCTGTAATGAGCTCTTTCATTGGGATAATGGCGTGTCACCACTGGTAACGTAACCATTCGCTGATTACAACCGGAACAGAGTGTATTCTCCTCGTTGCACACCAACCGACGTCTGACACACATTTGGTGAGCAAATAATAAAACAATTAAAAACGTCAAGAAGAAGAGAGGATGAAAATATATCTCTGGCAATCTCTTGTGCAAGAATTTCCTTTGGGAATAATAACATCTTATCTTATCTTATCTCAAAGTAATCGGTGCATACTTTTAATAATATCAAATTGTATGTTGTTTCTTTTGTAATTCAAGTTTTTTTTATTGAATTTTCGCTTTGGTGCATGACGGTACAGTGTTACACATACAGAGACATTTTTTATTACGATACAAATAAAGTCTTTGCAACAGAAAAAATAAAATTAATGAAGAAAAAAAAATACTTGTATCTGTAAAATCAAGAGAAAAGAAGAGAAGCTCCAGGGGCACATTCAAATTGGAGTGACTAGAATGGTTATACATGCAACAATCAAAAGCATCCGTACATTCCATCATCCTTGTTCACGTTACAGGTTTATCGGTCAGTGTGATATATGTCTAGAAACTATCCCATGCTGGTGCCTTATCCTTGTTTATAGTATTCAGCTTATTAAGCATATGTTCATATGAGGCTGTTTTTATCATGGCGTTAGTCCATTCTTTAAATCCTGGAGTTGTAGGTGTTTTCCAGTGTTTGAGAATCGTCCTTGCAGCCACTGTTATGCCAACCATGATGACAGAAAACTCTTTACTTGATATGTTATGTAGTTGACTTCTGTCGCCTAAAAGGCAAAGTCTTGGAGAGACTGGTAGTTTTCTTCCGGCCCATTTGCCAAGGTACAAAACAAATCTCCAAAAGGGCTGAATAGATGGCCATTGCCAAATACAGTGTAATAAAATGCCTGCTTCTTTCTGACATCTCCAACATAAATTGTTATTCAATACTCCCATTCTATATAGTCTTAGTGGTGTAAAGTAGTACCTGTGTATTATATTATATTGGGTGAATTTCCCTTTTGCTTCCCTTATGTACTTTCCATTGTCAGATATAATTTTCAACCATGTATTGTCCTCCATTATACATCCTAAATCTCTCTCCCATATTACTTTTAGGTTATGACAGTCATAGCTAAACAATTGGTTGGTTTTCCTATAAAATATAAGAGCATGTTTGCACTCCCCAGGTAGTTTGAAGTAATCCATGATGTGGTTCCCATCTCTGTACTGAATCTTGGAGGTAATACAGCTCCTGATTTGGAGGTACTTCCAAAAATGGTCTTTTCCCTTGAGCTTATATTTTCTCACCAAGTCTGAGTATGCTATAAACACATCATCTTCAAATAGATCAGCAATGTTACATATACCACTACTATGCTCCAATTGTATGTTTTATATTATATACATTGAACAAAGCTCATGTACATGTATTGTAATTTAGTTGATATTCTTCACCTATCAAACAAAGGGGGTCAACCTATCAACAACAGGTTGAACCCCTTTTAGGCCCTTATCCCATCACTTGATTGGGTGAACAGTAAGACCAGAAGAGTACGTTGATGGAGGCTGTAGCAAAAGACTTCCATTCAAGCATTTCCAGAAGGAGCATGTCTTCCAGTCACAAAGGCTGAATCAGCCCCGAGCTAAGACATGATAAGTGAGCTTGTCCGAGCGCTCACTGTGCCTAAAATAAAGGTTGTCTCAGGCCCCGAGGCGCTCGCTGCTTTACTTAAAGAGAGTTGATTGTCACTGGGCTGCTATCTGGAAATCACTTTTTGCACTACAACTCAAATAGCATTAACAGCAGTGGCTCCATGCCCTAATCCATCACTGTCTCTACACAGTCTCTCTCTCTCAAACTCTTATTCTCTTGCTCTTATTTTCTGTTTCTACTCTCTCTCTCTCTTCCTCTCAATCTCTCTGTATGTCTCTGTCTGTCTCTCTCTGTCTGCCTCTCTTAATGTCTTTCTCTGTCTCTGCCTTTCTCTCTCTCATGCTTCTTATAACCCATCTCTGGATGCCACTTAACAGACAAGGAGTACATTGATTATAAAAGATAACAAAATGTAGTTTGATTTGGGCTGGGTTGGTAAACACTATCAATCTGAATTGAAAATAAGAAGAGTAAGGTTTACAGACAATTTCCATTCTAAGTATGAAAGATTATGAGACTTAAGGAGTTAAAGGAGCCATTTTTTTTTCCCTTTTGTTTGATTGTCTGTACTGTCTGTATGTATTCCTTTCTTACTTGTAAAGCGTCTTTGAGTATTTAGAAAAGCGCTATAAAAAACTGATCAATTATTATTAATATTATTATTATTATTATTATTATTATTATTATTATCATCTTATACTTTGTTGTTATTTCTCTTTCCTTAAGTGTGTTATGTAGCATTTATTCATGTCCGAGGTCTGCTAAGCTGAAAAAGCTCAACTTCCCGCCAAAAGGGAGTATGCGCTCAAAAAAAGCTTGACAGGGTGGTGGCTGGTGGAGTTCTGTTCTGGTAACCCCTATCAAGAAGATTCTGTTCGTCAGCGAAATGGTAAATCCTCTTTGGAATCCTCCAAATAATATAATATAAGTGAAGAATCAGTTGATAAAAAATACCCCGCACAGCAAATAAAAAACGTCCTTGCCTTTACTTTGTAAAACATTGTTATCAAAGATAATACAAACAAACTGTGGGCACAATTGTGGGCACACTTAGGTAAGTACTTTCATACACAAAAATGACGACATGAATGTAATATTTACAGATTATGTGACTTACCTGACGAGGCTCATCTTTTGATGAGGTGTTTGAGGACCAAACGCCATTTGTTGAGGAGTTTAACACGTTCCTCAAACCCAAGCACCTGTCATCCCAGTATGTGGGACCCTCATAGCTGGTCCTAGTTTTCCACCATGTCACCCGCTTCAGTCAAGTGGTGGTCGGAAGCCCACATACTGACTAGAGTCTAGCCAGAGTCCAGTTAGACGGATCAGGAATCTCCTGCCTTACACAGAGCCCCACATCAGACGGGATGACAACCCTGGAATTCCTCCATTTACTAAAAATAACGTTATTTTGCGCAAAACATTATTCCCTGATTATTTTTGGGGTATAATAACACCTAACTGTTCAGATTTTATTTCAGACAGTTGTATCTCATTACATTTCATTCAAAATGAACCGGCTTCTTTTTCTATGCCTGAAATGTCCTTAGTCCGCTCTGTAAATGTTGTGGATGTTCTGCAGGGTGAAGGGATTCAAACAGTTGGCTCTAGCCCTGGATGTGGAGGTTGTACCATGCATGTAGTGGGGACTGGAAGCTGGTTCCTTCGTCTTGCAACCTAATAAGGAAAATAGGAATGATTTACAACAAACTAAGTCAGGAGGCAACATCAGCAAAGTCAACGTTTGACAGCAATGTGTGTTGCTGGAACTTGTAGTTCAATATAAAATGGTTTTGGAAAAGATAGATAATACAAAACAGTCACTTTTACATAAAGACAAATGGCATAACTACTAACTACGACAGATCAGTCTCAAGCCAAACAGAGTAAATACATTATATTACTATTTGTCACAGTGCATTCTGTTAAAGGGCAGGCTATGGCTCTGTTGTCTGATCATAGATCAAACCTTAACTGCACACCATCAGCACTATAACACAATGAAACATCGGAATAATTACACAACAGGAAATACTGCTATCACTCCCAGGCCACAGGCTCCGGAGTTTACTTTTGAGGAGACTTGTCTTGAAATCTCTCCTACCTCTGGCCATGGCTGAGAGTTTGTTTTTAAGAACGCCGTGAAGAAGGACCATTACAAGGCTTCTTCTGTGGTGGTGGTGGGGGGGGGGGGGGGGGGGGGAAATATATTTGCTAAACAAATCAATAGTGCATTAAGGCCTCGCGGCGCCATCCTAAAGAAGAGTGATGCTCAGAGTCAGTAAGCATACCGGCCACAGCCCACTGCGTCAATACACAAACACACACTCACAAGCATGCATGTTTCCCCGCACACACTCGCAGATGGACGCACACACATACATAAACACACACACACGAACACACACGCACCCACACACACACACACACACACACACACACACACACACACATTCATACTTGACTCAAAATAAAGAAGAGGAGTCTGCTGTTAAAGCAAATCTGAGGGTTTGTGTGTGTGTGTGAGTGTGTGTGTGTGTGTGTGTGTGTGTGTGTGTGTGTGTGTGTGTGTGTGTGTGTAGGACATAAAAGAGAGATAGGCAGGGTGTGTTGTGTTGCTTTCTGAAGGCAAGGAGAGGTAAGGATAATGGCTATATACTGTCTGTATCTCCGCCAGGACCGCGTCTCCGCCAGGAAAACAAACAATCTGTCTTTTAACATTTATTTATTCCATAAAAGTGGTTAGGAAAGGTTCTGCCCGGCTTTGCCTTTATTCAAATGCGAGCACAAAGTAAATATTCAACCAAACTAATTGGGCCCTCTGCTACGGCAATAAAGACAAAACAGCCTGCCTCGTCTGAAAGATGACACTACAAGATGCTCTCGATACCCAACGCCCCCAAAAACCGTTCCCACAGTGCATACAAAGTCTCTGCCATCCCTCTGATTAGAACTCATTTTGTTCGGGGCCTGCCTGCCTCCTGCAGTAGACAGACCACGTGATGGACCGTGGCCCCCCCCTGCTGTAAAGGGCCCCGCCCTCAACTCCCCCGACAGCCCTTCTCCACCCACCGCTAAACAGCCCCAGAGGGCCCCGGCAACCATCAAAGTTACTGATCGTGAAATCCATCCCATAATTCTAAATGGGGGTCGCACCTCAACAGCTGTAAATGCACACACCGCTGTACGGTGCACGGCAAAGTAATAGCGATACTGCAAAATAAAAAGAATGTGTTGACCTTTTCTAATATGTTTTATAGTCTCCGGTAGACTTTATACTCAGGACTTATGTGAGGGTGTTACAGTATATGTGTGTTTATATATGTATATATATATATATATATATATATTTATGTATTTATTTACCGCAGGCTGGTACTGCTGCGACGGTTGGGGAAATGTCTGGTAATTGGTTAAGTGTGTCTCCCTGGAGTAAACAAGCTCTATTGGAGTGTAGTTTTGTGTTACCTGGCGGGCTTCTACCTCTCCTCGCCATGCCACTTCCACTGCCCTGGGTCAGTAAGTACAATTTCATTACCCCTGGAGATACATTAGGGTGTTTGCTGAGTCCTGCTCTCTGTTCATGTCTGTAACGTCGCGGCACTAACCCCGGCATCTACTGGGAGCTGCTCCAATCACAGTATATTTGTTTCGGCACACCACTTCCACCTGGGGTCAGTTTTGTCCTCCATTAAAGCCAGATAATCCATGGCCACTGACATCCCCCCCCCCCGTCCCACTCTACAGAAAAGTGCTCCACACTTATGTAATTACCTTTTCCCCCTCTTTGTCCATTGTGGGTTTCTCTGGCTTTCCTGAACATTTCAGTTTCTAACTCCACCATTTGCCTGGTGGTCCTCTCTCTCTCTCTCTCTCTCTCTCTCTCTCTCTCTCTCTCTCTCTCTCTCTCTCTCTCTTCTCTCTCTCTCTCTCGCTCTCTCTCGTTCTGTCTCTCTACCTGTATTCTTATGTCCATCTCCAGGGCTTGCTGCCTCATCTGCGATCTGCGGCATGAAACTTACAATTAATTGGGGGGGGGTCACTGCTTTTGGAGGTACTTTGAGAAATTAAAACGATCTATCTCTCTGTTGGAATATCCCTGGTGAAATAAAACAGATTATTCCAGAGAAATTGTTCCCTGCCCCCCCCCTCCCCCTCTCTTTATCTTTCCTCTCTTTCTTCCGCTCTCCCTCTCTCTCTATGTTCGATCACTTTTCCTCTCCTTTCCTTTGTTTTTCTCTATCTCTCTCTCTCTCTCCCTTTCTCCCATTCCCCACCTAACCCTTACTAGGTCAGATTATGGAGGACCGTTTTGTTGTGGTTGCCTAATGTTGTTCCTTGGGACACCCTGTGTTCCATCACCTTGGCCTCGGGAAGCAGCATGTCTCTTTTCTCGCTTGCCTCTTGCCAATGGTTGTACCAGGAGTCATCGACTGCTGGGATAGGAGTTTAGGAGGTTTCTTTCACCTTTCACTTTGGTTAAATACATGTGTTTTTATGCAAATTCACTTAATTGGGGAATCATTTGTTGCACCTCAGCTCAGTGGATATAAAGTGGTGCATGGAAATGGAAATGATTTCCTTTTGAGAGGAACCCTTTTAGCAGATGGTGAGGGAGGTTATTACAAGATGGAGACACTTAAGACCAAATTACCACTTTGGTTTAAGTACAGTTAACGTCTTGCTCAGGGACAAAATGCGCTTACCTACATTTTTTGGCCAAAGCTATATGCAATTCTCCAAATCATTCCCTAACCTTCTTCCAATACGTCAAACAAAAAGTGTCCTTAAATGAAATAGCATTGGACGCATCCCCGGTAGATTGTGTAAGAGTGATCTGATTGCAGCGACACACTCTGACTTCCATTAACCTTGTCTGAGAAGGAAAACCCTACTCGAACTCCCTGATTAAATATTTGCTGCGGATATTTACTCTGGAGGGGTACCAGGCTTCAAGCAGTGGAGAAGGAGTGAGGAAGAACAGATGGAAATAAATGTTTGAGAGTGAGAGAAAGAGAGATATCAAGTTATAGAGCGAGAGATGGAGAGCGAGCAGGAGTGAGAGGGATCCTTTAAAAGAAATGGCCCCACTGGTGGTTATCATCTCATGTGTACTCGTGAATAATGCAGGAAGTGAATGAATAAATGAATAAACACAGCTCCATTACTCTGCTTTCCATGATAGCCGAGTGGGGTCAGGGAAAATATGACCAGGCGAGGGAGAGACACAGCCAGATAGCGTGAAGCTAACAGGCACGTTGAGCACATTGAAGTATTGGTGCAGCGTAAATTGGAATTCATTATTTTGGTAAGCCTATACCATCAGGGTTCATCAATCAAATATTAATTAGCATTAATTAATGTAGTTATAAGAAATAACTAACAATTACCTAACAGTTACTTAAGTGCAGTTAACTGTAGTTTGATAATGATGTTCATGTTTACTAATGATGTTTATGTTAACTAAAATAGTGGTGTTCATGTTATCGCCAGTATTATTTATACATTATTTTGTAGGTTTACTGTTAACCCTAACCAACTAACCTTAACGCTAACCATCACCACAATCCTGATCCTAAATAAGGCTTTGTGCCGTTATGGAAAACTGCACGAAGCCTTTAGTTTCTCTGTGTTGGCGGCAGTGTGCCTCTCTGAGCAGAGTATTAAAGAGCTGTCACGCGAGGTGAAATCTTGATGCGATGGCAGTTCTCCAGGCGGAGATAATGGAGTCGGAGCTGAAAGAGGAAAATGAAAAATACTGAGATAAGTATTCCAATTTTGTTATCATCCCTCTAATTAAAATTCGTTTTCCATTTTTTTGATCTTAAAGATGGATTTTTAGTTTAAATTAGAGTAGGAACAAGGTCATTCTCCACGTCAAAGACACGTTTGAAAAAAAAATCTCATTAAAAAGGCATTGTTATTTATGGATAAGGCACTTACCCAGCGGAGGTGAACTACATGTTCCGTCTGATGGTTGTAACACACTCTGGGAGAGGGGTGACTATAACACCCATAACTCTACCGAATGTTAAATATAAAAGTTAATATCCATGTCCTGAAAATATACTATTGCCAAAAATAGCTAATACCCAATTCTGGATATGCTCAGCGGAAAACATTTCATTATTCTTTTTTTTACCATCAATTTATATTTTATTATCCTCATCCTTTGTTTATTTTGCACCAGTTACAGTTCTTTACGATTGCATAAACAATAAAATCAAAAGTATCAGACAATTGTTAAACGATTACACTCAAGAAGCAAAACCTTGGACCCGATGTGCACCACTATAAGCACAATGTCAGCCTCACAATTTTTGCAAAAAGGCAAAAAGTGATTTGCAAAACACTAAACACACTTGTATACATTAGACACATTGGTATATCCGGATAACACTTCCTTGCAATTCCAAAGCAATTCCACATGCTTGCTTAATTGCAGACACACCAATCAGGTTCAAGCACCATACAAATCCAGCAGGTAAGTTCACCTGCCTTTACTGTAACCAAAATGGATGGAGTCAGAAGAAGAGTGAGGGTGAGAGGGGAAATCCAAAGAGGAGAAGAAGGAGGTTGAGGAAGAGGAAGAGGACCAAATTGCTCTCGCTCTCTCTCTCCCTCTCCCTCTCTCCCTCTCTCTCTCTCTCTCTCTCTCTCTCTCTCTCTCTGGCTGACCTTTGGAGGGAAGCAGGAAGGCAAGCTCATGCAAATTTTCTGTTTTACAGTCTTGCACACACACACATGTACACAGGTGCGCAAACACACATATTGTATGGAAACAATCACTTTGGAAATAGGTGTGTTGTGGGTTAACCCCAGCCATATAAATACCATACACACAGTACAGGGCAACCTGGTCTCACAGCAATCTGTGAAATGACCACGGACGCTTAACTCAAAATCCATGGAATCCTCACGGAAACACGCCAATTTCCGTGTTATGGCCACGGATTTTGCTCCAATGCAAGTTAATGACACTCATATTCCGTGGCACACACACAGATCCCCGTTTCAACGACCGAGTCTACCTGGTCTCACAGGGATCCGTGAAATTACCATATATATATATA
The DNA here is from genome assembly GCF_949987615.1 of Pollachius pollachius. Taxonomy (NCBI): domain Eukaryota; kingdom Metazoa; phylum Chordata; class Actinopteri; order Gadiformes; family Gadidae; genus Pollachius; species Pollachius pollachius. Next base: position 12,096,322 of record NC_136943.1, on the reverse strand, counting down.
TATATATATATATATATATATATATTAGGGGTGTGAACGGTTACAAAAAATTGTAAATGGTTACAAAACCCCTTTTTTTTTCGTGTACACAGTTAACCGTTTTTTATTAATTAATGAATTTTTTTTTTTTTTAAAGTGGACCGCAGTCGCGCTATAGGGGGATTATTTGTTTATCAACACAGCGGATGCGCGAGCGGAATGATCGCAAAAAGAAAATTTGTTTGACCGGTTCCCATGGTTATCTCTGTGTGGTTAATTTGCAGTTGCGGTGTTAATTAGGATGTTGTCAGCTTACTGTTACATTAAACTGTAATCAGAAAACGTGGTTATATGCAATAGACCCTATAGTATGTGGTATAAAGGCTGGGACGAATTTCGAATTATAAATATGTATACTTTATGTTGATAGTATGGACCGTCGCGGTTCCCATTGAAACAATGGCGCGGTGATTTTCTTTTTTCCTAAACGGTTTTGATTTACTAACCGGGTACTGGTGTACAAGTGTACCCGTGCACACCCCTTATATATATATACACATATATATATTAGTGCTGTCAGTTTAACGCGTTATTAACGGCGTTAACGCAAACCAATTTTAACGACGTTAATTTTTTTATCGCGCGATTAACGCTCTTTTCGCTTGGCAAACATTGCAGTTTCTTCACCTGCTGTCTAGCAACAAATAGTCACGTTAGAAAATCTACAACACCATACCGGATCTACATCGGAAACAAAACAACAAGCACGCCGCACAAACTTGTTGGGGCAAGCAAGGATACAGAGAGGGTGAAAAACTCCTTAAAAGTGTGTGGGTGTTTGTGTGTCACTCTGTTCGAGCCTTATCCTCGGTGGGGATAAAAATTATCCCCCCCACCCAAAGTATTTTCACCATTACATCGTAATAATTAACAACCAAAATACACAGGGTCCGTCTTCATTTTGAAACATTTTAAAATGTTTCTCAAAATTATCCCCCCCTCTGGTTTTTTCACAAATCACACCCTGTATGTATATATGAATGAAATTCATATTGACGGTATGGCACTATATCCCTATTCTCACCAATGCACCCATATTGAATTTAATAGACCATTTTTGTTGCTTCGAGGAGGTCTGGTGGTCTCCGTACATAATAAATTAATAAATTAATTTAAAAAAACTAAATGAAATGAATAAATATATATAAATATGTATGTGTATTTACAGTTTTTCTCAATCGTTTAAACATGTTTTCTGAAACGATAGCTTAATTTTTTAAAACTAAATACAAACCTCGGAAGAGTTAATCATTTTGTCAAAACTATACAAATTCTTCTCAAACTGATTTTTTCCACCAAACAGTAAACACAGTTATCAAATGAATATCTCTTAGAGAGCATCAATTAAACACTGGTGTGATCAATTCAAAACACTTCCATAAAAATACTATTAACATATGTTTTGGCTTTATGAGGCCATGTTACATATTCCAATGTATAAAATTGTTTAGAAATAACTTTATTTTTTAAAGTTGCAATTAGGTGGTACATATAGTATAAAGACTGTTGCCATATTGTAATACAATACTGTGAATATATCATATAAATATTGCATTGACACAATCGTATTGTCTATTCAATGAGCTCCAATGGGCTAAACTCACAATCCCAGCTTCCCAGAGTCAGACTGTGCACCTATAGTGCAAGTACAAGTACAAAAAGGTATATATATTTTTTTACTGTATACAGTAAAATGTTCAGCTGAACTGACTAAAAATAAAAAATAAAAATAAGGATATAAATGAGGTGAAACAGATCTACATGTAAATCAATATGTATCCAACCTCCAATCCTGATCAGGCCAAAGGACCATATCTACAACACAGTAGAGCTCACCGAGTCCTCTTTTATGCTCTGACACATGATTGAAGTGTTTTGCCAGGTGAGTTTGAACAGGTGAGAAGTGAGTTAGACTTATTGGTAATTAGTTGTTGCGTTTTCAAGGCCAGTGTGATCCAGGTGAACCAGGTGTGCTAAATGATGAGATTTGTGCTTAGAGTTTAGCAAAAATGTGAAAACAGTGGAATTGTGCAGTTCAGCAGTCTGGAGTCTTGTAGTTGATGCATGAGCTTCAAGTTTTCAGAATTGTGTGCATAGTTCCATTTTTTGTGTGTATACAATCGAGAAAAACATACATGTTTATATTTATTTATTTACTATATACGGAGACCACCAGAACTCCTCGAAGCAACGAAAGTGGTCTATTCGATTCAAGATGGGTGGGCGAGAACAAGGATATAGTGCCATACCATCAATATGAATTTCATTCATAGACTTTCCGAGAGGATGGTCAGTGGTCTGATACAGATCTCGTTATAACAATAATTTGTATTGATGTAACGAGAAAGGATGTAATGATAGCGTCAAGAAAATAAAGGTTACATGGTTATAATAATTTAAATATAATTAACCTATTAAGCGTATAACGAGACAACGAGACAATCTAGTTGTGGGCCAGCAGACGCTGCATTTTAACCAAATTCATGGTTGCTATGGTGGTTGCTATCGACCGCCCCCCCATATCTTTCAATTTTCCACAGTTTAGACTTGTAGTTATTAAGTTACTTTTGTAATCAACGTGACTAATTTTAATCACTGTTTGGTGGCTAGTTACGTCACTCTGAGCGATGTGCACAGACATATTTGGTAATGACACAGCCTATAACCTATTTGTGAAAGCAAAACATCAAGCTCATTGATTTAACGAGGCAGGGTTATTTGAAATAATTCATTAAGATATCATGTGTGAGAGGTCATACCTCCCCCTGAGTGTGTATGGACTATTTCTTGTGATTGAAATGCTCATTGCAAGCTTCCTATTCATGTCTAGTGTACCCCTACTGTCCACAAGCACCCCCCCCTCCCCATATGGATATGGAGAATTGTTGCCACGTCCCAGTGGTGGTGGTATCATATATATGAAAGAGGGCATTCAAATATACTACAATGATCAATTAGGAAGCCAAAGCCCTAAAGGAAGTGATGCAATAGGTAACTTCTGAATCAAGGTAACAAGTAAGCTATGGACCCGGGGTCTCTTTTATATCAACGGGGGTCTCAAAGGACGCATACGATTATCAGCTTAGGGATTCCAGCCCTACAAGAAATAACTCAGCAAGTGCTCCATCTCGTTGCACCTCACCCAGCGGCTCGCTTTCAAGATTTTGACCTGAAGTTCTTCCCATACCTACACCCTGGCCATCAAACATGCATATTTGAGAATCAAGCCTCTCTTTAATAATGACAAAAAGTTATGAGAGAAATTCACATTAAGTTTTTAATGGCGTGTTGCCGGCTCCTTTTGACCTTTTGACCCCAGACTTCGGAAACTTGTCCTCAGGCCAGCTGTAGCTGGAGATGCCAAAATGTATATGCATATTTCCCAGGGTCCCGAGAACCACATATCTGAGATTTCGAGTTCTAGCCCTTACAGAAAATAGTTTTCCAAAATGGACTGTTTTTTGGACAAAGCCTCTCAGAAGTGTTGCCTGCAAGACCTAGTGGATCAGAATGTGGTGTAAAGACCGTTTTTGAGATAGGAAGGTCCTACCGCCCTGAAACTTGACTACCTTATTCTAGGGCCTAACTGGGACCCCCACACCGAAAGTTGGTCCTCTCTGACCCCGAGGGCAGGGAGGCGGGTTCTGAGGTTTTGGGTTAGGGTTAGGGTTAGGGCTGGCTTTTTTCCAGAGACCCTGCCTCGTTAAATCCCTGAGCTTGGTGTGGAAGGGGGCGGTCGATGGCAACCACCATAAGATCGTTGTTTTGACGAATCCCCTTCTGAAGTCGAAAATAATCTCCAGATTGAAATGCATTGGTTTAATATTGAATTCATTAAATATTAAAATATATATTATATACAATTATTTAGTTATAATATTATAAGTTGACCATGTAGCTATTATCGTTATGACAAGATCTGTATCTGACCATTGACAATCCACTTCCACCAATCTAATCAACGAAGAGGGTTGTAACAGCCACTAACATGGTGTACTTTTTCTATGGGGAATGTGGTTCAGGTATAACCAGACAATATTTAAATATTTATAATATAAAAAGATAGCCTATACGTAGGCCTACAGCATATCATACTTCTGACATGAAAATAGAGTTAGACTTTTACATGTTTAAGGTTATAGGCCGAATTTGGTTAAGATGCAGGCTCTGCTTGCCCACAACTAGATCCACTCGTTGTCTCGTTATACGCTTTATACGTTAATTATATTTAAATTATTATAACCATGTAGCCTTTATTTTCTTGGTGTTATCATTACATCCTTTCTTGTTTCATAAATATAAATTATTGTTACAACGAGATCTGTATCTGACCATTGACCATCCTCTCAGAAATTCTATGAATGAAATTCATATTGACGGTATGGCACTATATCCCTATTCTTGCCCACCCATCTTGAATTTAATAGACCACTTTCGTTGCTTTGAGGAGGTCTGGTGGTCTCCATATAAAATAAGTAAATATGCATGTATGTATATATATATGTATATATATCACACTATATTTAATTATTTATTTATTTTATATACGGAGACCACCAGACCTCCTCGAAGCAACAAAATAAATAAATAAATATATAGGCCTATATATGTATGAATATGTATGTGTATATATATATATATATATATATATATATATATATATATATAAATACACATACATATTTATATGTATTTATTTATTTTGTTATATATATTTATTTATTTATTTATTATACACGGAGACCACCAGACCTCCTCAAAGCAACGAAAATTGACAATTTAAGTGATTCCGTGAGGCCACCACGGATTTTGAGTTAAGCGCTCGTGGTCGACTCGGCCGTTGAGACAGGGATCTGTGTGTGTGCCACGGAATATGAGTGTCATTAACTTGCTTTGGAGCAAAATGGACTAAGAGTTCATCCAAATCTTAGAAGATGTACAGTGGCATCTGTCATAAGGACGTTTCGACGGCTGTGTACTTCATGAACTTTACTCTAATCACTGAGAAGTGGAATTACTTCATGAGGTTTTCTAACATTCCCCGTATGTCGTCATGCAGAGAAATGTTACCTCCCCTTCTCTGCTTTGCCTGCCCAGAGAATTTGGCCCTCCAATCAGACAATGAGCTACAACTGTTATACAAACGACATCGGATAACCCGACGTCGTTTGAGATTCATAACATCGTCTTGAGGTGCACACAGCTTTTGGCCGTGATAATATGTATTATATGATATATATATATATCGATGTATAATATGATATTATTTAGACATGCAGCTCCAGGACTGCCGCCTGAGCACCAAGAGTGTTCTAGTATATTTACAGAACACGGCCATAGGCTGTGTGCGCCTCACCATTGCGATACATCCACTGTAAACACGAGCGTATGGTACCGTGACCGGAAGCTGCTCAGGGCCACACCCCCACCCTCCTCCATGACCCGCTTCTAAAAAACGGCACGTTTGTGGAAAGCTCATTGTGGGACTGGCTCGTATACTCACTGTATTAATTAACTCAGTAATCAGCCATCAACTCCCACCCAACCTCAACAAGGAAATGCCACCGTCTTCATAAACAGATGATGTCACACTTAAACCGTAGAAAACCTCTATTTATTGTCTGTGTATGAATCTCGTAAAGGTCTACTGAGATTTACTTTGTGCACAACCTCTTCCCTGAGTGATTCTATGAGTATCAGCTGGCCTGTGATTGGCTCCCTTACCTACAACTCCTCCACACAACAATCAACTGCCAGCTGCTGACTATATAAGTTGATTAGAGCTGTAATTTAATGTCTTGATTTGTTCCCACCCTGCCATCAGTGCCGTAGCATGCAGTTAAGCTTGTTTGCCGCCGTTTCAGTGTTGTATTTTGATACTCTTTATAAGAGAGACCTTTTGTTTATGTTTGATTTTATGTTAAATTGTATCAGGTGAGCAGTTGGTGTCACAGTGTAATTTAGTTTGGTTTGATCAGTTAAAGTAGCAGTGTGTAGCATTGAGCCCCTCTCAATTAGTAGGCGGGAAACTTTCAGAACTCTGTAACATGTTCTGTCCTTTATTGGGTTTGCCACTGGCTGTGTGGATTTGTGGCTGTGTGATGCGAACTAGCATATCTCGAATGTGTGGTTGGACTGAGTGGGAGAGATTTGGGAGTGACGTGGTATTACTTTAGTTAACAAAGACAGGTGCGGGCTGGCCAGCATATTTTGTGCATAGAATTTAGTATTTATAGGATGGGTTTTGTTTATAACATAATGGAGATCGAACCGCATTAAATATAGGGTTAGTGTAATAGTCCACATTATGTTAGTTTTTCTCGATTGTATACACACAAGAAATGGAACTTTGCACACAATTCTGAAAACTTGAAGCTCATGTATCAACTACAAAACTCCAGACTGCTAAACTCTAAGCACAATTCCACTGTTTTCACATTTTTGCTAAACTCTAAGCACAAATCTCATCATTTAGCACATTTGTTTCAACTGGATCACACTGGCCTTGAAAACACAGCAACTAATTACCAATAAGTCTAACTCACTTCTCACCTGTTCAAACTCAACTGGCAAAACACTTCAATCATGTGTCAGAGCATAAAAGAGGACTCGGTGAGCTCTACTTTGTTGTAGATATGGTCCTTTGGCCTGATTAGGATTGGAGGTGGGATACATACTGATTTACATGTAGATCACCTCAATTATATTCTTATTATTTTTTGCTGGCCTACGAAAATCTTTTTTTGCAGTCAGTTCAGCTGAACATTTTGCTGTATTACAGTAAAAATATTTGCTTTGTTACCTTTTTCTACTTGTTCTAGCACTGATTTCATCCTTACATCCTCCGAAAGACAGTTTAAACATTTTCTTACTGTAGTGTTTTTCTTTTTACCTATCAGTGCAATGGCTGTACTGTAATTTACCAAAATAGGCAACATTGGTGTACTGTCAGAACAATGTTGCAGCATAGGTGTACAGTATGACTCTGTGAAGCTGGGATTGTGAGTTTAGCCCATTGGAGCTCATTGGATAGACTTATATGTATTGTATCCTATTCTGATACGATTGTGTCAATGCAATATTTATATGATATATTCATAGTATTGTATTACAATATGGCAACAGTCTTTATACTATATGTACCACCTAATTGCATTAAAAAAGAAAGCTATTTCTAAACAATTTTATACATTGGAGTATGTAACATGGACTCACAAAGCCACAACATATGTCAATAGTATTTTGATGGAAGTGTTTTGAATTGATCACACAAGTGTTTAATTGATGCTCTCTTAGAGATATTCATTTGATATATGTGTTTACTGTTTGGTGGGAAAAACCTGTTTTGAGAAGAATTTGTGTAGTTTTGACAAAATGATTTACTCTTCTCTGGTTTGGGTTTAGAGATTTGAGGAATTGAGCTATAGTTTCAGAAAACGTGTTTAAACGATTGAGAAAAACTGCAAGCTACACCCATTTGAAATGTTACACATTCCAACTTTAAGGTAGTCAGTAGTATATGTGTTCTAAGACTTGTCCTCAATAACAATGCAGTTAAGTTTCCGAGCAGGCTGTTTATGTGGACTCTTTCTTTTATTGATTTGCTCATATTTTCATTGATTTTCTCTACTTTTCTCAACGGGTTAAAACATCCATTCTCACCGTCTTTTGTGTTACAATAGACCAATTTATAGCCAACCACTCAATCTTTTGTATTCTTCTGTTGTCTGTTTTAATGGACTCCTTCTATCATCTTCACAATGAATTTGAACATCTTTTTATTGTCTGTGTTTTGTTGTTTTGCTGGCCACAGGAGATGCACTTTTGTGTGGCTTGGATTCAATAACAAACAATTTAAAAAGCAGTCTTTCAACTGTTGTGTTTTCGATGATCTTCCTCTTTTGTTGTAAGTGCCTTTGACTGATATAAATGTACTTATTTCTCGATATAATCCAAAAAAAAGTGTATATGCGAAAATATTTGTTGTTCAGAAGAGCTTCAATGAACTCAAGTACATTTTTCACACCCTTGTCAAATTCCTGGAAATATATATATATAATATATATTTAATATAATAATATATATATATATCTTTTCTGAGTTATTGTCCTTTCATTTAATTTTTTATGATAACTTTAATAATAGAATATATCTATAGTAATAGTTTACCTATTTTTTTAAATAGTCACAATAGAAAAGGTGAACAGACAACGGTTTCAATTGAAGGCTGATGCCTGCTCCGTGAAATAGGCTTTTACTTTGAAATCGAGAGCAATGGTTTGGAGACCAGGTAAACAAGTGCAGGCGGTAATTGTTCCGGAAGGTGTTTGTTGATGGACCTGAAGAAATGGTAAGCTGAAGAAATGGAGATCAATTTTTTGGGCGTATAAAGATAAGATCAAGGAGCATGGCGAAGATTGAAAATGAAATAAATACAATAAACACCACCTCTGTAGGTGTAGCATCATCTGGAATACGATATTGCCTCATCCAAAGAATCTCTTAAAATAATAAGAAAAAATTAAAGGCTGTGGTACTGCCACGTGTCCGTTGTCAGTTACCGGGTTTAATTCAGGGCTCTATGTGATGTCCAAACCCCCAAAGGAGGGGCAGCTGATGTACAAATTGCAGCTAACCTGCGAACTGCGCTAGGCTAGGATTAGCACCTGGGGTGGCGACCAGGCTTTCATCCCTCTCTCTGGGCTCCTGCCAACGTCACATCAATTATTTATCGCCGTACGGTCCAACCATTTGCAGCCAGTATCAGCGTTTATTCAAAGATACATTTGACAAATTTCCGCAACTTTTTTTTACCAGCTCACAAATTATCAGATGAGTTCTCACATTTATATTTATAAAAAATCTCTATAAAGATCACTCAATAGTTGGCTGATTATTCATAGTATTGTATCGCCTATACGTTTACATTAAGGGCATTTAGCAGACGCTTTTATCCAAAGCGATTTGCAATAGGTAGATTTGTCAGAAGAAAGGATAACAACAATATACCTCGCTTCTGGTACAGTCAGGGTGTTCATAGATTGTAAGTGCCAAACACTTACAACTGCAAGGTCAACCGATACCCCGCATACAACAAAGATAGCTAGGGGAAGATGCTACAAGATGCTGAGTACTATTTTTAAGTGCCAGGACGTACAATCATACAATAAGTGCCTAAGTAAGTCTTGAGTCTCTTGCGGAAGCTGGTGAGCGACTCTACAGTATACAATGATATGAAAGGAGAGTATATACAAATATTTTGATCTTCAATGATCTTTATAAACATAAAGAAGGTAAGGCTTATACAATGAAAATGATTAGCAAATCACATACACATAGAACCTTTCAATCCAAAGAGTACAAATAACAGGACCAACATGCAGTAGTGTATCGTTCCATCCAGGGTCACCCTGATTGGTTGATGGCAGAAGACAGGGACCAGTGTATTTGTCCTCATTACAGTGGGCTTCCTGTGGGTGTGCATTGGGGACGTGGAGCAGACTACACTCTGCCACCTGTACCAGGGGATACTCTGCCAGCCACAAGCACAATTCCAGATAAATCACCACTCAAATGTCAATACAGCCTTCAGAACTCCAGGCACACCTCTCATTTATTTATTTTGTCCCAGAATTGGCTTTTTTTGGCTTCCCTCTCAAAGCCTGCAGTGAGTAAATGAAAACAACAAAGTCTAGTTTGTACATTCCCTTGCAGTTCCCTGATAGCCACAACTCAACTAGTGTGTTCTTGTGTTTGTGTGTGTGTATGCTTGTTTGTGTGCATAAGAGTGCGTGTTAGTCTATGTGTATATCTGTATCTGTGTTTGAGTGTATGTGTGTGTGTGTGTGCATGTGTGTGCGTGTGGGTCTATGTTTGTGTCTGTGTGTGTGTGTGTGTGTGGGCGCGTTGGGCATGCACATCCCATGAGTGTATGTGTCTCCATACTGTGTTTGTGTCTGCATCATGTTTATATGTGAGCATATATATATATATATATATATATATATATATATATTTCTGTGTGTGCGTGCGCCTGTGTGTGCATGTGAGTGCACCATTATCTGCCTCTTATGTGCTTCTTGACAGGCCTAAGGCAAGACTTCCACAGACGGCGAACCGTGCAGTATCAAGCTTGTGCGTCACCTGGCAACACAGTGCAGCGGCCAATAGAGACACATTGAAAGCAAACCAGGTGGGAGGATAGGCAATAGACATCATTACTGCATCTGGAGGCAGCGGGTAGGGTAGCCAATGACTCATTCCGATTCCAGCACCCCACTCAACCCAAACTCACGCACGCTCACGCACACACACACACACACACGCATGCACGCGCACACACATGCACAGAAATACCCTCATACACATACACCCCCACACATACACATACACAATACACACACACTTCACACACACAGAAATATTCTCGTACACAAACGCACACATACACACACACACACACACACACACACTACACACCATGCACATATATTCTCATTCCCTTGTTTTCCTTCTAAATTTGTCTCTCTTTTGTCTCTCTCCCTCTCTTCTTTATTTGTGTGTTAAATATGATTATTTTTTTTTTAATTGTTTACTTTCTTCAAAGGAAATCAGGAAGGATAAACAACTTGTAACTGAACGGTAAAACACGAAAGATAAAACATGCCATGTTACAATTTGGAATTAATTATTCAAACCGTGGGCTGGTTTTCCAGTGAGCCCTGTCTGTTGCTCATAATGCGCTGGATGCGTGTGAATGTGAGCGATGGCGTTTGTGTGCTCAGGCAGGCTATGACCTTTCCTCAGATATATGAGTCTCTTCCCAAATGGTTGAGAATTGTTGAGGCTCTCGATATAAATAGTGCTTGAAAGTCATAGTATTTGTTGTGAAAGACCCTTTTTTTCTCATAACAATTGCACACCCAAGACTTATTTTGCACAATATATTTTCCTCAAAGAAAGACACTTACAAGTAACCACTACAGGTGCAACGTTTACCTCGAGATCTTTCCGGAGTCATGCCGTCGTTCAGATCGCTGTCAGAACTCTAGTTGGACGGCTGGTTATTATCAAGGATGAGCTGCTGCTATTTAACACTTGCCCTTAAACGGATCGACCCGATGCTTTCGATCCCAGCCTCCCAGTGGATGTAAAAGGTTAATAAAGGTCAGGGTCAGGAGGACTCAGGCTGTATAATGGATGATATTCTGCCTAGCTTCTTTCTAGAGTCCAAATCCCTGCTTCCGTTCTGTTACGGTAAACTTGACGAACAGTGCGCATATAGGCGGGGCTGCGTGGGTTGAGCCAGGTCATATTTGAGTCGGTTGGTCACATTCAGCCAAAGTCTGTCTGTTATTTCCATAGGAGGGCCAAATCAAATAGATATCAATTGTTCCTTTAGCTGATGAACTCTTAGTGCTTTACATCTCATTGCAACTTTATTAGGAGCACATCAACTGTATGTTATATGTATTTATGTTTTTTTTGTTTTCGTTTATTTGTTTTATGATGTGTATTGGCTGTGGGGACTACTGTTTGCAAACCAAATTGCCCCTCTGGGACAACAAAGACTATCCTATCCTATCCAAACTTGGCTTTTCTGTCCCACATGTTTCTAGAAATGTTGTCATCGTCCTTTAATTTTTACCATTTGCTCCAACATCCATCTCATGCTTTAGTTGTTGTACCAAAATCTGTAAGTTGATACATGGCCGAGAAGCATGGGTAGCATGGAAAACAGCAGAAATACACAGTGGTAGAGGCTAACATATCATGGTACAGCAACCTGCAGTGAACACACGTACAGGTGATGAAGTAGCAGCTAGGGGCTGAGCATCTAGTCAGGTTTTCCATTGATGTTTGCTTAATAAGCAAACTGGGAGCAGAAACAGCGCTGCTGACTTTTTCTTTCCCCTGGTTCCCACCGGCCTGCTCCCAAACTACATGGCCTTCTTGCAGTAATAATTGTGTATAAATGGGGAGCTGGTACCCTTTGATCGGCGGCTGCATGTGTATTTATACATTTTTTACCGTTTGCTTATGAGGTGGTCCGTGAAGGGTGACAATTTAGTGGTACACCGTCAACGTCAAAGGTTTGGAACAAATGACAGTCTTTCCCCGTGACCTACAGAAATATCTCATCTGCAGTTGGAGCCCCTAAAACACATAATGAACTCTGCGTTCCTTGCTTTGATTAAAGGACAGATCTTTAAAAAAAAGAATGGCAGAGATTCCCAACGGAAAGATCAAAAGGGGTTACGCCTTTTATCCTGTGCAAAGAATATCCTCTGGATTGCGGACAGCCAACAGATGATGGCTTTTTGATGTAGCAGGGTTTCATTACCGTCCAGATCGCCCGGCACGAAGGGCCCCCTGCGACCGTGTGATTAAAACCAGAAACTGTACGCCATTGAGGCTCTGCCTGTCGGGAGAAAAAAAACAAATGTGATGTGTTTGTTGTGCTGTGAGGCAATCACGAGCCGCTGTCGGAGACAACCGCTTTGATGATCTCACCAACATGGCTAATGTGTTGTTTTAAACACACAATATATTGTTATTTCCTGTTCACCAACGAATCTGTGAACTTCTGAAATGTGATTATTGTTCATGTTGGCGGTCGCAGCTGCCTGTGGATCAGGGCAAAGAAGAATATTAATAGTGCAAAGTATAATCATCAGGAGTTGAGCCCGTTTAGGCCGTAGGCCGATGTAGAATAATTAATGGTTTCAGTTGAAATTGAATGCAAGTAAATTCAACAATGTGCTATTAATAAGTCAAGAATGGCCTGTTTTCTGTCCTTTCTTTATTTTTTTTAATCAGACATTCAACAAATGAGTTAAATGAGGCAACAACACATGACAAAAGTAAAGTCGACAAAGGGGTTGACATGCAAGCTGTCCCTGAATAACAATGTGCCAAAGCCTTTGCCAACTCTGTATACAAACGTGGACAGAATGTGTGTGTGTGTGTGTGTGTGTGTGTGTGTGTGTCTGTGTGTGTGTGTGTGTGTGTGTGTGTGTGTGTGTGTGCATGCATGATGGCCCCTCTCTCTCTCTCTCTGGCCTGCCCCAGTGCACTAGGGGAAAGGGAGGCCTGTCCAATCCAACCGGGGGCCGAGGGGCCAACAGAAGTGCCCCCAGATGGGGTGCCCGGAGGCTGGGGTAGCAAAGCGGGAAAACGTGGGCCAAGCAGCGTGGAACTAGCAGAGAATATTCATCATTGTGTATGTGATCCACATGATAAGCAGGAGGGTGATTAACTCTTCTCTGTATCAGTTCTCTGCTTGCTCTCACTACTCGGTATGTTGTCTTTTACTTTAATTCACGGATGCATATGACGCGCAAGGAATTTGACTCCACTACTCAATGTACAGACATACAATATGAAGAATAAGTTCCATAAAACATGAGCCTTTGTGCTCAAGTCTCTCAGTTGCTCTCTTTCTCTTTTTTTACGACCTTCTCTTCGACTGACGCTTTCTCTCCATCTTCCTGGTCCCTCTACATGGGGTAATATTTAGTCGCTGTTATAAATCCCATTGACTTCCTGCCTCATATCTAAATCAGATGAAACATGATCTGCTCGTACATTTGTGTATGTATTGATAGATGTGTAAATCAAGCACATGTCTCTTACAGACAGTAAAGCTAAAGGTGATTTAACACTTGATATGACATAATCGCCACATCGTGACACTGACCTCCGCCCGGGGATATAATGAAAGAGGAGACAGAACGCGTACAACATTGGTGGCTTCAATGTGCACCAGAATTGTGATTCAGTGCCGAAGCAGACACCCAACAGCGGAAATGATGACCTCAATAACACACTTCATTCAGGGTGTCTCAATACTAAACACGTGACATGAACACTCTCTCAGAGAGAGAGAGAGAGAGAGAGAGAGAGAGAGATAGAGAGAGAGACAGAGAGAGAGACAGAGAGACAGAGAGAGAGACCCACAAAGGAATCACATTAAAAACATAATCAGATGGCTGAAATTGCTTGTCAGCGACCACAGTTTGATATTATTAGGCGAGGGAAGGGTAGGGTTGTGGGTGAGGTGTTCTGTCCCTCAGTGCTCCAAGTTATGAGATAAACCGCCTTCACTCACACCATCAGTATTCACTTGAGTCAAAGAGAGCTCGGGTGGGAAGAGGCTTTTTTCCACTGCCGAGCGCTGCATTATTAATATTCATATCAGTATGTAGTACGACGCCGGGGCACTTCCATATGGCTGTGTGTGTGACGTGGAGAATGGCATATACAGTATGTATTCTGAATATATCAGTATTGCGTAACGTGCTGACAGCCTCCCCAGATAACTTGCTGGACGTATAATGAGATGTGGGTTTTTATGCAAGACTTTATGATGATGGTGTCTTTCTGAACTGGAAGACATTCCCCTGTGATGGACCAACATATGTTACGTGATATATGACTGCATTTTGTGTTCCGTGTATCTCCTGGATATTTGGTGGGTTGATTGACCTCTACATTCCCTACGTTGTTATTTATGTGTTTTAATAGTTGGCTGAAGGACGTAAGGACGTATGGGCGTAGCATCTGTGACGTCACCCATTAGTTCACGTAGGACCGATTTGAGGTTGTAGATTAGTATTCTAGCAAGCAGTGATATTGTTTTGATATTTTTGCCTCCAGCGGTGGAAGCGATCCATTTAAGGCGGGACTTGAAAGGCTGCCTAGCTCTCGTAGTCTATGGCCAGAACTAATTCATATTCAATCCTTAATAACTTTTTAATGAGCTATAACTGTCAAGCAGCACCTAGCAAAATACTAAATATGAATATAAAGACCTAGCCAATGACTTTCTTTTGCTTCGGATTTATGGTTCGGCTGATTATTCGACACAAACTCGGCCAGCATTAGTAAAATGGGTTACACCATTTGAAATCCACTCCATGTAGACTGGCCATTGAAGAGATACACAAAACAATCGCCTTCTGAAAGCCATCCACTTGCGCGAATGACAGGAAACATCAACATCAAACAGGAAACAAGGCCTATCTTGCGGCCCTGGTTTCCGGGCCCATGCTCTGAGCCATCTCCCCCCAGGTGTACTGCTATAACACTGCAGGACTGCTGGATCCCAGGATATCAAGATCCTAACCAAAGGGAGGAAAGATGGATTGGCTCTGTATTACGACAATATCGTCCCATTTCCACCTGTTGAATGGAGGTAGGTGATTCTGCATCCACCTACCACGAACCGAGTCAAGGCCGGAAATATTTGACCCAAAATTCACCCCACTACATCTTAGAAAGGAAAGATGCAACCATTTTCAGAAGAGAACTTTTCGACAACAAACATTTATTTTCTCCCCGCAGGTTACTGTGTCTCCCTGAACTCTTCCCTGCTCTTTTTCCCCCCTCCTGGCCATCATTTCGACATCATCGCAACAGTTTGGCAATTCCTCTCCTGTAATCAAACACACAGATTCATTTCTGTCACCGCCAGACACCAGAGGAATCAATTTCCCCCCAAACACGTCACAGAGAAATTCTTTACCGTCGGGCAGAGTAAGGTTTCATCGCATGCACACTGACACACCGACACACGCCCACACACACGGACAAACATACAAACACATGCACAAACCTGCATGCAGGCACTCCTTACAAACATCACAAAAATCGCACATCACAAAGGTGAAACCTCAATAACACACACACACATGCTCATAAGCACATGCACACACACACAAACACACACACACACACACACATACACAAACACACACACAAAAACGCACTCACACAGACACACACACAAACGCCAACATGCATGTAGGCACTTGTTACAAAAGTTGCACAAATTGCACGTGTCACAAAGGAGCAATGGCAGCAGTGAAACACACACACACACACACACACACACACACACAGGGCATTTGGCCACATCACTGTTCCCTAATGTCTTACTTGTTTCGTGTGTGACATTCATTTGTCACCCTTGACAGGACCTGGCACCACGCACATACATCTAGCCTTCACTCTGTCTTCCCCGCCTTCCATATCTCCCTCCCCCCTATCATCTCGCCCTCCCAGTTGCAATCTTGCTGAGCGGGAAAAAAGATGGCACTGCTCCAGTGGTAGCCAGGTTAGCATGCAAGCGATTAAATAAACATGCACGGCCGAGCTTCTATGGATCCTCTTGGAGGCCTCGGAAAGCAATGGCTATACGTTTGTTTTGTGATTCACTTGTTTTCATTGTTTTCCATTGATTGATATTCATCAAAAGGTATTTATTTGACACATTTGGTAAGACCAGCAGATGTTTTGTTTAGTATGTATCTTTGCATTATGGGAATTTTATTAATCATGATTTATTTAATCAAGCTCTATGTCTGATTATAGTATTTCCTTCTTTCTTACAGATTTACCATAATATAAACAGTTAAGGAGTCATGTGAAACATTGGTTTGTTTCCTATATTGACGGAGCGAGGCGCTCATTTCCTGGCTCATGAATGGAGCTTTGGCTGATTGTTGATCCATGTTAACACTGAGTCAATACAGAATGACAACAGTACAGACAGGTGATGCACAGGGAATCCTAGATGCTTTACCTGCCAATGTATGAACCATCCCAGATTTAGCTAAGTGATCATGCTACCAGTCATAAACATGCACAGGCCTGATGGAGCTCAACTTCAATGCCTGAATAAGGTGTCCATCAAGAATATTCTGGGCTCAGATCTATTCATGCATGCATTCATCATCCATCATTCATTCATCTTGATAGCCAGCCAGCCTGCAAGACTGTCTTTTTGTGTGTGTGTGTGTATGTGTTTGTGTATGTGTGTGTGTGTGTGTATGTGTGTGTGTGTGTGTGTTTGTTTGTGCGTGCGTGCGTGTGTGCGTGTGTGTGGGTGTGTGTGTGTGTGTGTGTGTGTGTGTGTGCGTGTGTGTGTGTGTGTGTGTGTGGTTGTCAGTGTCAGAGAGCCACACAGACAAAGATAGAAAGCGAGAGGCAAAAACCCAATGAGAGAGAGCTGTAGAGAGACAGGCAGATAGACCCGGAGAGAGAGTGAGTGAGAGAGAAAGAGAGAGGGTCTTTTAATCAATTATTGATTTGGTGATCTCAAACCGGAGTGGGGTAGGAGTTTCTGCTACCATCTCATAAATCAACATATTACTTAAACAATTATTAGCCATTTTACTGCTCTCTCCTACCCTCCATCATGTTTAAAATATTGTCTAACATTAATGAGAATTAAATTAATCTTGCGTTGCTGCATTATTTACCCACCTCATTGTTTTCTGAGACGAATCTATGAATTTTGAAACTTTGTTGAGGAAAACAGCCTTTGCTGTGCCAACAAAGAGTTGCTAGCATTAAATCCATATTTGATGCCAGGATTTGATGTTGTATTTACTCACGTATAGAGCATAGAGCCTTTACCTGAAAGACGTTCCGTCTTTCAGGTAAAGGCTCTATGCCTGTGCAGTGATTACTCATGATTGATATTGAATATGTTGTGCCTTCTTTCTTTTTCTTAAAGATTATGTTTGTTTTGATTAAATGCAGCTAAATGAGAAGGTTATATAATCATAAGATCATAAACCGGTAAAATAATTGTATATCAATAACAGTGTGGGCAGAATGTACACATTTAATTCGCCCATGCTAATATATTTATTTATTCTTGGAAAAACATTGCAACATATGGTGTGTATCAGTTCAGGATGACCTGGTACATATCACATGGTCTTAGTACGTTCTACTACATTGGGTATTGATAGTAGATAATTATATATATATTTATCTCAGCTGTGAGAGGATTGGATAAGTTATAAAAATGATGATAGTTATGCTATTCAATCATTATTATAAGCATAGTTGTACTAGTAGTATGTAACTATATAATTATAATTATTGGTAGAATCGGGAGTTTATTATTATAAAATGATAATTATTATTAGAATCAGCATTTGAAAAGCCTCTCTCTGTAGCCATGTTGTTCCTGTTTATCTTTGAGAAGATTGTATGTCTGTTTGCTTTCCACCCCCAGCCCTTGAGCAATATATACGCAGAGACACATCCACACGCATTTCAAGGCAGTGGTCAGTAAGTGACTTGACAGTGATCGATAGCGATGTGTTGCGGCAAAAGCAGTCGTACATCAAATGTGACAGCCTCCATGAAGCGTAGCTATACAAACACACACACACCAAACACACACACATCCTGACAGGAGTGCACATGAAGTGCAATACGGACAAAGCTGTATGACTTAATATACCATGGGGGGAGAGGTGGGCGAGGGTCCGGCTTGTGAACAGCCTGACACGGAGCAGTACAACATAACGGCGCAATTAAAAGATCTGCAAATCGTAAAATGTATTCTTCCCCCAGCTACCCCCCAAGATAATTCATTAAATCCTGAGTATTCACCACAGTAGCCAGTCAAACTCTCTAACAGGGGAGAGGGGGGTGGGCTAGGGCTAGTCGTGGACATGCCTGTTACCCCAAGCACGTAAACAGGTTAGACATGTTAGACATGAGAGGAGACATGAGAATCTGTTGCACATAGGCCTCTGTGATGGATGTCTGTGCTCGTCTATTTATGATGTTGGTCATGAATCAGTGAGCATATTTCTGCAGGGATTGAATTTTTAGGGCGTTTAACTCAGCCATTGTCCACAGTCTACCTGTATAGGCATCCTTGGGCAAGATGCCTAGCTGCTGTCTGCTCTACAGTGACAGAAGGAACATAACCGTAAGTCACTTGGAAGGAAAGCGCCTGCTAAGTAGTGTAATAGGAGTAAAACACCGGGGAGCTACTTTCAAGATCACAATGACACGATATGTGGAGAAGTTGTGCCTCTGCCATATATTTCTGGTTATCAAGGAACATTGTCGTCGTGAGGGTCGTGAGCTTTTCATGGTGTAGATCAATTCTCCCTCTCCTGTGTGCCTTTCAGATAGATTCCCTCACCCCCCTCTGTGACGATGAGCTGTCCTCATCTCCTCTCTGCTTTAATCCCCAAACTGCTTTCTCATTTTGCGGCAACACGTTTTCCAGAATGTATTCTGCGGGTCCCTGGGCGGCCCTCACCTCCGATGGGTTCTTCTCGCTTCTCTGATTTGATCTTTTATTTGAAAAGAACAAACTTCCATTCAAATACCATTATTGTTTCCCTATTTGGAGAGTGAATGGAGGTTTTTTCTTCATTTGAGTTAACATAAGAGGCCGTGGTCCATGTGAGAGGAAAACGTAGCACTCGGAGAGGTGAGAGAACACGACAATAGCAGAAAGCCGCGGTTATCTGAATTGGTAATTTCGCAATTCGGCTGGTAGGCGGACATTGGGTTTTGCTTTTACATTCAGTAAGGCAAGATGGAATAGATGAGGAGTGACACATTCTTTTAAATAGAGCGTTTCACACGACTACGACTGAAGTTTCCAGTGTTATAAGTCTGCAGATTGAGTCTCCCATTAGACCCTACGCCTCAGAGCTCCACATAATGGGAATTTACGTTTTACAGCCGAAGCCTTCTGGCTTTGTTCTCCCCCTCACGCCCTCGGTGGTCACATCCATGAAACAGGGCCACGGCTGCCATTTTGTATCGCGTGGTAATAGACGTTCACGGGTAATTTCCCACTGTCATAAAAATGTTCATAAAAATATCGTAAATACTTCCAATGAAATTCCGCCGCCATCTTTACCTGGCAACACTCTTGCTGTTTTCTTTCTTTCTTTCTCTCTCTCTCTCCCTCTCTCTCTTTTCCGCTCACTCTGCCCTCCGTCCCGGTCACCCTGTCCCCTCACAGGTGAGCCCTTCCGTAACTGCAGCTGCGACAACGTCTGCGGTGCATGAAATTGCATTAGCCCTAGCTCCGGCTGCCTGGCTGGGCGGCGGCTGCTGCTGCGGTGAGCCTAAATGTAGGCCCCTGTGGGCAGAATAACATTTAGATTAGCGTTCCAGGTCATGGAGCGCCCCCGTCTTTCCGGATCGCCTGCTGGTAGAGAGCCCCCCCCCCCCCCCCCCCCCCGTCTGGGTGGGAGGGGGGGCAGCGGGATACGACTGCCCAGATTTTGCCGCTGGACTGGTATGACGGGTATGGAGGGTGGAGGGTATGGAGTCTGGAGGGTGGAGGGTATGGAGGGTGGAGGCTGTGGAGGGTATGGAGGGTGGAGGCTGTGGAGGGTGTGGAGGGTGGAGGCTGTGGAGGGTGGAGGGTATGGAGGGTATGGAGGGTGGAGGCTGTGAGGGTATGGAGGGTGGAGGCTGTGGAGGGTATGGAGGGTGGAGGGTGTGGAGGGTGGAGGGTGTGGAGGGTATGGAGGGTGTGGAGGGTGGAGGGTGTGGAGGGTATGGAGGGTGGAGGGGGTGGCGGGTGGAGGGTATGGAGGGTGTGGAGGGTGGAGGGTATGGAGGGTGGAGGGTATGGAGGGTGGAGGGTGTGGAGGCTGTGAGGGTATGGAGGGTGGAGGGTGTGGAGGGTATGGAGGGTGGAGGCTGTGAGGGTATGGAGGGTGGAGGGTGGAGGGTGTGGAGGGTATGGAGGGTGGAGGGTGTGGAGGGTATGGAGGGTGGAGGCTGTGGAGGGTATTCCGCGGCCTGTCGGACGCAGGGGAGGTGGGGTGGCAGCTGTCGCCGCCTGGTGGTGTGTGTGACATCCCATCAGGTTATTGGTTTTGCTTAGGGTGCTGGGATCCTCCTCCAATGTGCCCTGGGAGCAAAATTCCTAAAAGCCTTCCCACCCCGTAAATCACCTGTAGCCTTAAAGGGAAATTCCGGTGTAAAATGGATTTTGGATATGTTTTGTATGATAATGAGTTGAAACGTTCGCTTTGGAGCACAAAAATTGTATATAGACGCTTTCTTCAGTTGGCTGTTTTTAGCCGATTCTATCAAAACGCTATAAACTTGGAACGATGGGGGCATTTGTTATGGTAAAAACTTAATCGCTATTTTAAACCACTTAAAAGGCTAAAAGTAGCCCGACACTTCTGTTAGTATAATAAGGGTCTTAACATATAAAACGAGGCATTGAGAACTTTGTAAGTGTACAGATTGTTTATTAAAAATGACATTTTATACACACAATACCGTCAGTAGATCACCCGTCGACGCCATTTTGTTTTTAAGACTCGATAAGTAGATTGGCGAACACAGAGCTTGCGTGTTGCTGACG
Organism: Pollachius pollachius; assembly: GCF_949987615.1. Classification (NCBI taxonomy): domain Eukaryota; kingdom Metazoa; phylum Chordata; class Actinopteri; order Gadiformes; family Gadidae; genus Pollachius; species Pollachius pollachius. Next base: position 12,075,120 of record NC_136943.1, on the reverse strand, counting down.
GATGTCACAATCTCTGTGTTCGTCAATCTACCTATCGAGTCTTAAAAACAAAATGGCGTCGACGGGTGATCTACTGACGGTATGGTGTGTATAAAATGTCATTTTTAATAAACAATCTGTACACTTACAAAGTTCTCAATGCCTCGTTTTATATGTTAAGACCCTTATTATACTACCAAAGAAGTGTCGGGCTACTTTTAGCCTTTTAAGTGGTTTAAAATAGCGATTAAGTTTTTACCATAACAAATGCCCCCATCGTTCCAAGTTTATAGCGTTTTGATAGAATCGGCTAAAAACAGCCAACTGAAGAAAGCGTCTATATACAATTTTTGTGCTCCAAAACGAACGTTTCAACTCATTATCATACAAAACATATCCAAAATCCATTTTACACCGGAATTACCCTTTAATAACTATCGCATCAAAAAGCAAACAGAGAATAGTAATGGTGCATCGGGAGTACAGCTTTTCACTCATGATTCAGAAAACGCGTTTGAACGCATGCAAGGCCGGGCATTAGGAACATGGTGTGGCCTTATGGGGATATGTGATATTTGGTGCCATCACCTTTAATAGCTATTATCCAATCTTGTACACAAATACCCCACGCTAATGGGATTTCAGGCTTGAAAACGGAAATCAATTGTAAATCTATTGTTTGTGAACTGGCACAGGAGCGGCACAGAGCTTGTAGTAAGTGCCGGCTATTACTCTAATAGAAATAGAGGATGGGTTAGTCATTTATAATCGTTAGCTATCGCTATGATATGTACTGCTATGCTGCACCGTGTGTGTGTGTGTGTGTGTGTGTGTGTGTGTGTGTGTGTGTGTGTGTGTGGGTGTGTGTGTGCGCGAATGCGTCGATTAGAATGTTGAAGACGAAGTACAAAGAAATGCAGAGAAAGAGACAAAATAGCTCTTCCAGTGTCATCAAATAAATGTAACTTTGCCTTCTTTGGGGCCCTTTACTCCCAAAGGCGGGTGCCAGCGAAGAATTCCAATCGTAGTTCCTCCTCCTATTTTTACTCCTACTTCCTCCTTCTCCCCATTCCCATTCTTCAATCTGGTTTTCCCGCAGCAGCAGATTCATTATCCTAATGACATCCCTGGAGTAACCCCACCATGCTCCACCGTCTGCCCACAAGCTAGAAATTGCATTGTGTTCCTGCACGTAACAAACGGCCGAGGTAACGTAGATTGAGTTATCCCGTAGATGGACGGAGGAATTTGGCAGGGAGGTGCATCATGGGAAATATTGGAATTTGTGGTACATGAGAATCACTCATGCACCACTGATGTATGAATATGTTTGAGGAGTATACCTGTACTAATATTTTAACTTCTGCTGGCTACACTAGAATTTAAGACCAGATAAGTTATACACAGCTGTGTAAGGCAGGTGAATTACCATTACCTGTAGCTTGGCTTGCATTATTATGTGTTTACATGGTGTCAATGTTATGCCGTTTGCAGGCTAAATACTTTAATTCGTGTTGCGTTCCCCTGTTCGCCACCCTGCGGGCAGAGGCGTGCCTGAGAGGTGTGTGTGTGTGTGTGTGTGTGTGTGTGTGTGTGTGGGGGGGGGGGGGGGGGGGGGGGGGGGCGCGTGCGTGTGTGTGTGGAGATCTGTAACGACTTCAACACTGGCAGGTCTTTTAAGTATCGGCTCACGAGACAGGAGGTGCAGGCAGGGACACATTGACTCATTATTTTGGGATTCTGAGGGCCACCGGCGGACTGCTTAACTTATTCATCGTAATCACTTTCACAAGGAGATGAGAGGAGAGATGAGAGGAGAGAGGGGAGAGGAGAGGGGAAAGGTGTGGGGATCCACGAGAGGAGGGGAAAACGAAGAGGAGACAAAACGAGAGGACGGCTGAGGAGGCTAGGCCGGGGAGAGACGCGGAGAATCGACATGCTCGAGGCCCGAAGAGGGCTGAGGAGGGGGGAAAGCAAGCGAAGGGGAAGACGGGAGGAGGACAGGTCGAGAGGAGGAACTCTAGGAAGTAGAGAGGAGGGGGGGGGGGGGGGAGGAGTAGAAGATAAGTGGAGTAGAATGAAGGAGAAAAGGAAAAGGACGTTTGTCATTATGCGAGTCGCTGAGCGCTCAAATGCTCGAGGGAGCCTGAGACCTTGCGAGGGGACTCGAGACCTAGCTTGGGCAGAGCAGCAAGGTGTGTGTGTGTGTGTGTGGGGGTGCAGGGGTGGAACAGTCTGCTGTTATGACAGCAGCCCGGGCCTTTGTCACGCGGCGGCCATGGATATTAAATGGAGTTATTCCTGCCATCCATGGCTGGCTGCTGGAGATAAGGGCTGTTTGGTTGAGGCCTGGGAACGTCAGCGCACCGCTCACGGCCTGACGGCGTCTCATTAATTGAAGCGCGCACCTTCAGGTGCTGCGGCGGCGGCTATGACAACGTCGTCTCGGGGATGTGACAGAAGCAGGGCGGCCCGCTGGGCTGAGTGGGACGGGGCTGGGAGCGGCGCCGTGGCGTTATCAGGAGGAGTGTTGGGGAAGACGATGCCCCGCGGATGAGCGTGGGAACAGACGGTAAAATAATAGGAGGCTCAGATGGTTTTTTTCTACTTAGGATTTTTTGTCCTTTATTTGGTTTGACAAAAACAAGAGCGGCACACACAGCCTTACATCTGTTTCTCTCTCTCCCCCCTCATCTCCCTCTCTCTCTCTCTCTCTCTGAAAGAAAATTTCCTTTCATTCTTTCTTACGCGTGCACACACACACACACACACAATCATAAGCACACAGACACATAGTCATGCATTAACAGCCCCCTACACACACTCAAATATGCACACACATCCTCTCTTTCCCCTCCCTCCCTTCCTCTCTTGCTCTCTCTCTTCTCTCCCTTCATCGCTATCTCGCTCACTTTCTACCTCTCTCTCTCTCTCTCTCTCTCTCTCTCTCTCTCTCTGGTCAGTCTAATTGCAGGCCGCCCTGAATGGCCCAGTGCAATGTAAGATTTATGGGAGCTTTTAAAATATCATCATCCATGTCAGGGTGACATGAAGCAATGATGCTCCCTCCACTGAGGTGATTGGTGGGGGAGGAGGAACCACCAGGCTGCGTACAGCCAGATTCAACACACGCACAAGGAAGCACTCACACATACATGAACACAACCGAGGAATATACTTAAGTGCATACGCACAAACAAACACATATACATTCACACACACAGCCACACAAACCAACACTTGCATTCACACACACACACACACACACACACACCCACACACACATGCACACACACACACACACACACACACACACACACACACACACACACACACACAAACACACACACACACACACACAATCAACCCCCCCCCACACACACATACAAACACACATACACACACACCCACACACCCACGCACCCGTGCACAAACACACAAATACACACACACACATGTTTAAACAAACAAACCTACATTAATGGACACAAACAAACCCAAACGCGCATACACACATCTGCACAAACTTACACACAGTAATGAAATGCAAATTCACAAGAGAAAGAAGAAGGCATTGATTGTAGAGCAAACAGCACAAAGAACACAGCGTGCAGAGCACCTTATTTTGCAATCCCATCTCTGTTTTGAATGAGGGTGCTTATTCCAATGTTTGGAATGGCCTAGAGGCTGTTAGGAGTCCTTTCAATGTCCATTAACCTTCATTCCCTGCTGTCACGCTCCAAAGGTACACCTCAAAGGGTTCCCGTTTCTTTTTTAATTACATGAACAACCTTAAAAATTACCACTGAGCCACAGTTACAGACGTTCACTGATTCTTGCCCGGGAACATGAATAAACATGTTTTTTTTATTCCTTACCGCCATGGAAACGCTGCTTTGGGATTTTCATAAGAGAAAAAAAAGGAAGGATCAGCAGTGTTTTTGCATATGAAGAATCTCATGTAATGAGGTGTGTGTCCCAAGCATGTGAGAGAGTTGTTATTTTTTTGTCCTGATTTAAATCCAGGGTTATAGCTTATAGCCTTGAAATAGGTATATAGAAAAACCGTTGACATTGTAGGAAATATCGCGCCAAGGTTGTGTATTTGCTTGGGGAGTGGAAGAAGTGGGTTTGTAGGTGGGGGGGTAATGCGTAGCTGGAAGGTGAGCCGGGCAAGGTTCATCAACCACCCCCAAAACAATAGGGTTTAGAGGCTAAATAACTGAGCTGTGTTGATTTTCTTTCGTTGTGTGGTAACGGCTCCTCACCTCGTAGCTATAGCCATCCAAAACTCTGTTGAGTTTATTAAGGCCCCGTTAATGCATTCGGGCCACGTTTTCTACATCTTTCCCTGTGCTTAAGCGACAATAAGAGGCTGTGAGTGTAGTGATGTGCTTTCCCCGACCCCAATGAGGCCCTCCGCCTTCAGCCATGATGGGGGAATAAAAGAGGGGAATTGGAACCGCATCAGCTTATCTAAACAGCAGGTCCGACAGCCCAGGTACACAGGGAGGGAGAGCAAGGCAGAGCGAGTATTGGAGAGATTCTGCATTCCTTTTTTAAAAAGCTTATAGAAGCTATTATCTTTACCTCCGATTTCGATAGCTTAATTTATAATGTGTCCTTGTAATATTCAGTACTGTTGATGTGTTGGTGTTCGTGTCATCGGTTTGGTGCTCAGAGAAATTAAATGGAATAACCTGCAGCCTATTTATGATCTTTATAACACGGCTCTTCTCATGGAGCGTGGAACGCTCCTTTCACTTGCATGAGCCCTTCACAACTTCCGGTGGTGAATTATATTTGTTAATTTACCGTTGCTAAGTATAATTGACCGCTGTCAAGGAAAGTGGATTTTTTTGCCTTCTTTCTTATCACTCCGCAAGTAGTCCGGTAATTTATCAACCCCAGCGTACTCGGTTGCTAAGCGACGTCAATGTCTTTGGCGGATTATTTCTCTGCTGATCAACACTACGAATGCTGGTAACAAATAAATTGTAAAAAGACACTCCGTATGAAGTTATTTTTTCGTTTTGGCAAGTAGCTGTGAAATAATAATAATAATATAATGTATAGAACGTCTCCGTTGATTATGGAAAATAAGCCCCTTCAGGGAAAAGCAAGACACCTCTGCTTCACGTTTGTGTCCGGTTTGCCCTGTCTGGGCTTATTTTCCCGATAATGACCGGCGTTCTATACATTATCCCTTGCATAATATCTATTTGCAAAAAAAAAAATTGAAACAACTTGTTTAAATGTATAAGAAAAAATGTGAACAATTCATAAGGTTTCCTGAATGATTCAGCATTAGTTCATACTACTTAAGATTTACCAGACTTTTCAAATGTATCTTCAAAGCAAGCCGCACTTTGAGTAGTTTGACATAATAGGAAAATGTAATATATGTAATATCTAAAAGAGACAGCATGGAGCTGTGATAAATCTGAAGGGTGTGCGCAGGTTGTCTTTGATATATCAGACTTGTTATTTCCACTGCTGTTTTGGCTACTATATAATCTCTGTGGGAACCCCAAAACTGCAGTCAAAGCTTTATGCCTTCGATCAAAGTCAGGCTTTCCAACAGAATTCAACTCTCAGAGGCTGATTTGAAATGAAGACCAATATCCAATTTCAGATTACGACTTATATATTTTGTTCATCACTCTTCTTCAACAATTATTTCTTTTTCTTTGCCATTTTGGTCAAACATGTTTTATTTCTGTAAAAATGCCAATCTCCCTTTTCCTGATTGATTATGCATTCCAATAAGACTGACCTTAATTCAATCCATCATAGCTCATGAGATTCATAAATTCATCAATCAGATTCATCAATAATCTGCAGTCACCCTTCATATTGACCTCATATAAGAGTTTTGATTTAGGGTGGCACATGTAGACCTGAGCCTCGACCATGTGGCTCGACCCTTTGTCTCTCTAGTGAGTTGGGATTGGCCGTGAGAATACGCCGTCGCCATATGTAACTTGGTCTAACTGTGATGTAAACACAGAATGTTTACCAGTGAAACTCATCCATATTCATGAGTTGGGCAGATGTATGTGTTTGCGTTGGCTTCCATATGCCCCGCTTGCCACGGCGTTCAGCCGTTGCCATGTAAACAAAACGGAACTTACCCCGAGGATCCTCATAGACGTCGGTGATCTCACGATTTGCAAGACGCTCAACGTTTTATTGACGATTCCTCGGAAATCTTCAAATGTTTTATCAAGGCTTGTCAACACGTCCGCGGGTCGAATAAGGTAGCCACCATGGGGGATTGATATTTAGAAATGTATTGTTGTGTGTATGGTCCTCATTACTCCCTGTCATATAGCAAATGATTCAGCTGGATATCCATTATTCCTGAGGCATATCCAGCCCAGGAGAGGACACCGAACGCTTGGTAGAACCGCTGTGTTTACCGACAAAAGTCCAAATGATCCTCTTCATCTTTGTGAAGATAACCTCAATCTTGGATATCCCAATTTCAGAAAATGTGATTTGTTTTCAAATGGCAAGGACAAGAATTCTGGATGTGAATGAAGTTTTGATTGGAATGCATTCCATGTAGGGATACATTTAGGGAAAAAACACACAGTAATCAAAACCATTAATCTAAGTTAAAATTAACGTGTTTTTTTTTAAATAAACATTTGCTTTTATGAATCACTTGCATAAACAGCTTCTGTTCCCTTGTGCTTTTAGTTACTTGGTCTGCCCCCCCCCCACCACCACCACCACTCTCCTGCTAGGTGCATAAATTGTAGAGGAGTGACTTCCGGCCTTTCGGGGAGTTGGGAGTTGTTGTGTAATTAAACCTGAATAATTTACCGTAAAGTATAATAGGTGGTGAGGATATGGCAAAAGGACATGGCAAGGACATAGTTGAATGTTCAGTTGGGAGACAAACAGAAGATTTGAAAAAGTGAAGGATTGGGCTGATATATTTCTGTATAGGTGATTGTATTGTTCTCATCTGGAAGGCTTTCGAAATCTTTATTTTTCAGCCATACCGAATCCAATTTTCTCTGGAAACCCAGTGAATATCAAACCATCTCATCTTCCCGGTAGTGATGACTTGTAAACGATTGTCATCACTACCGGGAGGGGGGGGGGCGGGGAATAGGCAGAGGCTGATGCCTTAAGACCATAACAATAAAAGCTATTTGGAAGCAACATGATGATGATTATTAGGATGGGCTAAAGAACAAAATATTCATAAATGATCGTGTTTGTGATGAGAAAACAGTGCAAGTTCCCATTCCTACGCTCACTTTAGTGATCATCCTCTACGCTGTAATAGCAGCAGAAGCAATGAAAACTCTCATTGTGTTGGTTGAAATATTGCATTGTGGTAAGGTATGATCAGCTAAACATCATTGTTTTCACACACACACACACACACACACACACACACACACACACACACACACCTACAATGTACATTGTCAGTGGTCTGCGGGACTTGCAGCTTAATGTATTTTAAATGTCTTTGATGATTGTTTGTTTGCTTGGATGAGTCTACCAACATGTATGTGCTTGTGTGTGTGTGTGTGTGTGTGTGTGTGTGTGTGTGTGTGTGTGTGTGTGTGTGTGTGCGCCAATCTAAACCCCATTCACTTTTTGTGTTGTGCTGCTGTCTGCTGATGACATTGATTTATGCATTAAATATTCCCAAGGATAGGAAATGCATTGAGTCTATCGCTCTCTCCGCCCCCCCACTCTCCCCCCATCTGCCGTGCCCCCCACCCGTTGTCAGTCCTCCCAGGCCCGCAGAGCTCATCCCATCCGTCGTTAACACCGATCATCCCGGGCATTGCGATGACACAAACCCCCGAGGGGAAACACACGGCCCAACCCCTCCATCCCCTGCCTCTCAACCAGCAGCAGCAGGCGCCCCCACCAGCCCCACCAGCCCCCACCTCCATCCATACATCCACCCGATCAACCAGCCAATGAACCAACAAGCCCCGACCAGCTTCAACGAGAACCACCGTTTCCATAGGAACAGATAAAAAGCAATTGGATGTGACGCGCAGTGTGGAGAGAAGTGGTGCTTGATGAACCGTCATTATGGAGCTCCCCTGTTGGCGGTCGCGGCTCAGATCTGTGCTGCTGCTGCGGCTGCTGGTGATGATGCCGATGCTGCTGCTATGGAAAACGTGTATAAAACAGACCCGCCAGCGTCAGTCGGGTGTCATCTCTAAAGGGTTTGGCCGCCACTCTTTTTCCTGATCATGTGACATTGAAGATGGATGGCCGGGGGTTATAGGCTGAACCCCGAGGCGAGGGGTGCAAAGTGGAGTGTGGTGGTGGTGCTGGTGGGTTGGTGAAGATTGGAAGATTAGGAGAGAGTAAATGTAAAATGTGGACGGAGAGAAGATCACAGAGCAGGAGCTGGCAAATGGGAAAGACGAGATTGTGATCAGGCGAAGGTGGGCGAGGTACGGAGAACAGGATGATAAGGGGGAGAAAAGTACGAAGGGTTAGGGGCCGAGGGGGACTGAGACATCCAAATGGCCGGGAGGATAAATAGCAGACCAGGAACGTGTACGCGGAGCTCTGGTTTAAAAGAGGCCGCTGCTTTGGGGATGTGAGAACACACTCCGTAACGACACATCTGCATAATGTTCCTCTTGGCCTCATTAACAGGAAGAATGGTTCCTACTCTCCCAGCTAGCGTCTCCATCTGGGAGGCATCCCCTACTGTCTCCCCATGCCATTATTCCATCACTCTCTGTTCTCTTTTCCCTCCCTCCCTTTCACCCTCCCTCAATCTATACATCAACCCTGCCCACCATCCCTCCGTCTCTCTTTTGCTTCCACTTTCCCTCCCTCCCTCGGTCCCTCGCTCGCTCTCTTCCAATCTCCCTCGCCCCCGCCTTCCCTCCCTGCCTCCCTCCCTCCCTCCCTCCTTCCCTCCCTCCCATGCTCCCTCCCTCCCTCCCTCCCTCCCTCCCAGGCTCCCTCCCTCCCTCTTTACTTCAACTCCACCTACCATCCCTCCATCTCTCCTTTCCTTCCACTTTCCCTCCCTCACTCACTCCCTCCCTCCCTCCTGCCCTCCATCTCTTCCAATCTCCCTCCCTCCCTCCCCGCCTCCATCTCTCCCTCTCTCCCTCCCTCAGTCTCCCCCTGACCTTCCCCAGCTCTGTGCATCACATAAGAGAATGGGAGATAAAGTTTAACGGGTGAGAATTTGAGAACCCCTCAACCTCTAATCCATCAAGGATATTCTTACTACGCCCCCTCCCCTCCATTTTCATCAGCCCCCTCTCCCCCCGGTATCTGTCCACTCCCTATTCCATCCCTCTCCTCCTCCTCCACCTCCTACCCCTTTTTCTATTGCTAGAAGCTAAAGCATATAGCCATGTCACCCACAGTTTAGCAGAGGATAAATCCTGCTAGCAGGAGAAAGAAAAACAAAACACGGGGGCTGTGACGGGCCGTGACATTAAAATGGATGCCTTTGAAATGTTTGAACTGTCACTGTAATTTCAGTGTGGGCCATTTAAATAGTTTCAACTGTCAATGTGGTGGACGGTTAAAACATTCCCTTGGAATCCATTTTCCATCCACCTACGTGTGCGCTGTCAAGCAGCACGTCGCAAATTGTGATCCGAGCGAGCGTTCGCCCCGATAGAAACACGTTGTCCTCAACTTCCATGCAGGCGCCATTCATCATTCACCACTTGCTGTACTACTGTTTTATGTCTTTCTTTCTCTCTTGCTCTGGAATACCAGAAAAAATACTTAGTGTAGCGAATCAATACGCCACACGTGTACCTCCCTGCTTGACTCCACACACCCACGCCACACACACACACACACACACATACACACACACACACACACACACACACACACACACACACACACACACACACACACACACACACACACACACACACACTTACACACCCAAACACACACACCACAAACACACACTCACCCACGCCAAGGATACTTTACACAGATTCTACTAGTTTCGTCCTCTTTCTCTCACACTCGGTTAACTTCTCTTCCTCAGCGTCTCGCTTTGTGTCTGTTCTCTCCTACCCTCCCCCCCCCCCCCACGCCCAACCCTAACCCACTCATCATTCTCTTGTTATTGATGATTTGCTGTGTTCTCGCAGCCTACGCTGTATAAGTTCGTTTATAGCTGACATGAGCAGCCTTACCCGGAGCTCTTCCCTGCGCAGGGAGCCCATTTAAAGCAGCATAATTCATGAGCGCGAGTGGCAGCACTACACACAGAGGGCTAATGTGCTTTAATCCTGACAACTGTGAATGGACACATGGACCATCGCTAACAACCCTATCAATGTATGGAGTAGTTTTAATAATTCAACTAGAAACAGGATTATCTAGTTGGCAAGCTTTTTTTTCACCTTTGATGAATGTAGCCTCGCTGCAAAGGATTGGTTTTCAAATTCATATGTATAGTTTTTTGCCCCCCTGCCAACATATCTCAACTTTTCAAACCTTTCCTTCAACTTGCTTGGCTTGTAGCTATTAGCTTGTAGCTCTTTAACTGTCATCTCACCAGCTCAATGTGTCATGTAATTTCTTGGCCTCATTAAATCCAACCACTCAGTTCTTCATATCTTCAACTCCCTCCCCTCCACCCTCCCTTCCTCCAGCCCTCTCTTCTAGCCTCCCTCCCTCCCTCCCTCCTTCCCTTACCCCGCCCCTCTCTTCCAAGCTCCCTCCCTCCAATAGTTCCTTACTACCATCCTTCCCTCCCTCCCTCCCTCCCTCCCTTCCTCCCTCCATCCCTCCCTCCTTCCATTAGTTCCTTCATACCCTCCCTCCCTCCCTCCCTCCCTTCCTCCCTCCATTCCTCCCTCCTTCCATTAGTTCCTTCATACCCTCCCTCCCTCCCTCCCTCCCTTCCTCCCTCCATTCCTCCCTCCTTCCATTAGTTCCTTCATACCCTCCCTCCCTCCCTCCCTCCCTCCCTTCCTCCCTCCATTCCTCCCTCCTTCCATTAGTTCCTTCATACCCTCCCTCCCTCCATCCCTCCCTCTCTCTCTCTCTCTCCCTCCCTCCATTCTTTCCTCAGTAACCTCCCTCAGTTCTTTCCTTAGTACCATCTCCCATCCTTTCTCCCTTCCGTAGAACTGTTGTTTCCTTCCCTCCTTCTCCTTTCTACCCAACTAGCATCTTGTCTGGATGTTTTCTTGGATGACCGCTAACGGCATTTATAACGTAACTTAACACTGGTAAGGTCTTCACATCATCCATTTTTTGACGTCCATCGACTCATATATATTAATAGGACATCAAACTGAGGAAGTGAAACCCAGGGCTGCCTCATTTCTCCAGAAGTATTAATAGAAAACCATTTACCTGTTAACGACCGGCCTATGCTGTTCACCCAATTAGCTCGCGTTTCCACTTGTGTTTATTCCATTTCAACCCCACAGAGCGAACGTTACCTATAATGTGTGCCAAACGCAGGGCCTTCTCGAGAAACTCCCATTCAGCTTCTTAAATGTCTCAATTATATAAATGATACAGTATAATCTTTTATAATAACAGCCCCCAAAACATTCTCTCCCACCAATTATACACATGTCTGTGCGCTTGTGTGACTGTCACAGTGAATATATGCACTTGCGTATTCGTGCACACATGTAAATCCACTCTGTGCTGCAGGGAAGATGGATGGGAGGGGACAGAAGTTCAGTTTTTCCATCTGTTATCACTCCCCCTCCCCCAAACTGGGTTGGCGGTTTTTATAACACTACAAACAGTCTCCCTTTAAGCCTAATGTTTTTCGACTTTACTCTAATGTGTGACTGTGCAATCTGTCCCTGTGGGGTTGAGACATGGGACAACAACAACCCTGCATAAAAGTAATGCTAATTTGATTCTCGGCAATTAAGGCGAAAATTAAAAGCTCCTCACAATGTTTCCTTTTTGTGTTTCCTTTAAGCGTATCACGTGTGGTGTTTCAGGGTTTATTTGCTCATTACAGTGAACGGAGTGAAGCAATAGGGCTGAAGATACACAAGACGGAAAACCCAATGCTGCTTGTTTGGTTATCCTTACTTCGTTCTTTCCCACTGTCTTCCTTCCTCGATCCCGCTATCTCTCCCTTCCATCTCTCGCTCTCTTTCTCTCTCCCTTTCTCTTCCTCCCTCACTTTCTTTTTTCCTCCAGTCTATGTGCTGTATTTAACAAGCTATGCATATTTAACATGGCTACATCTTCAAAGCGCTGAACTTGTTCATTAGCATTTGGAGTGCTAATGAAATCACACAAGTGCTAGCAGCCTCGCTTTCCCCCATCCCCCCGTTCCCCCTCTCTTCCCACCCTCTCCCTCTCTGCCCCTAAGACCTCCCACCTAACTGTTCTACCTACTCCCTCTCCATTTCTTCCTCCTCCATCTCCTCCTCCTCTTCTTCCTGCCTAGCTTGAACAACCTCAACCCAGCCTCCTCCCTATCCCAAATCCTGCTTTATTTAGCATAGAATGATGTTACGAGAGAATCCAAAGAAAATATATCATTAATCTTATTTTAATATTTTGTTTGTCTGTGTCAATATGAACAACTCTGAAAAAAATCTCCCTGTACATTTCCAGTAAATGTGATATATTTACAGGTAACCTATAGCCTTTTAGTGGAGTTTGTTTTTGTGACATACGACCTTAGTGTCATCCCTATTTCACTGTTGGATCACAGTCTCCCCCCCTCCTTCCGTCTCCCACACCTTCTCGGTTCCCCGCACACTTTCATCGTTAAGTGTGAGGAAGTCCCATAAGTGTCAGATATGTTCTGTTCCTCCTCTGTACATCCTCTCACTCACTCACACACACACACACACACACACACACACACACACACACACACACACACACACACACACATACATACGCACAGGCACATTCACGTGAGTGCACACTAACAAACACACACACACACACACACACACACACACACACACACACACACACACACAAACACACACACACACCTTGTACATATTCACACACACCTCTCTTCTCACTTACCATCCCTTTTACTCTCTCCCTTATCCTTTTCATCACTTTTCAACCTTGAACTTTTTCAAACACACACACACACACACACGCACACACACACACACACACACACACACACACACACACACACACACACACACACACAGAGGCACTCTGTGTTGAGAAGAAGGCCATATAACTTGCTCAACATCAAGTTGTTTGTTTTTCTTTCTGAGTGTGGCTGCGGTGTCAATGAAGACTCAATAAAGCAGAGCCCCCAGCAGCTGCTCCCCTCTCAGCCTGCAGTGAGCCCCGAGGCCCCCTGATCCCCCCCCAGCACTCACACTGTTCCTTCTTGCACTCCAGCCCTCCCGTGATGACACTGAGATTATATGAGGTCCTATCTCCACTACCACAGCCTGGTTTGTTGTGTTCTTGCCTGGTGTTTCTTGAGTCTTTTATTGGCGGTTGATGGGTGTTGGTTGGTAGTTTGCCGTGTGCCCGTTGTTGGATGTGTGTTGGGTTGTTTGCCTTTTTTTTTGTGTGTTTGCAGGGCGTTGTGTATTTGTTGATTATGCGGTGGGTGTTGGTTGCGATATGTAAGGTGCTTTCTTTGTGCTTTTGGGGGTCTATGTTGTGTGTTTGCTGGGTGTTTTGGAGTAAGGAGTGGGTTGGGATGACAGAGTTAATCTCCAGGAGAACAGATTAGCTCTGCTCCTTCCCAATCCTTCAAAGCAAGCCTCAGCTTCATCTGCCACAGCACACCGCTTCTAAGGCTCTTTACACACACACACACACACACACACACATACACACACACACACACACACACACACACACACACACACTAATGCCTACACACACACACACACAAATGCATACACACACATACATACAGACACTAATGTAGACAGACACATACAAAATACACACACACATACAGACACACATGCACACACACACATTCAAACAAACAAACACACACAAAGGCACACACACAGACGCAAACATACGCAAAGACATACCCTGACACACTAATATTTTTATACATATCCCATGTTTGCATACGCACACACACGTCTCCACAAATAACAACAACCGTGGCAATAATGTGCACATATTCTGCTGCGGTGGTTTCTTTAAATGCAGAGAGCGAGACACTCAGGGTGACCACAGAATAGGGTTGGTGACTTGAAAGATATGGGTCAATAAAACACAAGGGACTTTTTTTTAGCACAGGAGGAAATTGATTTCTAAGGGCCTCTCATGCAGTGTGACCTTCCCTCTTTCCCAGAATCTTTTCTGGGACCTTTCTTACTTTGTTCCTCACAAAATGCCAGCATACCTGGAACCCGTACATCCCAAGCCTCCCCTAAAAAATATGCTTACACACACACACACACATGAACACGCACACATTTACACACACGCACACACACACACGCACACACACACACACACACACACACACCTGCATTCCACTGAGCCTATTTGAAAACGTTTTGGAAATGGTCTGTACTTTATCTTGCTAAGCCTTTGCCTTGTTCAATAATCTTGGAGTGGTTTGGCTCATATTGGGACTGGATTCCATGTCAAGAAAGTAACGGTTGTTTTTATCATCAATCACATTTATATATAATAATAACTTTAGGGTGATTTTATAGCCACTTCTCTCTTTCACTTACACATTTGGGCTAGCACAAACACTGTACCTGCCAAGTTCAGACAGGTTAAGAGAGAAATGGATGGTCGATCCCCATCCAGGCTTTTTGTGGATGCATTTGTCTGACCCGGTTTGTTGACCCACTAACAATATGATCGCTCACCTTCCACTACAAACTCTCCCAGGTGGTTTGCGGCTCAAAGCATCACCAATCGCATCAATAACAAGAGTGCAGTCAGCTACTGCGCCCTCTGTCAAATAAAAACAGCCCAGCCACACCAGTCCTGACCACAACACACAACATCGCAGAGGGAAGGTGTTTAGTTGTTTACACCATGATGTGCTCAAGGTATTGAAGTAGGTGTGCCCAAAAGAGAAGTTGAAATAAACAAGCAACAAATGGATAAATTCTATTCATCTATGTGTGTATATGTGTGTGTGTGTGTGTGTGTGTGTGTGTGTGTGTGTGTGTGTGTGTGTGTGTCTGTGTGCTTGTTTTGGGTTCTGTGTGTGTCTGTGTGTTTGTGTGTTTGTGTGTGTGTGTGTTTGTTTTGGGTTCTGTGTATGTGTGTGTGTCTGTGTGTGTTTGTGTGTGTGTGTGCGTATGTGTTTGTGTGTTTGTGTGTTCTTGTGTGTGTGTTTGTGCCTGTAAATGTCTGTTTTTATGTCTGCGTTTGAGTGAGTTTGACTCAAATGTGTGAACAAAACTGCTGAGAGAGAGAGAGAGAGAGAGAGAGAAAGCAGAGGAGTGAACAAGAGTGCAGTTGTGAAATTCCTAGCTAATAAAAGCCATCCTACCTCTTCTTCTTCCTTTAAAACCATCTAAACACACCGCGCCTCCTCCTCTCCATCAGCCCTTCTCGCCTGACCTTTCCGCCCCCCCAAACTCCGTTCCTGCCCTCCTCCTACACTTCCTCCCCCCTGCCCTTCATGTCTCGGGCCGGTCGTATGGAGCGGTCCAGATTACATCAGAGAGCGACTGCGCCCATTAGAGCTGTAGACTTAATGAGCAGGAAGGACCCGGCGCCGCCCGGAGGCAGAGGCGCTTTACAGAAACACATACATCAATATACTATCACCCACACACAGACGCACGCACACACATTGAAACAAACACACACAACCAGACGGCCACATGCACATAAACATAGACACACCCGGACACACCCGGACACACGCACACACACACACACACACACACAGGCACACCTGGGCATGCAGACACACACAGTTGCAAAGACAAACACCCTGCAACAAAGTATCACATTCAGATTTACACACACACACACAAACACACACACAAACACACACACACACACGCACACACACACACACACACACACACACACACACATGCAACAACAAACTCACAACACAAAGGATAATTTCAAACTTACTTAGACATGCACAAATACACAGACATACACACACCAATGCCAACACGTACACACACATACTGACACACCTACACGCAAAGACCAAATTGATTGGGCTAGTGTTGATTTCCCTGGGCGGACATGGCAGGTTTCAGAGGAGGGGAGCTGTCAACTACCTGGCTTATAAACTCCACCGTATCCTGTGAGCCGTGATATTGAACTCCACGCGGTTGTATGCATGGCAACATGAGTCTAATGGCCATATCTATATTTATAATTAGTGGAGCCATAGCTGTTTTCACCTGCCATGATCAGGCCTGTGGTACAGCAGATACAGGTCCCTCGGGTCAGTGCTGATTGGCTAATTGGCAGCTTGTTGTCACTGCACAATTTACCATTAAGTGACAATAGTATATATGCATGTCATATTCATTTAAAGATGACCAGAACACTCAAAATGGTGACTCAAAATAAATATATATTATGTGTATATATATATATATATATATATATTAGTTTAGAATTGTTCTACATGCTCCTTAGTAGAGGTCATCAAGTGTGGGAGGAGAACTGGAAATTAGAAAAACATGCTCAATTGCTCAGTTAGTTATTTTGATGCGGATGATCTTCAGGACTTCTGTTTTCAAATCAAGTCCACTATCGCCATGACAGTATTAAAAGGCTCCATTGAATCTTGAGGTACACTATCTCTTAGATCCCGTGCTATTTCCTCGGTTCCGACGGAACTGCTGCACAGATAAGGAGCTGACAGGTGTGTAAAACCTGTTGGACACAGCCCACTACACAACTGCCCGAGAGAGAACGTGGCCTCGCAATCACTCACATCCAGACGTGCATACGCCTCAATGCGCGTCGGCACTACACCTCGCTAGGCCAAAGTCACATCCTACTTCTTTCAGTGATTGCCCACCGATTACGTCGAGAGGAACCCACCACAAGTTCCTACCTTCAGGTCGGATAAGGTTCATCCCATTCCTTCTTTTTTTTTTCCACAACCGACAAATTCAGATTGAGTTAACACTCCATTTGCTTGGCTCACACATTGTTCCACGTCGCTGGATCGCCGGCGCTTGAGCCAGAGTGCAGTCTTTACACTCTCACAGCTTCATTCTTCGGTGAGTCCACAGGTAGGCACAATATTACGCCCCCCCCCCCCCCCTGCTCCATCCTCCCTCCCTCTCTCAGCGACCGCCCCTGACACCGCGCCCCCTAAGGGAATTAATCACCAGGTCAGCTATTATAATTTGTTCCCCCCCGAAATTTGTTATGTCTGTGTGCAGCGACGCCCGATGTTCTGGAACCACGTGAGTATCGACTCCATCAATCAGTATTACCGTGGCAACGTTGTGAGGGCTCCACTTTCCCTGCGGCCAGTGGAGGGGAAATACAATTATGCAGCCAGCAAACGAAGGAGAGTCAAACAGAAGGAGAGAGAGAGAGGAAGCCCACCTTAAAAAATAAATGGGGGGGGGGGGGGGGGGGGGGTTGAGCGAGTCTCGCGAGCTGAACGAGCAGAACATAGAACATAGAGGTTGTACGTTTCCTGACGTAAATTCCTCTATGTTCTGCACATGGTTTGGATCACTGTGCCTTTTTCGGATTCATTGGCCTGCCAACAGAACCTCTGTGTGAATGTAGGAAGACAATATATACAGTCTAGAGTCTAGACCAATAAATTCATCACAAATTGGTAATTAATGGGCTGCCATAAGTGATGCCAGTTGAAAAGGGATGTCTTATTTGCTGCTGTTGTGCGACTAAATAGTTTGTAACTTCGTTTTACCGGCTTTTTGTTTAGAATTTCAGAGCATGTTAGTCTCTTTTTCATCACAAAGACATGCCTCAACTCTGTAGGCCTACTAAATCAATAATGGAGACGACTAATTAAGCTATGCATCAATTACTCATCCCAATTAAGGTAAAGAACAGAAATCAGGTGTGCATTCACTCCAGCGCAGATATCGATTGAATACGACCATGAGCTGTCTAGCCAGGCCCTGAGCAGTTCCAGTTCAGTCAGGCAACAAGTGAGCCTCTGAGCATCAGACTTCATTAGTCTATATTCCTTTGCATTTTTGTGTGTGTGTGTGTGTGTGTATGTGTGTGTGTTTTTGTGCGTGTGTCTGAGTGTATGCTTGGTTAACTCTCACTTGCTGCGAATTGATTATTAAACAACACAAAATGTTCAGTTTTTGAAAATATTGTGCTGAGCCTTTTTGTATGTCACAATTTTGGAGTCTAATCAGGATAAATAACAATGCAGGCAATGTTTCACACGCACGTGTCTTTGGAGGTATGGGTAGATCCTGAATCCCCCCATCGTAATGAAGAGAACAGACTGCATATGAAACTCATGAAACAACCCCCGATGCTGTACTTCATTTGCATTCCATGCAGGTACATTCACAGATGTAATTCAGAATAAAACTTCTCTCCAAGGGGTCAGATCTTCATAATACGTTTCCAGTGTAAAAAAAGAGGCAGCATGGGATTTGTAGTCCATGCATGTCCTTGCTTCCATTCATTTCCTTAAGCAACTTTTTCCAAATCAAAGGGCTTGGGGAAGCTCACAGCGCACATTGGTGGTATTTCAATAGGACATCATGTTCAGTATCGTGATCACATATTGCAAAATCACAAATTACTAATGAATTCATATTGTTATGGTTGGGACTATTATGTGTAATTTGTATTCTTATAATTATTTTCTCTCATCTTTGTTCCTCCACCCCTATCTTCTTCATCCAAACTCCCCCCTCATCTGTTTGCTTTTTGATTTTGTTTCTTTCGTCAGGTCTATCTAGGCTCCCCAGAGAAATATATCAGCAGGGTGACTTTCTTCTGCTAATCCTCATCCATAGGCCTATTTGCTCCTCTGTCACCTCCAGAAAAACACCCTGTTTTTTTTGGACATTATTGCCTGCGGCAGTTTGACATACATTTTGACAGCATATGTGTATGGCTCAATCCCATGTAAACAGACCAGGATTTTCTGCCTTTTGTTAAGATGGACGAGTGGAAGAGCAGCATATACTGATGGATTAGCACCATAGTCATTGTGACATAGTCTTCTGTTAAAAAAACTCCCAAACAGACAGTGACGTTATGAGAAACGACACAGACATCCTCAGGAACAAAGAGCTAGTGTATTGTCAGTCTTTTATCTCCGACAGCGCGGGGTATATTTACGTTAGAACTTGAGGAGCGTTCTCCTCATGTTTGTTCCTCCAATGTTTGCATGCCTGATTGTCCTTATTATCTTAGTGATTGATAATGCTTTTCTGATTACATTCATTCGATCACATGCAAGCAAACACGCCACACATACATCACACACGCACAAACACTATGTGTATTGGGTACAGTGTCGCAAGTGCACTGACACATGCACTTATCAAAGATAATCAAAGGCCAAGCATTTTAATCTGATGTATTTTTCCAGATAATCAACAAGAGCCACTCATATTTTCTCCAAAAAATACTAAATGTGACCTTTTATTTTCTATTATTTATGATGTAGATAACTTTATCTAACTCTATCTGTCCCTCAGTGTGCAACGTGGCTGCCATAATTCTGTCGTGCTTCGGTTTATCAGACCAAAATCATTTCTGTTGAATTAGAAACACTGGAAATCGACTTCAGCCTAAACCGTCTAATCTCTTAAATTTAATTTTCCCGGAGAAATACGTTAATGCCCTCCATCATTTAGTAGATGACTGGAAGGAAAGTGATTTTACCCTTAACTCGAGAAAGGGCCTTGTCTCGGTCTGATAAACAAATTCATCCCTAATCCTTAATTGTGTCAAAAGAAGGATTTACCACTTAATTTGACTAAACAAAGCCCCAAGGCAGTGCACTGTGGTTTCTAATCAAACCTATGCTAATATCGCGGGGTCTTTCAGCTCTCAATGTGATGGAAATCATGGGGGCATGTACCTGATCCACTAGACTTGATTGGTGCTTGATGTCAATGCTAATGTTAAGATAATGACAGAGACACAGGACCTGTGCACTTCAGCTTGATATCTTTTGGTAAACAGCTCAAATCTATTGAGGGTACCAAATATAAGAATGCTAGTTTCTCTAGTTTCCCTATGATCTTTAGCTTAGTTCAATATATGAGGGTTTCAGATGTGTCAGGCTACAGCAAAGCCATTTATGTTTAGTCATCTGTATTTCCTATGTGGGTTTGGTACTTAAGATAGACACTTGTTTTATATTCAAACCTTATTTTGAACAGATTAAGACTATTCCATGTGGAATTCTGTATATCCTGTACATTAATCCCCAGGCCATGCAGGATCAGTAGCCACTCATGTTATGTTTATGCATCTGCAAAAATACAGTCACCATTTGCATGTAGGCCTATTTATTTATGGTATTCAATATTATTAAGGTGTTAAATCACTTATTTAGTTAGAGTATGCATGGAATTGGCGAAGGGACTGAATCCTAAGTGATAACCTTGACTATCAACATTAATAGGCCTACGACGGAAACCAACAGCTAATCATCTGCCCACACGGAGGAGGGCGCTTGAGGATTATGCTCGTTTTTGCATTGGAAGAAAATAGTTTCACGTGAGCTATTGATTGACCTACTAAACGTTTATTTTAACCAAGAGCGAATAACGGTTCAGGAACAACGAGGCGTGAGGTCAGGTAACAGACTTAACGCTTTGACTAAAATAACAATAAAAGAATAATTAGTTTTAACTTAATATTTAAAGCATTTTAAAGGACAGACATTTTAAGTTATCCTTTTAGCTCCACATTAACGTGCGTTTCTCGCGAAGGAACGACTTGTGGGTAAAAGAGTTCTCTCGCTCGCTCGCGCTGAAGTCCCCGCTCGCTCTCATGCATCAGCACCCGAGGACACGAGAGCGATAGCAGCAGAGCGCGGGAAAGGTGCAGACGAGAAGGAGAAGAAGGTGCGCGTATACACAGTCAGCCTCCCCTCCGGCGTCATCTCAGTAGCCGTCTCGCCCTCGCCGTAGAGGTTGATGTCGCCGTTGCCGTAGCAGGAGTCGAGCGGAGTGGAGGAGGAGAAGGGGGATTTAACTTTACCACGGAAAAGACCTATGGTTGGATTTCGGGTCTTTTTTCCTTCGCCAATGCCAAAGGAAATATGCAGCGAAGCTTCACCATCCTCTGCACCAGTTTACTGGGGATATGCTTGGGTTCAACCTCAAGTTTCCCAAGTAACATCAATATAGGTAAGAAATGCGCACACGCGTTTTCTTTTAAAGGTTTTTCCGCAGATCTTCGCGCGACGTTGGCGTCGAATACGCTAAAGTTTTGGTTGTTTTTCGGTGCCGTTTTTCGGTAGTTTGGTCGTGTAACAGATTTTCTCTCGTGGTCGGTTTTAATACCTCTTTTGCTGTAATTTACAGGTGGATTATTCCCAATCGAATCACACGAATATGAGGTTTTTCGGTTCGCGCTCTCGCATCCCCAGGAGATCCCCAAACTGGTGCCGCAGGTGGATGTGGTCAAAATGGGGAACAGCTTCTCAATGACATATGCATGTAAGTACGATTTCATGGGGACCTATTTAATCAAATCCTATGTTCCCATTGTTAAACATGTCCGCTCGTGCCCCCTCCTCCATTCAAACTGTTGCTGAGAATAATTTGTTACGAGATCATGTCAAGAAAAACTGCTGAATTCAATGCAAAATGCCCGTTTATCAGTGATTTTTTCTTATTGTTCAATGTCATTATGCTTCTTTTACCGAATGGGCGATTCACGTGTTGAATCATACTCAACAGTGTTGGATGGTGCGGAAATAATAGTCCGTTTGATAGATCTGAATCGGTTTACTCTCTAATACTCATTTGAGGTACTACTGTTAATCAAGGTAGGCAGCGCACTGATCTGATCGATTATAGTTAAAGATTAAAACCCTGTCTAAACGTATTTCCACTTTTATGCGATTATCGCAGCCGCCAGTGCGCACTTCGAGACTCCCTCTCTGCCACACTCACTCACGCATACACGCGGGCACACACACGCACAGCGGAGTCAACCGCCCACACTTATGCATGCATATAGTCTACACACAAAAATACAAACCACATTCTTTGTCTTTTTTTTTAACCTTAGACCTGGAGTTGGAAAACAATATTCAAATGTATCCGGCTTCAATCATTGATAATATACTATAATATTAATAATGAACTGCATGCAATAAGAATTACCCCGTTGTATGAAAGCCATTCAAATCATGAAATTATTTAGATTTATACACTATGGCCTTAAATGTGGATTTTGGAGGCAGCATCGTTTTAAGGTTAATTAGCAATCAAAAGGTCATGCCAGAGTTCCTCAGAGAATTACAATGTAGGCCTATGTCATCACACATTAGCATCAAAATAAACATAAACCCATTTCTCAACTTGCTTCAAGTTGTTTCTATTTAATCGGTGAAACCAAACAGACAGGAAGAAGAATGAGCATGTTTATAGCAAACATTCATGGAGCAAAGCTGAATGACATCTCTATAAGTGGCTGCATACTTCACATGATTCGATTTTTTTCTGACATGCCGAAACTATGATTAGACAATAGACACACAAACACACACACACACACACACACACACACACACACACACACACACACACACACACACACACACACACACACACACTCTCTCTCTCTCTTTATGAGATCGCCTCTCCCTTCTCACAATTATCATCCACCTATCCTAGCCAATCAGCCTATCATGCTTCCTATGTGGGTTGCTGAAGCAGTAGCTGTCTGATGCAATGCAAACAGTCCCCCATGCTGTCATTAACAAGACAGTGCTCACCCTGTGTGATGCCAATAAATAAGGGGGGCCAGGGGCGTCTCCAAGGGGGCTTGTTCGAGCAGAGCCAACACATATGTCAGAATCAGAGAAGGAGTGTGACATTGCATGTACCTAGTAGAAGGGGAGACAGGTTTCAATGTGGCTAAGGATTGTATTGAGAAATACACAACCCAAAATCCAAACTGCAAATACACCTGTGTGTATGTGAACTTAATGTTCCTGCTGATTGCAAACTCTGACGGTGTCTTTTGAGAAATTGCTCTCTGCTTTCAATTACACTGAACACTTGAAATCTCACATTCAAAATTGCTTGGTTGCCATGGTAAAAAAATCAACTTAATTTTCCCAAAGATATATTGGTGGGTTTACACTGACTTCTGTTTTTGAGCTCATATCCGATTACGAAGATGTGTCACGTTTCGGTCACGTCCTCCATTGGCCGTCACATCACGTTTTAACGTCCGCTCATCACTGTGACGTGCAGGTCCATGGGCTGCATGGTTGAGACGGCAGGCTGACGCCGATACAGGCGTGTCAGAAGGGCTCATATCAAAGGGAAGAGTATGGCCAATGAAGACGACACCCTCCCAGCTGTGTATACGTTGCTTCCAAAATAGCTTCCCCCCACACACACGGTGTATGTGTGTGGTGGAGATGTGTTAGGAACGAGAGCGGCTCCGGGGCCTTGTGTTTCCAGCGATTCAGACACCAAAGGCAGGTTGTTCTTTGTGTTAATTGTCAGCTCTTTGGGTTGCTGAAACCATGTGTAGAGAATCAGTCGAGAAGCATATGCACGGATGTGTAGCTTTCTTACGTGGTGCTGATGCACTTTGGTGTGGGTCGGCACTCTTTCAGTGTGTATTTTGTGTGTTTGTGTGTCTGTGTTTGTGTGTGTGTGTATGTGCAAAGGTGATAATCCCATGTGTTTGGTTGAGGTTGAACCTTTGTATGCAGGACTGTGTCTGAGTGCCAACACTGACATCTCCTGAGCAGACCATGGTGGAGTGACGGCTTACCTCTATGTGTGTGTGTGTGTGTGTGTGTGTGTGTGTGTGTGTGTGTGTGTGTGTGCGGGCGTGTGTGTGTGTGTGTGTGTTTGTGTGTGTGTGTGTGTGTCTCTGTGTGTGTGTGTGTCTCTGTGTGTAGAAGGGGAACAAACTCAGAAGGTTCTTCCTGGTCGCAAATGTGTGAATAGGCCTTTGTGCCGTTGGGGGTTGAATGGCACTCCGGATGCACGTGATATGCATCAGCAGCTAGACGCACACGCACGCACGCATGCATGCACACGTATACGCACACACACAGAGAGAGAACCCAGACACCTGGTCAACAGAGGGATAGGAGGAAGGCTTTTGAATAACAGGGAGTAAGGTGGGTCGATGGTGGTGATGGGGAAGCCTGGTTGAATTAATGAAAAGTTTGAAAAAAGTGATCAAGGAAATAAAAGAATGAGAGAGTGAGAAACACTGAGATAGGGTGTGTAATAGAGATTCATAACAGGAGGCGTAAAAGTACAGATGGGATGTGGAGAGACTTGAATTGAGTCTGGGGACTAATAAGGCTGTAACTGGTGGAGCGGTTTGATCTGACAAAACAATGTGACACAGCGATACATGCGGTGTCAGAGCCCGTTTGCCTTTTCCCTTGACTCTCTAAAAGCAGCGCCATGCGTAGCCAAGTAGCTAATGTGGTAGAAAAAACCCTGTTCTGCCATTTTTATTCATATTTACTATGAGGATTTTTATCAAATATTCTTGAAACAGGCTTGCATATCGATTTATGTCGCATACATATTAGTCACTTCTCTGTATCAGTTAGATATCACATTACCATAATCTGCTATTGACTGGATAAATATATTAGATTTAAAGTATGGCTTCATATCGAAATCCACTTGAGCCTCCTGCCAATATCCATATTGTTCTTTGATTTCTGTGTACAAGGCACTGAGCTAATCTCCGGCTTTTTGCAGCCCAAATCTCATATCACAGAGTAAATTAGTCTTACTTTGATTCTTAGAGATCGGCCAGCAAAAAAAAGCAACATTTAGTACCCTAGTGATCAGGCTTTATAAGCATCTTGCATGACTTTGATTTTGTGTCCAAGGGTACAAAACCAATAACCAACCACTTTTCATTATTGCTAATTAGGACCCAGGCATAGAACCATTTGTGTTGTCATCCATGCTGGGCAGCAGTCCCTTTACTACCCACCTTGAGTCTCCCAGGATCTGTTGGAGGGAACTGGAAGAGAATCTAAGGGACAGCCTTAATCAATGTTGGAAGGTCTACACAGAGGCCCTTTCCTTCCTGGTCAATGCCCAGGAGAGGACAGGGTCGTAAGAGAGATAGGGAATGGAAGAAGGGGGCAGAGGAGATGGAGAAGAGAGTTGTGGGAGGGGAGATGATGGGGGGGGGGAGAAGGAGGTGAGGGAGAGGAGAGGTGGGAAAGGAAAAGGGTAGGGGGTAGGAGAACTAGGAGATGTAAAAAAAGGGGAAAGAGGAGAGGAAATGAGAGAAATGGGAGAGGAGAGATTTTTGAACAAGCTTAGAGCAGATATGAATTGCAACCCAGTGGTGTATGCAGGTCCACTTTTTTATAGCCATGTAAAGGAGACACGATCAATTCACTTATGTGTTTTGTGAGAAACCTCAGTCAAGCAAGATTCAGTGTAGGAACTTAATGTTTTCTTTCTCAAACATGCACTCACACACGCTTGTCATCTCTCTCTCTCTCTCTCTCTCTCTCTCTCTCTCTCCATATATATATATATATATATATATATATATATATTAACATGCACAATTGCTTGGAGAAGATGGAGCTTAAGCAGATGCTTTTAATGTATTATTCAGCGCAGCCCATCCAAAGCTATTGCTTCATGGAGTTATGAGCATAAATACTGTACTGTAATAATAACCCCATGGAAAAGAGGAGGGCTCTCCTGTGTAAAAAAAGAAAAAGAAAGAAGCAAAGGATTGCCTTGGAAAGAAAAACAAAAGCTGATATAAATATCTTGTTTTGTGGGGACCTTTTGCATCTATATACCCACCCCTTTCAAGACCAGCTTCTCCCAACCAGAAATACAAACAAAAAAACACTGACCCCAAAGCAGAGAGTCTCCGATGTGTTGCAAGTGTGTTGAGGGGGTGAGTGTGGGAGTGCTGGAGGTTATGCTGCAATTTCAGACCCGGTGGCTTGTGTCAATCAGACCCTGGGGTGTTGTACCGGAGCGCATAGCCTGCGGTGCCAGTCATTGTGCTACAGCAGCGACAAGACTTCCACCCTTTATGTTCCCCCGATTGTCTCACTGCAACTCCCTGTGCGACGTGGGGGACAAGTCGGGGCGGCTGCGTCGAAGGCAGATGAAATATGTGCAATTTTCGTCCTTTTGTTCGGAGGTGTGACAGGTAAATTGTCAAAAGATTGAATGAATAAATAAAGAAGAATGTGGAAAATACATAACATGGTAGGAAACTGTGTTCATTCCTTCTGGGCTTGGTGGGCATGGCAGTTGTGATTGTGATGAATCTGGAGGCTTGGATTGTTTGTATTTTGGTTTGGTTTTACCTCTGCTGGAGCATTAGGGATGGGGAAGTGCCCATAGCAATCAATATAGATCATCTGCAACTGCTCCCCAAACAAAACCGGGATAGAGTGCACGCCACAGAGGATATTGAGATTGTGTGTGTGTGTGTGTGTGTGTGTGTGTGTGCGTGCGTGCGTGCGTGCGTGCGTGCGTGCGTGCGTGTGTGCTTGTCTGTTCGTGTCTGTGTCTGTGTGTGTATGTCTGTGTTTGTGCGGTGTGTTGCTTTTTCCGTTTCCGTATGCAAGTGAGAAAAGTGTATTGTGTGTATTATTGCATATCTGTCTTGGAGCTTGTATATTGTGTATTTATGAGAAAAAAAAAGGTTGGGTGTGTGAATTGTGTGTGTGTGTGTTTGTTTTTGTGTGTTGGCTGTGGAGGCAGGGTTATGTTATGGAAATGAGCGTGGAAACAAAAGGCATGTATATGACCTTTCAGCTCTCTGCTGTGGCCTTTCTCTGGGGGGTCAGGAGAAGCCAGGGTGATCTTGAGCCACCTCCGGCCCTGCAGCCTGTGACCTTGATGAGACACCACTGGTCACACATTTCTTTCCCTGCCCTTCACACAAACACCTCAGCCCTCTCTCACACATTAGAAACCCTGGTGCACAAACTGTCATGCATGCATGCATGCATGCATGCATGACGGTTATGCATGCAGTGCACACATATAAATACACACATATCAGCCCATTTCATAGTGTGGATACACTCTTTATTAACCTTGTGTGTTCTCCTTCTCTAAATTTTATTCTCTCTTCCATCCTCTTGCCATATGTATGTATGTATGTATGTATGTATGCATGTATGTATGTATGCATGTATGTATGTATGTATGTATGTATGTATGTATGTATGTATGTATGTATGTATGTATGTATGTATGTATGTATATCAATATCCATCTCATTCATACCTGCACTCTCTCATGCACACACATACACTCTCACCCAACTCCCTCACCGTGCCCCCCGGCTCTCCTCCTTCATTGTCTTTCAGAGCGCGCCCACTAACGACCAGCCCTATCCCCCACGCCCCACCTTCCCACCCACCACCCACCCATCCCTCCCTCTGCATTCATACAAGCTAACCAATTATCTAGCAATTCCCTGGCAGCAAATCTGTGCTCTCTGGAGGTGACGCTCCACCCTCCACATCATGGACGTTGGAGCTTGGCAGCTGTGATTTATGTCAGAATGTGCCGAGATATTGGAGATGAAGAACAGGAGTTACAGCAGTACATGTCAGCTGTCATGTTTTTGATGTGGCTTTCTCTCCCTCCCGTGTGTTCTAATGCAGACGGACATGTGGGGCCCCCCTTTCCCTGTCAGACATCAGAGAAGCTCCTGTGTGCTTTAATGAGGAACAAAGCACAGCGTTTATTTATTTTTTTGAACAGCAGTACAACAGTGTAATATACGGGGGGCCGGCTGCTCTCCTGGTGACAGGCGAGGACAGCTCCTGTCATTTAAACAACGACACAGACATTGTTTTTTTTATGTTTTTGCGTGAAACAACTGTTGTTCAATGGCAGCGAGTGCTGCCTCCCAATAGCATGAGGTTGAAGGATTACACAAGAGGGCTTAATCTACTGTTTTTCTTCTTTAGAGTGCTTATATACATGTCAGATCTAATAGATAATAATGGATTTCTTGAATCAAATGCAATGGGATTTCAAATTTGGATATTGAGAAAGTACGGACTGAGACTATCGCTTACTTCAGTTTAAAGATATATAAACACAGCAAGCTGATACCAGTTTCTTCCATATGGTACCTCTCCAAATATCTTGATGCCAAAACTAAAACAATAACACAGCAAAAACCTTCAGTAGTACAGACCTCCACCAAGCAGGGGTATTGAGTTGTTTGCGTTTGTGTCTACTTTAGTGCACAACTGTAGTGTGCAGGCTAATAATTGTGCAAGACTTCCATGACTTACATTTCTTGTTTGTTGTAATTAAAGCTTTTACATGGTATTCAGTTATCTGATGTCCCCTAAAGCTGAGTTTGTGATTTACTTTGGCAAGTCTCACATCACGGTCACACAGTTTGGCAAGCTATTTATGCTTCTTTTCACAAATGTTTTGGTTCTTTGTGATTCATTTTAAGAAAACTCAATCATAAAATGCGCACATTTGACAAAGCAGGACATAAAAAATATCTTCAAATTAATATTTCAGTTTACCTGCCTGTACTACCTTATTGCAACCAACCAAACACGGTCATATGGTTTGTGGAACGACATGTAGAATGTTTTTTATTTATATTTTTAACGTTTTTATCTAACACTTGATGTTCTGTGAATGAAATAATATGCAGGATGCAGGGCGCTTCATTCAGACAAAGAATACATTCCCTCAGTTTATTCTAGCACGCATTTCGGGAGAGAATAATTCCTTAGCATGGCCACTATTCATGCAGGGAGTGGAAACAAAAAGATACACACACACACAAACACACACACAGACACACACACACTGTGTTGCTGTCGCACATCGATGCAATTCATAGGAAATACGCCTTAAGACATTCTTTAAGGAGCGGTACCAATAAATAGGATACTGTATAATTTCTAATGGGAGGGTATTGTGCTACCGTTCCAGTATCGATATACTGTGCCACACTACCTTAGACCAAAGCACACATTTTCACACCAAAAATAGACTTGAGTCCTATTTCAAGCGAAAAAATACAGCTAACTACCTTTGTGCTCCCTGTTCTTTGCTATATTCAAAGAAAATTATTATATTTCTTATTTGGGTGCCACTTCAAATGTGAACTGAAACTCGTGCTCCTTGTGCATTGGGCTTTGCAATGTTTATTGCCATAAGGAGAAAGCAAAGATCTTGTAGTTAGTTAGTTAAAGTAGCAGTAGCAAATACTGATCAACCTTTTAACAAAGACACTTCCTTTTCATATCCCTTTAGTTACTATTTATTTTGTGACTTATTTTAACTCCTTCAGTCAAGACAAAATGGGATGCGAGTAGGATCGTCCCACTGCACCTGTTGGCAGCGATGCGCAGATGGAGGGATAATTGTGGTGGGAGCATCGTGAGGGAGGGGGATAAATTAAAGCCCCTCCCCACTTCCCTCCTCCTCCTTCGATAGGTTTGGGGCTCTGGTTGCCAGGTTCTGACCCGCTGCTCATGTAAGCGTTTATTCAGCGCAGGCCGCAGGACTCCCGACACGAACCAGATTGGATTTGCGGACGGAAGCTGCGAGGAAATGAGACAATAACCCTGAGTGAGAGAGCACAGGGGGAGGGGGGGGAGAGAGATGTTTGGAGCTGGGGGAGAGATTTCTCACACTCTCCATTACCCGCTTAATGAGGTGTTGCTCAACCATTGTTTTATTACAAGGAGGAGGAGAAGAGGGAAATCGGTGAGTTGGCCATAATGTCGCTGTGGTCTCCTCTGCTAGTATGGCATCTGTTCCTTATACTCCCTGTGCTGTTCATATAATCTAACCTCCCCAACACTGCCTCTCCCTTCCTTCTCCCACTATCTTTAACAATAACACTTGCTATCTTTTAGCAACACTTTCTATCTTTTTCACAGAGGCGCCGACGCCTCCATTAATATACCTCCCAGTGGCTGAGTTTGCTATCCCAACTTTCACCTTTGTTTTGAAAATGCAGTGTTTGTCCTTTTTTTCTCCATGACCTTCGCCTGGTTTAAAATGCTCTTCATCTCCAGTGTCAAAGCAGTGCACATTAGCCTTCCCTACGTTCGCACTTCCGAGGTCTTGTTTCATAGATCTTGTCTTCTTCCCATGCACTTTTTATCTTTGAACTATTTTCTGAAGCACCACTACTTTCATCAAGTCGTTTGATCCAGCCATCCTCTCCCCTCCTAATGTATGAGCAGAAGGAAGTGGTGTGAGGCATGCCGCTCAGTCTTCCCCTGAGTGCGTGGGAGCCAGAGATGTTTACGCCAGGGACCAGCAAGCACAAATCTGTGAACCCCGTCCCTCTGAGGGCCCTGGGTCCTCATTGCGGGGGTTGAGTTCGATGCGCCGTGTAGAGAACTATGTAATGGCGGGTGAAAAGAAAATGAATTTACTATTTTCAAGCCTACAAACACGTTTGCACTCCTGCGACCTGCAGGAGGAAACATCTTCATCCATGGTTTAAGACAATATGGTTGTGCTACTGTTTCTATGACTACTATGTCTACACTACATGGACCACCAAATACAGCGTGGAATGTGTTTTATCTCCCACTCTATGAAATAGATTTGCGGCGCAGGGTTGACGTTGGCTTCCCACCTACCTGCTGGTATTATAAATGCTGATGCGCGGCACTGCTGCATCGTTTTGCTCCTCTGAACAGAGAGAGGGAGATTGATTGCAGTGTGTGACTCATGCTATCTAGGAGGAGTTTGGCAGAGTGGGCTGTCCACGCCCACCACCTGACTGACGGATTCCACAAAGTGTGTGTGTGTGTGTGTATGAGAGAGAGAGAGAGAGACAGAGAGAGAGAGAGAGAGAGAGAGACTCATGTCAAAACAAATAAGACAAACACGACAGGTTTAACAATGGGCTTTTTTCGTAGACAGCAAGGATGTGATTGTCTTTGGGCATGACCAAGTGTGTGTATGCTTCTGTGTGCACCGGCTGTGCTGTGGGTTTTGTATTGACTTCTCTTGTCAGTCTCGCTCTCTCTCGCCCTTTCTCCCTCTCTTCCATTTTCAAAGCTGATTAGTTTTTTAGAACAAGCGTAGGACCGTAGGGGTACAAGAATGTTCCCCTGATTTTATTCCATCCGTTGTCTTAATTCCAGTTATTTGCAATGCGTTGATGGAGATAAGAGCGCATTTCCATGGCATCATGTGTTCGTGGGTGTGTGGCCTCTGTGTAACCACTCAATAGTCAGAGATCTGCATGTTTGATGGCGTAACCCTGTGCCCTAACAGTGGAGCAAAATGTTATCTCAGAATCAACTAAGGATTTGAATATGTTTAATCTAACGTATGGAAATGTTTCCCTCGGTTGAACAGGAGAGGTAATTAGTCAACGCTGGGAAATAATTCAGGTGAATTGATGCAAACAGTCTTTTCACAGATCCACATGAATACAACGTGTATCAGTTCAATGTTTACTCGGCGACTGATTCCTACTATGATATTGTTCTTTGTTCTTGGATCCTTTTTTTTCAACATTGCCATATTTCCAGTGATTCTCTTTTAAGATTCAGCTGACAAGCATGGCCAATATGACCACATGCTGTGTCCTTGAGTTCTGCAGAGGACATTGACTATATATGTAACATGTAAAATGTCTAAGTGGCCAAAGTCCTTGTCTTATCAAGGCAATGCCGAACTCTGGGAATCCAGGTTCTGGAGTTCTGCTGAGTTCTGCTGGAACGAAAGGGGTTGGACTGTTAACTGATGCCCACCAAAAGATAAAACATCCATAAAAGTCATCAAGTTTGACATTCACTTTGGAAATATTGCATTAAAGCACTGTGTTATTGGGCATTCTATGGTGTTAAAAAACTGATTTAAATTCAAGCTTAAGCTTTTTTATAAGCTATTTTGTTTCCCTTTCTAGCCTTGTTGTTCACACTGTAGATTGCGATTGTAAAACAAGTGAGCAGATTGGTAAATCAAATGTTCAACTAATAACACAGCAGCTCATTCCATACTTCATAAATCTTTATGGAGATCGAAATGAGGACTGTGAAGCTGCTAGTCTGACATAACAGCTAAAGGAGGTTATATTCTTGACAGAGTCTACTGTCAGGGGCTGTTTCATACTGGCTGGTATTGCCGACCTTTCTCCATACGTCATTAAATCGAACAATGTTTGCAATAATCGTTTGACATAATATTTACAGAAATGACCCAATACATGGTTATATGTATAAAAGAAATCTGATTTTCAACATAAGCCTAAACAATTCCCCTTATTAAATGGGAATGCAAATAATTGATTGCCCATGCATCCCTTCTGCACAAGCTAATGAAGGCACCATATGGTGTATACATGACATGGCTCTGATGATCCTTACAAACTTGCATGCATGCCTTCCTACATCCATACACAAACACACACACACACACACACACACACACACACACACACACACACACACACACATACATACACTCACACAAGCAAACACACACACACACAGACACACAGACACACACATGCATGTCTTGGTATGTCTTGGTTTGTCTGGTTTTATCAGATTAGCAGAATTTGGCATCTGATAGCCATTCCTTGCAGCTTGTGGCCGTCTGAAAATGTGGCTTGAGCTGCAATGTTGCAAGTTCTGGAGCCGCCTGAGCATCTTCTAAACAGTTGTGGTTGGAAGCAGAAAGTAAAGTACTTTTTTTATTTGGATGTTCAAAGTGTCAAAATGCCTCATGTCATATTCCTTTTTAAAATCCTTTGGACTGAGGCCATCTTATAATGAGCAGTTTAACTGCACATTTATAAGCTAGAACATTGACTATGATCCATAATTAAAGTTCATTGAACATAGTGTTTACCATTATACTTTATTTAAACACCGTTTGTGTCAGAGCCCTTAAGTAATATTATGGACCAATAAAAACCAACAGCAGTCTATAAGGCCAAATCCAAACTATTTCAACACAGTGAGAGAGAGAGCCATACTGTTCCAGTATACATATTACACATACAGAGAATACTGACAGCCATGGCCGTCTATACAATCCTACCATCCTATCGGACACATCCTGTGCAGATGATGCTGCTGTCTCCCCCCTGGTCATCAACACAGCGATCATATGGGCAGCAGGCAGAGACACTGATATCTGTCATGGGATATCTGGCTCACACTAAGCCCAGGAACAGCTGCGGGGCACGGGTACACTGGGAGCAGGGAGAGACAGAAGCAGCGGGAGTGGCACCTGACAGCTGCCCTTGTTGTGTTACCATCAATCCTTTCCAGGTTGCAGCTTTCTTTCTATTACTTTATTAAAAAATAAGTAGAACTAGTTGGCCACAGTGCTGAGCAGGCAGGATGGTCTCGTGGTGTTTGTGAATTATGGAATCAGCCGAAAAGATCTGGGTTAAAGTAACATGTAAAGTGCACCCTTTGCATAATTTTTTTCATTCCTGCAAATTGGACTTAAGTTTAAAGTCGGAGTCCAACGAGCTAAAGTCTGGGTGAACAGGGCATTCCACATTCTTTTGCTTTACATTTGTTTTCATGTTGCTGGGTGCGGGGATCTGTAAGCGCCTTATTGGTGAACACAAACCCAACCAGCATTGGTCAACTGTAAAAAAGTGTCTTAAATGTTTCATATCAACACTGTGTAGACTGGATACTGTAGAAAAAAATGTTCCCCTTCTAAAAGCTGCATCCACTCGAGCAAATCACTTTTCTTTGGTAGAATATGTAAATAAACAGGAAACAAGGCGTCTGTTTCGGGCTCCTGCCCAGGCTCTGTGCCTTTTCCCCCAAGAAGTTCTGCTATAACATAGTAGGACTGTTGGATCCCAGATTAAGAAAATCGAAATAAAATCACTGTAAATTACTTTGTGTAAAAGCATCTGCTACATTACTAAATAGATATAGTATATAGCAATGGTGGCCATGATGGGGAGCAGATGGAAGATAGTGCTGGAGAAGTGAATTCCCATGGCACTAGTGCAGGTTCACTTTAAATGGCAAGATGGGAAAAAACGATGAAGACCTGCTATATTCCCAATAACCAACAGTTGTTTATTGTGTGTCAATAACAGGTGCATGTTATTGATGGGAAATCGATGGATGTAGACTGTAATGTGCAGTGCACCCAGTTGATTTTACAATCACCAATAAATCACAACAAGGTCTGTGAGTTATTTCCCTAGTAGTCAATTAAACAATGAAAAAGTATAGATAAACAAAGTATACATAAATTATATACTTAAGAAATATAAAATTAAATATTAAATATAACATTTTAAAAAACGTACAATCCATTCCTCTTTCATCACGATAACATCTGGGCCAATTTGCTGCCGTCTTCGCTGGATACCAGATACATGCACCGAGGTGGCTCCTCCACCACAGTCCAGGGAGGCGACCCAAGAAGAGCAGAAGATAAAACTCACTATGTTGAATCCTTGTGTGACCGAACATAGACCTTCCCAACCTCCACCCCATCTGAGGGATTTAAAGGAGTCACCCCTAGGACCGAGCATTAAACATCATAACCGCTAAGCCAAATGACTGCGGCCAGACAGGTCAGCGATTACCACACTCCCAGGGGTATGGGGGGGTTAGGGACGGGGCGGGGAGGGACTGCAGCGCTTTCATCTCTGCTGCACACGCAGAAAATGCATTTGAAAAAGGTGGGTACCTTTGCAAACCTAGCGGGTAAACCCTGGTGGAAAGGGATGGTTGAGAGGGTGAGAGAGGGACATTTGCGAGCTGGACAGGGTGCTGCAGGCCGTGGAAGGCAGATAGGCGTAGGACATTACGAGGTCTGCATGGTGAGGTGCAACATGTCTATTTCAGGGCATCGCTTTAAGTAGAGTGAGTCACCAAGCTATTTGAGCACTTAAAGTGATGTATGTGTGAATGTGTTAGTGCGTGTTTGTGTGTGCACTGTGCAGGTATATCTGTGCAGGTATATCTGTTTGTGTGTGTGCGTATGTGCGTGTGTGTGTGTGTGTGTGTGTGTGCGCGTGTGTGTGTGTGTCTGTGTGTGTGTGTGGATATGTGGGCTGGTGGGTAAGTAAGTACATGTAACGACCACAAACACACACACTCTTAAAACACGGCCGTACAGTATGTGCACTTCACTTGCCTGCGTAGATGACTCTGCATGGCTCTGGCGGGTAAGGCCTTTTGGATGCGGGCCATGCTCTCCCCCCGTTCTCCCCGTCTCTAGCAGTGAGCTGGCCCAGGGATGGGGACAGACAGCCCCTTCAATCTGCTTGGTAAATACTGTGAAACGTAAGGCCCTCCCGCAGCCACAGCGGAAAATAGCCCAGGCCAGAATAGCCCTGAGTCCACACACAGAGATGGCTTTGTTTTAGAAAGCTAGGGGGGGATAGAGAGAGAAGAGGAAAACATGAATGGTTGAATGGAACGGTATCAGAACAAAAGATTCGGGTAGAGGCAATTTGAGGAAGTTGAAGAAATGGTAGATGCCGTGATGGTGGGAAATTGGATGGGAGAACGACTTTAGAAAAAGGAATGGCTGCAAGAAAAAGACTGAAAGATGGTGACGGATCCCTTCTGCTTGCGAAATGTCAATGGAACTGTGGGGTTTTATTGATTAACCTCTTACCTCCTCTAGCCGCCCCTCCCCCACCCGTCCAACTTTCAATAAAGGCCAGCCGTCACAAAGTCTTTCCCGTAAAGTTGGAACAAATCCATGGTTATTTTATAGCACTAAATGTCCCCCCGAAATGGAAAACAATTGAGCCGCAACTAATGCCTCGAGAAAATGCCACCTTATGCAAAATCCAACTGATTGATTACTTGAAGTGGATAATGCAAACACTACCAAATTCAACCCTCTATTACTTTCTGGGTATCTTTCAGTTCTTGTTGTCTCACTCTGTACCCCCTCCCTTCTGTTTTGTCTCTTTACAGTCTGCTCCCAGTTCTCTAAGGGGGTGTACGCCATCATCGGGCTCTACGACCGTAAGACGGTCAACATGCTCATGTCCTTCTGTGGCGCGCTGCATGTGTGCTTCGTCACGCCATCCTTCCCCATCGAGACGGCCAACCAGTTCGTCATCCAGCTGAGGCCCGAGCTGCAGGACGCCCTGGTGGGGGTGATCGACCACTACAGCTGGACCAAGTTTGTCTACATGTACAGCTCCGATTCAGGTAGAATAGATGCCGCTTCTCTTTCTCTCTCTCGCTCGATCTCGCTCAATCTTGTTCTCTCGCATGCTCGATCTCGCACTTGATCTCTAGCTCTATCCCTCTCGCTCTTGCTCCTCCTATCTCTCTCTCTCTCTCTCTCTCTCTCTCTCTCTCTACACTGACCGCATGCATAAGCCAGACCGTAGTCTACCCTAACCCTGCTTCCCTGACAATGGTTGATCTTCATATTCTTGTAAATAAGTTGTCCAACGGATAATAATGTGAGGAAAGATTGCAAATGATAGAGATAACGAGATGGAAATAAATAAATAAAACAAGAGAAGAAGGAAAGAAATAAAGATGGAGGGATAAAGGAAAGGTGGATGCTTAGATAAGCCTCACCCGCATGCTTTCTCCATGTCCTATTCCTCTGCTTCTCTTGCGTTATTTGATCTTCATATTCTAGTTGTGTGTGGTCGGACAAATAATTGCAGAGTGGCAGACCGGCAGTGTTGGAGTGGGATGTCGGTGGTGTACGTTTCTCATACTGTGACCCTTCCGCTCAGGGTTTCGCTTTCATTATGGGATGCGTCGCTATGTTTGTGTATCAAACAATAATGCTATGTGGTTGTGATTAATGCAAAAAAAGACAGAAATGGCAACTGCGGGCTGTGTGCAAGGCTGTTATTGGGAGTACCAGTCGTTACACAGAGCGCCATGAGTCACCATCTTATTGCCATGGCAACAGCAATGGGGTCAAACGTAGCTAATTTGTAGAAATGAGCAATCGTCAAAGAATTTGTTCTTTTCTGCTCGTGGTTTGGAACAGAGAGAAGGACACAGAGGAGAGTATTGACCCGGTGGTTGCCAATAGATGGAGCAGACAATGTGTCGTATAATTAAGTTTTTTTTTGGAAAGAAGTGCCTTTTTTCCTTTCGAAGTTATGAAAGACGAATATTTGAGCATGCAATTATAATGCCAGCCTCTGTGTAAAAGTATGCCTGCAAGGCACAAAAGGACAATCTGTCAACACCAGGTGTGGTAGTCATCCCCCCTCCTGTTTCCCCCCCGCCTCCATTCTTCTTAAGCCAATCAGATGCTAACTTCCCACAATGCAGTGTCAACTTCACCAGGTGTTGTGTGTATTGGAGCATGTCCATGATAGATCTACTTTCTGGGTTTGTGCGTGTGTGTGTGTGTGTGTGTGTGTGTGTGTGTCTGTGTGTGTGTGTGTGTGTGTGTGTGTGTGTGTGTGTGTTTGTTTCCGAGTGGTCAATTTTCCTCTATAATCCCATTTGAATTTTTTTTAAATATATTTACAATATACCTAATAATGTGTACATAGGCTTATGGATTGCCTATGCCATAAGCCTATGTATACGGTAGCATGTGGTTGTTAAACATTCATACATATCTTTCTTGCTAAGTAAATAATATTATTAAGCTCAAATTGATATATTAATGCCTCATCGAGGCGTTTAGATTGAGTTGAATGGGACTGGACACACACAACTCAATTTCAGCGAAAGGGCAACATTAAACACCAAGGTCCATTTTTACAGCTCTAGCAAGAGGATAAATACGCTATCCAATCACATTCAGCTGTCTTTGTCCATGGACACGGTGTCCACACTGTGCAAGTTGTAGGACATGGCAGAGGTAGCAGCCTGCCTACGTTTCTCAATACACAGTGTTCTGACTGCATCCATGGTGGTAAACTATGATCATAGTCTGCACCACCTGCGACAGTTTAATTGCACCTTGTATACGTGAATGTAGCTTGATTTTGATTACATAAAGGTGTGCAGTTGTATCGCAACAGTTTTTGTTTTGGATACCAACTTTCTTGTAATAGCCTATTTTAGTTATTGAACCGGGGAAACAACCTTAAAAACTAACGTCTCCTAAACATCCATGTATTAAAGAATGCACAACCACTTATCATAATCCCCCTCATCCGTGAACAGCCATTCGCTACACTATTTTACACTTACAAAGAAAAACTCAAGTATAATCCAATCCTCTGAATCCATAGGATATTTTGGTGAATGGAAGGAGCATAAGCTCGTCTTCACTAGGCTATATAGATTGAGTATTCCATCAGCCTTTTCCCCGGTATGATTATTATAGGAATATGTTGCATGATCCCTTTTAATGTGCTTGAAAACTATTTTTCAACAGCCTTCGTTTGACCAAAGCCGTTTGGTTTCCATGCGGTTAGGTCAAGTTCAGAAAGGCGAGATTCGCTTAGGTCAGCCAACACAATTATAAAAAGAATATTCATACGCATTCGAATTGTAATTTCAGCATTAGGTTCGACTCCTGAAATTCATTCCAACAGCACTAGTGTTTGTGTGTGTGTGCAGGTGGATACATACGTATGTTGTTTGTGTATGTGTTTTGTACCTGGGCATTTCTATGCATGGCTTGTCTAGGCAAGCGAGTGTCTTGGACAAGCCATGCACAAAACCCCATTTCTAACAAATAAACAAATGAACTATATTAAAGCTAAAATGTTCCTCTATGATTCTACTGTGATGTCTCCTATTTTGTCTATCGTCTATTTCCAACGTCAGGGAAAGCAAGGGGATTAAGTATGCTTTAACTGACAAATCCAGTTCTCGCTTCGTGCCCAAACGACCCACAGACAGACACACACAAGCACATCCACACCCACACCTCAGTGCTGTTTCAGATCGGAAATGCCACAAGAACCCTTGAAGTCCCCTCAATCAGGCGGTCGGGAAGTGCAGGGCCACCAATGTCCACATGTGTGTGTGTGTTTACAGTCACATGACACGTGAGAGGGAGTCTGTTGGAATCCCTATCAGCAGTGCCTGTTGCCTGGATACATATTTTACAAATATCCTTCCTACTCATTTTCTTTAAGCCTTCAAGAGGAATATTTATTTGACTGTTATGAACATTTGTGTGTGTTTGGCTGTGTTTTTCGTGCCAGTGAATATCTATTTATCATGAATATAAAAAATGTTGCAATAGCTGCAGCAGGAATTGTCATGATATGAGCAAAATCTCAATAATTCATTTTGGAAACAGGGCCTTGTCACGCAGCGTTCCCTGTCTGTCTGGAGACAAAGTGCCCCTGGTTCCAAGACAGCAGCAGGCAAAACAAACGCGTTGTCCATTTAAACCTCATCATAAACAATGCTCGCAGATTAATTTCCCAAAGTGTGTCGTACGGTCTACCTGTGGCCTGTAACCAGGGTGTCTGTGTGCGTAAAAGGGTTGTGGTGACAGCTACTCTGTGCTATTAGTCACACGCCAGGTGCCTTTTTTTTTTTACCTTGCCATTGTCTGCTTTAGCTTCTCTGACTGGGGACTTGATTTATAGGAACGCATTAGCCTGCTAGCGCTCTCCATTTCTTCCTTCATTCTATTCCTCGTTCCTGGTTTCTTTCTAATTAATTTGCATGTTACGGGCATGTGTTTTTTTTGCATGCATTGATTGGAAATGTTTGATGAAGGAGAAAGGGATGGAATAAGTTGTAGGAATAAATTGCTTTGATGAGTCGTGACCAGCTTAACATTTGTATGTTATTGGGCATTTCACCATTGAATACAAATGTTTAAACGAGACATGGAGAGAGCAAATTGAAATAGAAAAAGAATGAAAGAAAGAAGTTATAAGAAAGAATGGCTTGAATGAAATGCTTGACTGTGTTGTTGCACGGAGCTGTCCATGGTGCTGAAACCACTATGTCAAACTGGACTTGGAAACAACAGCTGACCCGTTTCCACAGGATTGACACACAGTACTGATGTAGAGCCCTGGACATCCTCAGGCCTTTCATCAATTTCACCGCTCAAAATAAATCTGCCGAGGGTCCAAAATTATTCACCCATGGGCAAAACCGATTGTATAAAAACTGCAAAATTCAAGGAGCTATAATTTGCTTTTTACCTGTCCATTTATGTATGCTACCTTAGCAGCCCTGCTAGTTTTACATTTGTATTGCTTCGACATAAAATGCCAGTCATGCTAATGCTTTTTTCACTTTAATCAGCATATCCGACATTCAAAAGTTTTACAATGTTTGAAGTTCAGAAAACATTATGATAGTATGTTGAAATCGTTCAGGCTATAGCTATGACGGAAAACACACGCACATTCTCCCAATCAACCTTTGATTATGCGCAGGTAGAACAACAGAAGGTTTTCCGTTGCACGGACGCGTTGACATCAACCGGGAGTGCTATGAAATACAAATGAAGGACCACTGTGTGATTAATCCGCTCAACTTTTTTTCAATAATTACTTTGGTTGTTCAACTCAGCTGGGTAATATCTGCCAATCAGCTCTGGTTGTTTCCACCCTGGTTTCTAATTGGTTCACCGTAGGGCAGCTATAAGGAAGAACAGCCAGTCTGATCGTAAATCTGTTGGCGCGATCAATGTGAACTCTAATCACCTTTTATTTCCTGTCGTCCCCGAGTGATTTCCCGCTCAGCGGCGCCTCTGGCCCCTCGTCCCCTCGTCCCCCCGGGAAGACAGTAGTGTCACAGCGTATTGGAGTGGTGTGCAACACCACTCCAATAGCAAAGCTAATTGACACTGGGAGGCCACTTCACCTGGGTGAGATTGGGCCATCTGCTAGCATATACAGGGCCCATCGTTTGTGAGTGTGGAAGAAGGAACTGATTTGGTGGCCGGTTTACTCGTGATAACAACAATGGTATGCACTGCGCTGGATAATGGACTCTTATTTATCTACTCGGCTGCAGCACTGATTCAGAATGGTTTGCTTATCAGACACAGGTTAGGGTCTGGTTAACCTTTCTTTTACCTTGTCGTATGTCTTGAAGCAAGCCGGTGTTTACATACTGAGTTGTGAGCTGGACTGCGGTGTTAATGGTGCGTGCACAACCATGACATTAAATATACCCTCCCGAGAATTCAGTTCAGTTGATAGATACGAGTCATTAAACTAGTCGTCCATGATTCAGGCCTCTAACGCCACATAGAGAATACTCACTGGTTGGTTTTCCACATTTAGATGTTCTCTCACGCTCTTTCATCCAGTTTGAATCCAGACTTGGTACACTTAGGCACTTTGTGTTGTTTTTAGCTTCCATGCAGAACTTGATGCCGAACTGCACTTTGTATCTTGAGATGACACAATTATGCAAATAATAAAAAAAAAACATTAAATGATTCATCTTTCTGATTATGATTGCTTCTCTGCACTTCAGTTGTGTGCTTTTGATTGTTCCGCAGCCTCACTTGAAAGTCACTTTGGATGAAAGAGTCTGCTGCTGAATCTCCAAATATAAATGTAAATGCCTCTTCCATCAGCCATGCGAGTTTACCCATTCGGGTTATTTTTATGTAATTTTCTATTGACAGGACTTTCCGTGCTTCAGAAAGTTCTGGACACGGCAGCGGAGAGGAACTGGCTGGTGACGTCGGTCAACGTGGAGACCATGACGGAGGCGTCCTTCCTCAAGGTGTTCCAGGACCTGGACAAGAGGAAGGAGGGCCAGATCATCATCGACTGTGAGACCGAGCGGCTCACCGGCATCCTCAAGAAGGTACGCTATGACTTATGGTTTCATCTTGTTCTGCATTAGCATGGCAGAAAGCAGAGAGTGTTGAGACTTTCGCTCTTGTCTCTGTATGGCTAAATATTTAGTTAAAATAACAGTTTGTTTCTTTCCCTTAGCTATTTCATCAATGACACAGCCCCATATGCCGAGTCGCAAGTGACAAATAAACTAAATTACATTAGATAATTATGACCATGAATATGAAGTGCCTGGCCCAGATTGTTGCATCGATACATCACAGAACATAAAAGCTGTCAGCATGTTCAGTAGTCACAAACCAGCCCATTTGTATTTAATGTCTGCCCTAATCACAGTATTAGTGTCTATATAATACAACTATTAATCCAGTGTCAACCGATCTGACACCGCATAGTGTGCAGACACAATGGAGCGATAGAACAGCTTATGGTAAACTGCAGATGGACGTAGCAGATTGGATCGGATGAACAAAGAACAGGCGGAACACAAGTGGTTTCTGAGCCAAAATGGCGGTGTAATCTGGTGGTTGAGTGCGACGGTTCTTTTCCCCGGACCACTGCGGACAGTAAAGATAGATAACTGGGCACTGGCATTCTGGAGCCAGCCATTCCACGGCAAAAGGGGGGGGGGGGGGGGGTTGCATGGCCATTAGCACGCACAGCAGACACATGAACAATTACACTCTTGCATCCGCAAACCCGCACACAAACACACACACACAAACAGTGACTATTAAAGGCACTAAAAACATTTAAAGCTTTTTATTAATGTGTTAGTG
Source organism: Pollachius pollachius (assembly GCF_949987615.1). Taxonomy (NCBI): domain Eukaryota; kingdom Metazoa; phylum Chordata; class Actinopteri; order Gadiformes; family Gadidae; genus Pollachius; species Pollachius pollachius. Next base: position 12,032,581 of record NC_136943.1, on the reverse strand, counting down.
TTTAATGGGTTGGATGAAATTGGTTTATTTTTTCTTCGAATATATTTTTAATTGTTTTTGTGGTTTTCATATTTATTAGAACAAGTATACTTTTGGGTTCGTACACACACACCTGCTGACACACAATGTACTCATACTGTATCATACACATGCAGACACAGCGAAGCAAACATGTCTGAACACAGTTCACACACATTCAAATAACGACACACATGCATACTAAACATATGCAAACACAATCATACTCAAACACACACAGAAGCAAACATGATAAGACACACACATACACACACTCACGCACACACATATACAAACAAACACCCACTCAAACAAGAAACAAAAACCTAATCACAAGCACACACACACATTCCAACACTCAGGTGCTTCCCATCCTAATGTGAAGGCAGTAGCTGGTATGTGTGGATGTTATTGATGGCTCTGTGTCACCGAGTTAAGGTTATTGCTTCAGCCCCCTCTGCGCTACAGGAGCTGAGCCTCACAAGTTCTCCTGTAGGACAGCCTCAATCCATCACCAGCATCTGCGGCCTGATGCCAGAGTAGCTCACACACACACACACACATGCACATACATTCACACATACACATGTATCAATACATGTGCAGACAACCCTTTTTTATAAACACACATACTGATGGAAACATATGCTTATAACAAACACACTCACACACCCATTCTTATATCCACTCACTGATACATTTATACTTACAGTTACACACACAGATAAACACACACACACAAACTTAAATTCACACACACACACACACACACACTTACACACACCCATTTAGACACCCTTTTGTCATACGCACTCACTGATACATTAATAGTACATACTTGGGCGAGTGCATGGCAGAGGAGGCAGAGTGGCGGGCACTCTGCCTCTTCTGCCCCCCACACTCCCTTGCGCAGACGTCTAGCTGATACCCAGCGATGAGCTCCCTAGGCGATGGGGGGTAGATCCTAGCGTCGCGGCCCCACCAGCCGTAGCCTAGAGGGATGTTTTAGTGGACTGAATGCAGATGTACTTCCCTCCAGGCTACCATGTCTCTGGTTCAGTGTTCTGTTCTCCCTTAGATAAATCTTCATGTCGGCTATAAACCCCACGTTTCATTCAGAGAGCAAAAAAAAACATAGCTGGGGGGGGATTCAAATTGAATCCCGAACACTAAATAAGGAATTAAAATGATTCCGCCGATATGAAAACATTTCCATCCGTCAAGACGTTGTTATATTAGCGCTGAGTGAATGACGGTGTCTGGGGCCGTTGGAGAGGTGTCTTGATTTATTGGTGTCAGTGTCTGTCTCTGGCTGTGGCTCCTCGCCAGGTTTCCCTGGCCCTGGGCTGGGCTGCCGGGGACTGCCTTACACTCAGGTCACCATTAATAACAAATGCTACCGTCTGCCGGGGCCCTACAGCACCATTAACCAAAAGCACCCGCACTCTCCGCAGGCACACACACACACACATGCACGCAGGCAGGCGTGTACAGGCGTGCGTATATATGTTAACAGACACACAGGCACAGGCGCACACTTGCACGCATAGCCTAGCGTGCACTCGCTCACATGCCCAATTGCATGCACAGTCACATACACACTCAAATGCAGAAATGTGTACATGCATACATAATGATGCACACACTTGCACACTCTTTACATTGGAGTTGATGTGGCTATAGAGATGTCCCATCCACACCTACTCAGCCCGGGAGAGTATCGTATCAGGATAGACAGGGACATACAAAGGGGTCAGTGGGGTCAATCCCAGTGTGCATAAGGATGGTCCTCATCTTCCTTGCCACATCTGTTACTGCAAATTCATGCGTTAGACGTACAAATGATATAGAGAACTTCATTCCCCTATCGGACCGTGTAATCATTTATCACATTTTGGAAAGAGTTTGTGATATCTTATCAAACAGCTACATAATGTCGTATTAAAGGCTAATGGCAACAGTGTAGCAGATCTGCAACTCTTTTCACTCTGGGATGAAGCTCCTTGAAGCTCCCTGGCAAGCTGTCTCGCCAAGCTAGTTTAGATCCATTAAGGCAAGGTCAAGTAAACTGGGTCAGAATGATGGGTAATTCAACACAGAAGTCTCTCTGGCCACCTCTTTCCCAGTGCCTCTCTCCCCTCTCCTTGTCTTGCTATCTTACTCTTTGTCTTGCTTTCTTTTTATATTCCTCTGCCTCGTTCTCTCTCGCTCTCTCTGCTGTGTTCTCTTTTTAACTAAATGTTTGGTTTTTGTTTGTTTGTTGTTGCTTCAGATCGTCGAACAAGGCAAGAATGCTAAAAGCTACCACTACATCTTGGCCAACATGGTAAGTCTGTTTGTCTTTTTGCATTCATATATTCATCTATATATCCTAGTCACCATTCTGTATATACAGACAACCTTTGTAGAACCCACAACATTGGACCAAGCAGTGTTTTCCGGCAACCCCTTTATTGTCAGACTTGTTCTGACAATAAAGTATTATCGTATCGTATCATGATTAAGTTTAAAGACCTATAGATGGTACTCAATTTCCCCCAAAATATAACCATTGTTAAACTTACAGTATAGTGCTTCTATAGCACTCAAGCATCAGCCAGTCTGAGGTCATTCCCCTTTTTCACTGCTGGTTAGCTTCTTGCTTCAGAAGATAATCAGAATACATCTTAGTAAAAGCCAACCGAGCAAGAAAATACCAAACTAAGTGAATCAAATTGAAATGTAATTCATCAATATGGATACAAATTAGGTTTAAAATAACAGAACGGTAAAAGAGCAGGGAGTTCAATGGAATTAAGTCATATTCATAATAGATCAGACCAGTAAATACGAACCCAGAATATAAAGGAGACATGGAATGAGCCCTGGCTTAAATTGGTATGCTGGACATGAGGTCTAATTGTTCCCGACGCTCCCAGTTTGCGGCACCGCGGAGCGTAGCCGGGGGAGATAGACAGTGAGAGGTCAGGCGGACAATGTTCACAGGCTAATGTGAATTAGCTCGCTTTGTCGGCTGCAGTTTTCTTCCAAAGCACACGGTTGGTAGACCCATACAGCTCAATCTAGGGCCCGCTAAACACAGTGAAATAAGAGGGAACATTTATATCAGCAGAAGCTTTGGTGAAAACCAGCGATAATATGCAGCTGCTTGGCCCGCACTGGGATCTTTTAGATTGGCTCAATATTTTTATTTTTTGTTTGGCCAGTCTCCCAGATATAATTAAAAAATTAGAATTCTTGGACGGCAGCAAAGACATCAATGCTAAGTGGCATAATAATATATGATGAACTCATACAAATATGTGTGTTTGTGTGTGTGAATATCGAGTTGTAGCGTGAAGGCAGAGGGCATTGTTTAGATCCACAAATACAGAAGCAATATGTTTATTCCTCGTAGCCTTCATTCATCCTCCTCCTCTTCTTCCAACCTATGTGTGAGAATCGGCTAGAGAAATACGGGTCTGGTTTCTATAGTAACCTGCTCATCCCAATGCACTGCATTAACCGGCACATGGAGCAGAAGAAGGTGAGAGAGAAAAAAGGAGAAGACACAAGAGGCATCTGTTGTGCTGAGAAATATGGATACCTGGCAACCCAGATTCATCAAGAGAGGCATGAGATGAAGCCGGAGATTGGATCCTTCTCTTTTCCCTTCATCTCTACCGGGCCCCCCATCAGCCCCGACCTGTCAATGGCCATCCCTTGGTCCCAGAGAGTGGCAGGCACACACATTCATCTGAACCTCTTGGGCGGACGGGTCGAGGGGGCGTCCAGGTTTCCCTACCTACAGCCACTGCTCTTATCTCCTTTTATTCGCATTTTAGCAGAGTAAGGTTTCCAAATGTTACATTTTCAGCCATTTGTCACAATATTATGCATTGATTCATGGCTGAGAACAAATGTGCTGTAAGTCACCTTGGATACAAGCCTCTCCTAAATGACTAAAGGTAATTGTAATGTATTGAGTTATGTCTCCATTCAACTCGCTCAGATGCAGAACACATAACAGTGACTTTTAGAAAAAGCATGGTAAGGTGTGAGGTTGAGGCAGTGAGAGGGAAGGTCTATGGATAAGTGGAAGGTGATGTTTATCACCGAGAATTTCGGTATAATCCAGACAGACAGACTTGTTTGATCCGCATATAAAAGCAGCTGTCTTTGGACGCAGTTGTTTTTTAACAGATGCTCGGTTGAACAGCCCAACAGTGTAGAAAAGGCATCCCACAACAACCAACAAATTTTCCCCTTTCGATTATCGCTCTCTCTCTCTCTCTCTCTCTCTCTCTCTCTCTGTCTCTCTCTCTCTGTCTCTCTCTCTCTCTCTGTCTCTCTGTCTCTCTCTCGCTCTCGCTCTTGCTCTCTCTCCCACTCTTGCTCTCGCTCTGTCTCTCTCTCGTGCTCTCTCTCTGTCTCTCTCTCTCTGTCTCTCTCTCTCTCTCTCTCTCTTTCTTTTGACTCTTCTTCTCTTTCAGAGAGTATGGCACTCTGCCATGCTCTGCTCTCTTTAACTCCCACTCTCTGCATCCCTTGTTTGAAATCCTGGCAGACAACCTACTGGGAGACTGGATGTGCCTTTCTTCTTCTGTCTCTCTTTCTTCCAATCTCTCCCTCTTTCTCTCTTGATCATCCCTGTCTCTCTCTTGCTCTTTAATCGTCCCCTCTCCTGCAATTTCCTCTCTCACTTGCTCCCCTCGCTCTCGTTCTTGCTGGTCCTCTGGCCCTTTCTCTGTCTTGCTTGCTCTCTCAAACTCTTCTCTCTCTCTCTCCTGCAATCTCCCCTCCATCTTTCTGTCGCCAGAATGTGTTGGCTCTACCAATCGATTGCTTCCTTTCTTTCCCCTATTTCTTGTCATTCTGTCCATTCTGATTCAGAGTGACTCCTACAATGTGTTGATCTGCCCATTGTGTAGAGTAGCTTATGGTGTTAACCACGGCGCCTGTGCGATTAGCTCCAAACCTTTCTGATCTGATGTGGGCTCTGCCTCTGCCTTTACCACCGCCCGTCTCCCTAAGGAGGGGACGGGTTGAGCTCCGGAATGTCTAATAATGTCTACATGAAAGACAGATATTCTGTTTCGAGAGAAGCAATTAACCCCCATGCCCTCTGCAATGGCTGAGACCAGGAGACACAACCCTGCACACTCTCTGGAGTTGCCCTTTCGGCACAAATCGCTTCATTTGTGAGCCTTAGTGAAAAGCTTCTTCGCTGGTTTCTTGATCTCTTTCACATCCCATGTTCATAACCGCCCCGTAAAACATATACACTACAGGATTTGAGTAAACCAACACTGAATGGCACTCCCAGAGCCATTCGTGCTACTTGTCTGCTCCACCCTCCACCTACCTGACCGATGGTCTTACCCGTTGTCCATCCGTCTTGGTGATCACGGCCTGTCTCAGCCTGTCCGCTCATCTGTCTGTGTCTCTATCATCGCAGGGGTTCCTGGACATCGACCTGACAGACCTGAGGAAGGGCGGGGCCAACATCACAGGTTTCCAGCTTGTGAACAACTCTGATCCGGGCGTCAGCCAAGTGGTGCAGCAGTGGATGGAGTTTGACAACAAAGACGTCAAAATGCCCAAGAGAAGCCTGAAGGTATCTCTTCTCTGATGGGGTTTTTCCCCTTTACTCTCTAAAAACCCTTTGATGCAGGCACTGCACCGCTAACCACTTTGCTTCCCATGGAGAACAGTGGGAGCAATGACATTTAACCAAATCGTTTTTTCTATCGTAGCCATAGCTTGCCATTACGCATGTGGTTCCTGTAAAATGTAAGCTTAAAAAATAATAAAACATGAACCAGGAGAATCTGGGTATATATATATATATATATATATATATATATATTTGTATACTTCCATGAAAACCACATGTCTACAAACCGTATCTCACTCCCTTCCTCCCTTCCAATAATATTATGGGGGCTGTATCTTTATCATTAGTTTAACGTCCACCGGTTTGCCTTGTGTTGTTCCTCCTCTGCAGTACACTGGAGCCCTGACGTACGACGGTGTTAAAGTGATGTCCACGGCCTTCCAGAACCTGAGGAGACAGAGGATCGATATCTCTCGCCGGGGCAACGCTGGCGAATGCCTGGCGAACCCACCGGCCCCCTGGGGACAGGGCATTGACATCCAGAGAGCACTGCAGCAGGTCCAGACACACACACACGCACGTGCACACACGCGCACACGTGCACGGACTAAAGCACGCACATAAACACACACACATGCACACACGCATGGCGCACAAGTACATGCAGGCATGTACACACCCAGGCACGCACTCAGGCACACACACACACATGACCGCGCAGATACAGATACACTTCTACACACAAGAATAAGCACAGACAAACAGGGTTTACGAAGACATACAATAATACATCTATTCGAATGTTAAGCCAATCAGACACAGACATGCCAATATATATATATAACCCCAAGCACCAACACACAAACACACACACACACATAAACACATGCTCATATAAACACTAGGAACACACACTCCCTTGCCCACGTGTTCACATACATATTCATACGCACAGATATTGCACATGAATACTTGCGCGCATACTTGGTCATTGAGTGGCACCTAGGCTAAGCACTCTGGAGTCTGGGCTGCCTGAACAAATGAGGTCTCATTCTGTCGTGTAAAGTTCACATTAAGTTGTAGCAGAGCTCACCAGTATCAAAACTGACATCGTTCCCAGTAAACAAAACCCGCAGGCCACGTGCCTCGGCCGTGACCGTCATGAAATATGACATCAACAATTGAGTTTGGTAATGCAATATTTGGAGTGGCTAGAGCTCTTGATGTCACACATGGGCACACACGCATGGTTTCATACTCACGCACACACATTTTGAAAATGACCTAACTTTTTCGAAGTTAAAGTTGCAAATGTGTGTGTGTGTGTGTGTGTGTGTGTGTGTGTGTGTGTGTGTGTGTGTGTGTGTGTTTGTGTGTGTGTTAGTTTGCCTGCATACCCATCCTACATTTATGCACAACATTTGAATAATGAGCTTAGTGCATCTGTGTGTGTGTTTGCGTGCGTGCGTGCTTGCGTGCGTGCTTGCTTGCGTGCATGTGTGTGCACAGCCCCTGGGCTCTATGTGCAGCATGGCTGTTTGGAGGCCTGGTCAGAGTTAATCTAGCCATCTGCCTGGGGACGGACTGGAGATTGAAGCCTCAGTCGCTCAATTAACTTCAGTGCACAGCCAAGACAAACATACTGCACCACACACGCCGTCTGGCTTGCACTGCCAATGTTCACATGTGTACCGCAAGCTTTTACCCATCGCAAACAAATCCTAAACAAACTTTCGCTGCGATCACATTGTATGTCAACAGTCTGCACGCGATCGCTTGCTGCTCGCCTGCATTTGAATAAATGCAGCGCAATTGCAATAGGGTTACCTTTTTCTTAAAGCTCAATTGAAAAATAACATCCCAGATTTATTGTGTGTACAGGTTCGTATCGACGGGCTGACCGGTCACATCCAGTTCAATGAGAAAGGGCGCAGGACCAACTACACAGTCAGCGTGATGGAGCTAGCTCTCTCTGGACCCAAGAAGGTTAGCTCACCGCCTGAATAATGACTGGAGAATACTGAGAATGCCTCTCTGCTGTGTTCACCAAACATTATTTTGGTGTTACATAGCATGGCAATTCATAGAATTGGGGCTTTATGTTATTTGTACTGTTTTACGTCTATTTCTTTTAGCTGAAATGTATCTCTGTGATTCTGATTTATTTATTTAATGTGTTGTTGTTCTGGTGTTTTCCTTGCAGTATTTGTATTGCTCTTCTGCACAATAAGTGTGAAGAGTATTATTTGATTTCTTGTCGAACATATAAAGGATTATCCAATAAGCCTTTCACTGCAAGGCCGACCTTGCTAGATTTGGTCACTGCAAGGCCGACCTTGCTAAATCAAGCAATCTCATGGGTTGTTTTTACCTCATGGCTTTCCTCTTCTTTTATTATAGGTGGGCTACTGGAACGAGAACGAGAAATACGTGAACACGGCACACTTCGTACGGGGCAGCAACGATACCTACAGCCTCCAGAACAGAACGTACATCGTCACTACCATCCTGGTGAGAAAGACATGACACAGGTTTTTGTAAAGGAGATATTGAAAGAAAGGTGAAATAGGACACAGGGTCATAGTTTGGTTATAAAATTGAAGGACTACGGACTAATATGTCACCTATTCATATTTCTTTTCCTGTAGTTCAGAGCAAGCACACAGCTGCCTGAACATCAGTACTAATATTGTTATTTAGACTAGTTCTATCCTGCTCTCCTCTCTACAGATAGAGTGCCTGCTCTGAATTAAAGTTAGATGGGATGTGTGGGATTATGTTGTTTGGCTATTCATTTTCACGCTTTATGCAGTACATACAGTCTATACGGTCAAAGTGCATACATTGCATAACGCCATTATGTGTATACTCTGCGTTCATTCGAGAAAGCACATTTGCAGAGTGGTTCTTAGGGTGCTTCCTCTGAGCTTTGAACCAGGGGTTGAACCAGAACCAGGGCTGGATAGAATAACAGCAGCCTCGTCATCCTAAAGGCCTTCCACACACCGGCCCGTCCTTCAGCTGTCTGCCTAGCTCCCACTGTCTTTATCTTTATCGGACACATCGATGTGGGCCACGTCTCTGGGAGCTGTCCAGAAACCGTCTGTCCAGAAGTCTGTCCGTCCATTGTTCTCTTTGTTTGGGAGAATAACCCCCAAACCACAGCAGAGCAAACACCCCTGTCAGAAGGGCGAGGGGGTCGTCTGGAGAAGACTGTGAGTGTGGGGGAGGTGGGCTGGAGAGAGCTGAGGTGGGGTGCGTGAGTAAAGCCGGATTTATGGTCGCCGTGATGCGGCGCTTGTGAAGTGCGTGGGCAGTCCGAGCACGGCCGTGGTATTTATAGCCGCGGTTCCGCCGCAACAATGCCGGCCGCTGACGGACACCTTGTGCACCCTGCTCACGGAGCTTCAACGTTTCTAAATGTTTTGTCATTTTCGGGCAAACAAGCCTCAGGGCAGCGCTGATGAGTTTTGGAGCGAACACGCCAGAGATGCTCTCTGACTCATCCTCTGTATGGAGGCGGAGCGCTGGGTGCTGCTGGGGCTCAGGCAGGTTCCTCTGGAGCATAGGGAACAGGGACGGTAGTGTTGGGGCTCTGCTCTAGGGGGATGGCACATGTGAAATGAGCCCCTCACAGACTCAGGATGCAGGCGATTGCCCCCCCCCCCGCGCTCCCTGCCTCGCTCAAAGTTGAGTTTCGGCTTTAAAGCCTTCGTAGCAGAGGGCGGTGTAACATGTTTTATTAATAAACCTATCCCCGAGATTCACTTGTTTTATGCTATCACTTTCAGTTGCAGTGGTGCGATTTTGTTTTCGTAAAACGCTTGTGGTTGTTTATTTTTTTTTTCAGGTGGGGGGTAGGGCAATATCCTGTGTGGGGGCCGGCACAAACAGTGTTGCGGTGTAGCAGTCCATTACTGTGAAAGGTAATGGGCTGAGGGATTTTGTACCCGGTGTGTTGCTGCAATCCCTGCTGCGCCGGGCCTGTGGACCCAGACAAGCTTGGGTTGGCAGCTGCTCACTCCAGTAGCCAGGCTAGCTGTGTCTAATCTAGCAGCCAAGCTTGCTGCTTGCACACAACGGATTTTAGGCCAAGCAGAGCCATGGGGCAACATTTTTAAGGCTTGTTTTTTTTTGTGTTTGTGAGCAAGGAATTGGTTATTAGATGGAGGTTGTGCCCTCAACTACTACATGTGCATCTGTATTGCGTCTTTATAATGGGCTTTCCGACAGAAAGGCTAATGCGATACCAGAGTGAATCTAATTCCTGAAATTGTTCTACAAAGCTGTTGCTGGAATTGGTTTCAGTTGACGGCAGGCTAGATTCAGGGGATTCATATGTCTTGTGTTATGCTTGACACAAAATACATTATGTTTCAGCTATTGTGTTCAATCCATTTTGGATTGTGTTTATTTAATGTAATGTTTCTCTCTGTCTCCGTCTCTGTCTCTCTCTGTCTCTACACAACTACATACAGTATATGTATACTGTATGTATGCATAAGCACATGCTAAATTGTGTAATAAATAACATAACAAGGTTTAGTCCTTTGAATTCTACTATGTGTGCTGGGGTGTGACTGTGTGTGTGTGTGTGTGTGTGTGTGTGTGTGTGTGTGTGTGTGTGTGTGTGTGTGTGTGTGTGTGTGTGTGTGTGTGTGTGTGTGTGTGTGTGTGTGTGTGTGTGTGTGTGTGTGTGTGTGTGTGTGTGTGTGTGTGTGTGTGTGTGTGTGCTGTCACCATTCATTTATTTCTTTGTTTGTTTCGGTCTGTCTGTCAGTAGAGAAAGGAACAGACTGCCACGGCCCTCTGTGCTTGACCTTTCCCCTCCCTACTGCCCCCTGTCTCCCAGGGGTGCAGTCAGGCTCTGGACGCCTGCCAGAAGCCTGACGGTCAAGGTTTTTGTTGTGGTTCTTGTGCGTGTGTAACGGTGATTACCCTCACCTCAGATGTAACTGTGAGAGAGAGCAGCCTAATGAAACATTGAGGATCAGCAAAAATATACAAAATACAAGAACAAGATAGTCTTGATTTCTTATTGCAAAAGATTATTTTTGTAGAGAACTTGTTGGATTGTCCATTTTTCCACCTATATAACTCCAGAAAGAATACTTGCCTCGTTTTTGTTGTTGTTATAAAAGATACGAACCAAATCCCATAGGAAACATCAGTATCTTAAACAAAGGGGAACTGCAAGGCCCAGAAAGAGATGAACAGAGAGATCAGAAAACAGAGAGATAGACAGCCAGCAGAGAGAGACCGAGAGACAGATGAAAGAGAGAGAGAGACAGATGGAGAGAGTCACTCAAGAGCTAGAATGATGAGAGAGAGAGGGACAGAGAGAGATAGAGCCCGGTGTAAAGTGAGCTATAATCTTCTTACCCACCCAGTTCGGTCGAATGTAAGAGAAATTGTCTATAGAATGTCGCATAATGAGACGGTCGGATTGGCTCTACACTGTTTCACAGCTTAATATGGTTTATACATCACGCACACGCAGAGACACACACGCGCTGACAATTCAGAGTTGGAGGCGCCTTGACATCACTGTCCCTTTCCTGTTTGCTTCGCTCCGTTGGACCCTGAATTGAGCACACACCTCGATGACACAATGCCACAGTAATGATAATGTTTAAGCCTACGATAAATTATACCTTATAGTTGCCAGGAACAAAGTACAAATGATACCTTGTTATTTCACGTAATTATCTTTCACAGCGATGCTTTCACGGCAATAATTATATTTCAAACAGACTTTTTTCTTGTCTCTATTCTTGGACAATAACCACAGCTGCACACAAGATAAAAGGAAGAATATCTGCTGCGACAAAAGGATTGATATAAATCTGGTTGAGACACATCCATCCTAGCTTCTCGGCTACTAAAGATGACAGCGTGTGCTTAATCTTTATTGATTAGCTATAAATCTGTCGCAGAGATAATCAGCACATCAGGGTGTCAACCCGTAACATCATAGCGTTGTTAATTCTATCATGTATCATGATTTATTTTTTCAATTGATGCACAGAAGTGTTGTTTGCAAGGCTTACTACATTACAATTGATGTTAGGATGTATTTTATATTGCATGGACATTATTTATCTGTCGTGCACCATGGAAGCATTTGTATATGATTTTGAAAAAACTATTGAATAATCTTCGAAAACATTTTTTTATTTGGTTTTGTACTTTTCTTTTTGTTCCTTGTACTTTATATAAAATTTTGACTTTGTGGAAAATGTATAGAGGAGAAGGGACTACAAAAGTAATATTTTTCACATAGACAGCAATGTTAATTTAACCAAACATGTATCACTTGTTAATGTTATAACAGTTAAGTTAACCATGGTAAACCACAACTCACATGACATCCTTTGGAGACAATCGCGAGACACCATGTATTACACTGCTGATTGAATGTCTTTTGCTCCATTGTCACCACTTCAGCGCGACGCTCAACCCATACCGCCACCACGGCCACTGAGTCCAACACCCGTTTCCATGACACTTTTCCTTCCCTTTTCACCCAATCAGGAGTCTCCATACGTGATGCTGAAGAAGAACCACGAGCAGCTGGCGGGCAACGATAAGTACGAGGGCTACATCGTGGAGCTGGCGGCCGAGATAGCCAAGCACGTGGGCTACCATTACAAGCTCAAAATCGTCACGGACGGCAAGTACGGAGCCAGGGACCCCGAGACCAAGATGTGGAACGGCATGGTGGGGGAGCTGGTGTACGGGGTGAGCGGGACCGGGTCGGACTCCGGTTTTTAAATCTGGACCGGGATCTAAAGCCGGATTAGAGACTGGAGTTATGATGGAATCACCTTGTTTCAAGTCAAAACTGTTTTAGAGAATGGATTACAGTGCTGAGATCGTCCTGTTTCATGTCTAAATCATGATCTAATCCGTTTTATTGAATGGATTTAAATGCTGAGATCATCCTGTTTCACGTCTAAATCATGACCTAAAGCTTTTAAGAGAATGGATTAAAATGATGAGATCGTCCAGTTTCATGTCTGAATCATCACATAAATCGTTTTAGAGAATGGGTTACAGTCCTGAGATTGTCCTGTTTCCTTTCTAAATCATGACATAAACCAGATTAGACACTGGATTAAAGAGCTCAGCTCATCTTGGTTGACATCAAAATCGGGATCTTAACCAGATTAGAGAATGGATTAAAGCACTTAAAGGAACATGCTGTATTCAAAATGTGGTTAATTAGGGTTTGTTCGATTTTTATATCTTTATTTATATACCTATTTTTCCGGAGTTCACTCACAGTGACAATTTTCAATTAGGTTCCCCTTATAAATCCTTCCTCTTTGGTCTGATGAACACAGCGGATTGTATTCATGAACAAGTACTATCAATTAACATGGACTTGGGACTGGAAACTTTAGGTGATCTACAGAGAGAAAACCAATGATTAAGGGGAGGAACCTAATGATCATCGACCAGCCTTAATCAACTATTAAGTGTCCGTGTGTGTGTGTGTGTGCGTGTGTGTGTGTGTGTGTGTGTGTGTGTGTGTGTGTGTGTGTGTGTGTGTGCGTGTGCCGCTATCCTCAGAAAGCGGATGTGGCAGTTGCCCCTCTGACCATCACCCTGGTGCGCGAGGAGGTGATCGACTTCTCCAAGCCCTTCATGTCCCTGGGCATCTCCATCATGATCAAGAAGCCCACCAAGTCCAAGCCGGGGGTCTTCTCCTTCCTGGACCCGCTGGCCTACGAGATCTGGATGTGCATTGTGTTCGCCTACATCGGCGTCAGCGTGGTGCTCTTCCTGGTCAGCCGCTTCAGCCCGTACGAGTGGCACGCCGAGGACTATGAGGAGGGCGGAGAGCCCCAGTCCCCCACCCAGGCCTCGGCCAACGGGGGCCAGCAGGGCCAGCCCGCCGGCCAGCAGAACCCCGCCCAGCAGAGCCCCGAGCAGAACAATGAGTTTGGCATCTTCAACTCCCTCTGGTTCTCCCTGGGGGCCTTCATGCAGCAGGGCTGTGACATCTCACCCAGGTAAGAGCAGGTTGGTTGGACGGATGGACTGATGGATGGGTGGATGGACTGACGGATGGGTGGATGGACTGACGGATGGGTGGATGGATGGATGGATGGATGTGGAGCTGAACAACACATGTGTGTCTCCCAACGCCACAGTAAACTTTAACGCCTGGAGCTTTCTGTAAATAGGTAGGCAAGTGAGTGTGAATAAGGCTGAGGGTGGCGGGAACTAGTGAGTGAGTGAGGGAGGGCAAACGTGCGACTGACAAAGGTTAAGTGAATGTGAGTGGGCAGGGCAAGGGATGACCTTTAGAGGTGGTTGTGAGGTTAGTTAATATGACACAGTGTCCTCTAGTACAGAATCATGTTCTTACAGTTTTTGGACAAAATTCAAGCTTCGCTCAGCACAGCCATTGTGTAATCGCTGTGGACGGTAGGATAAGGACTTATCTCCTCATTTGATTGTCCTGAACACAAACGGGTACTGTTTCATTGTCCTTGGCACTATGCTTTGTCGGTTGTTTCATAGAGGAGGTAGCAAAACTGTTCCGACACTGTCAAGTGCCTGGCTCATCAACCCTGCCGTTTCTATAGCTTTTATGACTACCTTACGATTCTCATAATCACAGTCTAGTCGTTTAGAAGCAGCTTTTGTCCAAAGTGACTTACAGTGAATGCAGATCAAGATATTTAGCAAGGCGGGAATGCTTACAGGAGGGTTTTTAGGCATTCAACTGCAAAGTTCTCATTTAGGACATGATTTAATCCAAAGCTATGGGACATTAAGGAGCAGGTAGGGGTTAGGCAAAGTAGTTGCACTCTCAAATATAGAACCAGCTTCATTTACTTTGAATGTCAATTGGATTATTCGCATGTATTTATGAACACGTAGAGGCTGAAAGAATTCATAAATGTGGAATCTTGGGCACACCCTCGTGATGAGGATCCTTGCGTTGGATACTGCCTGGTGCAGTGCTCTACACACACACGCACACACACACACACACACACACACACACACACACACACACACACAAATACACATCGTCATACAGAGTCCTCTCACGAGCTGTGGTATGGAACCACTCGCCGAAAGGTCACCAATTAAAAATCTCATTAGAGTGTCTGAAATTAGAGGCAGCCGGAGGTGGGCCCTGGAAGCCAGCTCCAGAGAGACCCAAGGAGGCGCAGGGAGCTGAATGTCAGCCCGGGAGCCCACCACCCGGCTGAACCCACAGGAGAAAGTAGTTCAGTGCCACTGACAAGAGATTTCAAAAGTTGTACTTTTCTAAATTGGAATAGAGTATCCAATTACGAAATGGCCCCTTGGTCTCGGTCAGACTGGACTAGTTGGTGGTCAGTTTTGTTGTTGTGGCTGCTTGTTGTTTGTATGAAACAACAAAGGTTTGGTATCATACCAACATACTCATCTCGTTGGATATTTCTTTTTCTCTGTCTCTGTAGTCCAGGATATGTCTGTGAATATTGTTCAATTGTGGCATCATGCAAAAGTCCCAGAAATTAAGCTTGAAAGTAAGGACAACAGATTGTAAATGGTTTGTTGGGGGATATTCTCTGCTTTAACAATTTATGACCATGGTTTGAGGTTTTGCTCATTTATTTAGCAGCCAGGCCAACCAACAAGGAAGATTTTTTAAAAATTCAGTGGATGCACAAGAAACCCTGATTCATAAAGAGGTGGTTTATTAAGCAATATTTCGCAAAATATACAAATATTTGGATCAATAAACCATTAACTTGAATCATGCAGCCCTGTGATCTGAGAAATTAAGAACTGCAGAAGGTTAAATTATGTTTTGAAGCTGTTATGCTTTTATTTGTAATTGATTTCCACCAAACTAATATTGTTTTTCTTAGGTTGTAAACAAACAGATGGGAACACACCATTTGTTATTAGTTTGTTATTGATTAAAGTTATTAACCTTTCTGGGGTGGTGTAATCCTTCAAGCGCTTTATTTCAGCGACTGTGGTAGTCACACTTTGTTCTTTAAATCATGGATTTGATTGATATAACTTCTAAACTTGAGGAACTATTGATTTCAAGGAAGCAAAGCTTGTGATTTACTCTTCCATTATAAACCTTAGAAGCTACATGAAGCTGGATGTTTGCCAATGCCTTATTTACTCTGTAAACACAGTTGATTTCTGCTTGACGTCAGTGCCTAGCCCTTAATATGAATCATACAATTTATAAATGAGTTTTATTTGAAGAAGGTAAATCATGCACCAATGACATCAATGATCAGTGATTTTTGTGGAAACAGACTTTTCTTTCACAAAGTACGAAGCAGAGTGCAGTTATATTAGAAATCAGCAGAGCGTGGCATATTGTAGCGGGACAGTAGGTGTGGGGTTTCCACTCCACCAAAAACAGATAAACCGACACAACACACAAAGCAGTTTGAAGGGGTGATTTATTCACAGGGTAAATAACTTCACCAGGGTGGGGAAAAGGGTGATCCAAAGTCCATAGTCCGTTATCTGTGTCCAGGGGTTGTCACCAGGAGGGTCCTCAAACAAGCAGTCGGTAGACAGGTAATCAATAAACTTCAAGGTCTCTCTCTCTCTCTCTCTTTCTCTCTCTAGGCCGTACTGAGCTTCCCGGCGATCACACAGATCCTGCCTGTAGCTTGCTAGCCCTAGCTCCCTCTCTAGGCCGTACCGAGCTTCCAGGTGATCCCACAGATCCTGCCTGTAGCTTGCTAGCCCTAGCTCCCGCCCTAGCTCTGGCTTGTGGTAGCCTGCTCTCCCTTTCAACTGCAAGCACTCCAGCTTAATGGCCTTCAGGCCTGCCTCGTTAACTGGAAGAAGTCCATGTCTGGCCTGGGGGTGGAGCCAGCAGGTTGCCAGACCTACCACTCCCCTCGCTCCTCCCTGGTGTCTGCCACAATATGTAAGAAGAATAGATAAAATCACCAAATACACACCACAGTGGAATCTCTTTGATTCCCACTGTAGCGAGTACGAGAAAGAAAGAGAGAGACATACAGATACAGAGATATGGAGAGAGAGATACAGAGAGAGACACACACAGAGAAGGAGATACAGAGAGAGAGGGAGAGAGAGAGAGAGAGAGAGCGAGAAAGAGAGAGAGAGAGAGAGAGAGGCTCAACACCTGTAGGCAACATCTATTTCCCTATTAAATATAATCAAGGGGTCAAGTCCCCTCACTGCCCCGAACATCCTTCAACCTGTATGACATGTCCTTGTGTAAGGCATGACTGACTCACAGTACTCAGTCATCACATAACAGACTACATCTGCAGTAGCTATGGATTTTCACCCATGTGCCTCATATAAATAGAATCACACCAGGCTTCCCATAAATTACCCCCTTGTCTCCATGTGTGAAGGGGTTGCTGTGCAACTGTGCTGCTGTTTCCTCTCGCGTGCTGGTGTGTGTATGCATTATGTGTTGATTTACACAATTTGTGTGTGTGTGTGGGTGTTAACCTTTTCATGTGTGTGAGTGAGTGTATGTGTGTGTGTGTGTGTGTGTGTGTTCATGTGGGTTATCTTCTGTGTATGTACAGATGTGTGTGCGTGCGTGTCCATTCACCTTAATGTGTGTGTGTGTGTACATGTGGGTATGCTTTGGTGTATGTATTTGTGTGTGCATGTGCGTCCATTCACCTTAAGTTCTGTGTGTGTTCATGTGGGTTGTCTTCTGTTTATGTATGCATGTATGTATGTGTGTGCGTGCGTGTCCATTCACCTTAACGTGTGTGTGTGTGTGCGCGTGTACATGTGGGTGTGCTCCGGTGTATGTATTTGTGTGTGCATGCGCGTCCATTCACCTTAAGTTCTGTGTGTGTTCATGTGGGTTGTCTTCTGTTTATGTACGTATGTACGTATGTGTGTGCGTGCGTGCGTGTCCATTCACCTTAACGTGTATGTGTGTGTATATGTTGGTTGTCTTCTCTCCATTCATGCGTTTTTTCATTGTATTCATCCATTGAGGGCGAGGGGGAGCGACCCCCAGTAGAGATGGGACTCAACCCCCTACTGGAGGGAAATAAGCCCATATTGAAGGGACCATCATACTCAGCAGGGGGGGCATGGTGGCGCTGGCCCAGTAAGGGCTCCACAGACAACGTGGTGAATGTTTCACCCTACTGAATACCACCCTTGAGCAATCCCTCCTCCCTGGGAGATCGGGGTGACCTAGTTCCAGTAGGATGCATAGCGAAAGATTCAGAAGATGATGGTTTGGTGTTCTTTTTGGGGGTCGGGGGGTGTGCGTGCGTCTGTATGTGTGTGTGTGTGTGTGTGTGTGTGTGTGTGTGTGTGTGTGTGTGTGTGTGTTTGTGTGTGTGTGTGTGTGTGTGTGTGCGCGTGTGTGTGTGCGTGTGTGTTAAGGGGGGTAAATATGTTCTTGCTATTGCTTTCCAAAGCACCACCTTGTCAGAGAGAGCTTTCAGATGGCGATTACCTGTTAATGTACAGCCTGATGCCCACCCTCACACACATGAACACAGGATGAATGATTTTTTTAAATTGAGGGTTTTGGTATGATTTATTTTTATTATACAACTTTACCATTAAAGCAGTTTTCTGAGTGCATCATGCCTCAGTTATATTTATCCTAGTCAGTTGACCACAGTTGACAAGCAATCATTCAAATTTTCTTTACGTTTTGCAACGTTCTAAAATAACACCATCATTTTGTATTCAATTAAGGGAATAATATGAAATGATGCATTCCCTAACACAGGGTTACATTTTCTCTACTGCCAATGAAGTGTAAAACAAAACAAAAATATTCATTGGAATCCAGATCAGATCAATATAGCAAACAAGTTTAACAACTATACACTTGATGAAAAGGGCAAAAACAAAGATAAATGTTAAAACCATCTAATAGCTTATCTCCCACTAAATGTCTGCTAATCAAAGTACAGAATGTTGCAGACGTGTATTCAGCACCATAGACAGCTCCCAGCACTCAGTTTCTACATTTAATCAGAGACAAAAGGCCACAAAACCGCCCTAACAATCCACTGTCCTTGCTTAATCAGCCGGCCATTTTGTTCTGGGGGAGGGTATCCACACAAAGCCAGGTTTGTTAAAGCTGAGCGCTCATTGTCATTTCAATTTTCTTCATCTAAATATGTTGTCTCAACATTAGTAGTCTACGTGCATCCTAGGACTCTGTGTGAGTGTGTGTGTGTGTGGGGGTTAGCACTTGCATGTATGGGAATGCATTCACATAAAAATAAGCAAGCTTGACTTTACCGCTCAATGTGTCTACGTGTGGTACGCACATGCATACACAAAAGCATGCACGCGCATTTCTCCATTTGTCTGTCGGTGTCTGTGCTTCACTCTTTGTCCCCTGTGCTATTTATTTAGTGCAGGGCCCTGTTTACTGTGCTCCTTCTAAATGTCAGCACCGTCACTCACACAGCCGCCCCGTCCTAGTGGCATCTGGGCCCCTCTATTGGTTTATCTGTTCAGACAGGTGCATTGTGAAGACAGGCTCCTGCTCCTCCTCCCCGTTCCACCACCCACCCCAACACCATCAACCATCACGACCCCATCACCCTCTAACACCACCCACCCAACACCATCAACCACCATGACCCCATCACCCTCTAACACCACCCACCCCAACACCATCAACCATCACGACCCCATCACCCTCTAACACCACCCACCCAACACCATCAACCACCATGACCCCATCACCCTCTAACACCACCCACCCCAACACCATCAACCACCACGACCCCATCACCCTCTAACACCACCCACCCAACACCATCAACCACCATGACCCCATCACCCTCTAACACCACCCACCCCAACACCATCAACCACCACGACCCCATCACCCTCTAACACCACCCACCCAACACCATCAACCACCATGACCCCATCACCCTCTAACACCACCCACCCCAACACCATCAACCATCACGACCCCATCACCCTCTAACACCACCCACCCAACACCATCAACCACCATGACCCCATCACCCTCTAACACCACCCACCCCAACACCATCAACCACCACGACCCCATCACCCTCTAACACCACCCACCCAACACCATCAACCACCACGACCCCATCACCCTCTAACACCACCCACCCCAACACCATCAACCACCACGACCCCATCACCCTCTAACACCACCCACCCCAACACCATCAACCACCCCGACCCCATCACCCTCTAACACCACCCACCCCAACACCATCAACCACCACGACCCCATCACCCTCTAACACCACCCACCCAACACCATCAACCACCACGACCCCATCACCCTCTAACACCACCCCATCACCATTCAGCACCACCCCATCAACCACCACGACCCCATCACCCTCTAACACCACCCACCCCAACACCATCAACCACCACGACCCCATCACCCTCTAACACCACCCACCCAACACCATCAACCACCACGACCCCATCACCCTCTAACACCACACACCCAACACCATCAACCACCACGACCCCTTCACCCTCTAACACCACCCACCCCAACACCATCAACCACCACGACCCCATCACCCTCTAACACCACACACCCAACACCATCAACCACCACGACCCCATCACCCTCTAACACCACCCCATCACCATTCAGCACCACCCCATCAACCACCACCCACTCATCACCATGTGACACCACTGCATCAGTTTCTAACACATGCCCATCACCATGTAAAACCAGCCCATTACCATTCACCACCACCCCATTACCATCCACAACTACCCACCACATCACCATCTTACACCACCCCACCAGCATCCGCCCACACCCATCGCCATCAAACCCCAACCCCATCCCCCTCAACCTCCCACCACCTCCTCTCCTGGACCTAACACAGCCACCGGAGTGTATGCTCAAATGCATCATCGCACACACAGACAGACAGAGCGCCACACACACTTGCACTCCTAGACCGGAGCAGACAGACATGTGCACACAAACAAAGGCTAGAAGACAACACACTTGCACTTACACACCAACACACAGACACAGACACCCCGCATGCACAGATGAAGAGAGAGAGAGACAAAAAATGGCATACATCCCTGCACACACACTCTTTCTGGTTTTCCCTCTGTTCTCCGTACCATGATTTATAAATATGTCCTATATTCCTGCTACATGCTGCAGTTGTTGGCGTTTGATCTGCTGTGTGGGGTATTTCTC
The DNA here is from genome assembly GCF_949987615.1 of Pollachius pollachius. Taxonomy (NCBI): domain Eukaryota; kingdom Metazoa; phylum Chordata; class Actinopteri; order Gadiformes; family Gadidae; genus Pollachius; species Pollachius pollachius. Next base: position 12,011,768 of record NC_136943.1, on the reverse strand, counting down.
CGCTCATCCCGTGGCTGATAAAAGACTCCACACAAATGCCGACACATACACACCGACAAACAGCCTCCACAACTGCACACAAATGGAAATTCATTTATCGCTCTTGCCAATCACGTTATTTTGTTTGATGTCACAGCCAGGTGGTTTATTTGAAAATAGACTCATGCCCACTTTTCTGGTTTTGTTGATGTAAGCAAGCAAGCGTTTTCACATATGTTTATGCATCAATTGATGTATGTGTGTGTGTGTGTGCGTGCGCGTGTGTGTGTGTGTGTGTGTGTGTGTGTGTGTGTGTGTGTGTTTGTGTATGCATTTGTATATGTGGTGTTGATGTCGCTGCATCCCACCTGGCCACTCTTAACTCAATCTGCCGGTACAGCAGCTACTCAATCTGGTGGTCAAAACTCTGAGGAATAAATAAACTGCCCTATTTATTTGATATACTTTCTAACATGGCACCCTGAGCTCGATAAAACACATTTTTTGTTTAAAAAATATAGATATATTTTATGTGTTGGTTATGCAGTGTTGCCCTTTTTCTTGCTGTGGTATGGAAATTCCTGTTAATTCCTTTAGGGTCTTTGCAAATGAAAGCTAATCAATTCATTGAGTATATTTAGTTAAATATGACCTTCACCCAGGCTATCTCATTACAGGTGCCAGTTCAATCTGATAGATTACTGGCTCAATCGGCTCAATTTGATGAATTTATCATTCATCTTTGCATAGATTTGCTGTCAGTGTTTGATAAGTCCACAGTATATAATTTCCATGTATGTTGATTACCCTTAATAGGGGTGCATAGCTGAACTTGCACTAACACACATTACAAATTTGACACTGGTATTCAATTCAGAATTGTTACCAGAGCTGGTCTTCAGTTCAAGCTTGCAACGGGGATACCTTCCTTTGTACTTACTGTTTGTTCTATTGAGCAGACGTTTTCATTTAAAGCGACTTACGGGGCAGACAATGGGGATCAATACTTTTAGTACTGTTTGAAAGGGAGTACTATATTCTTGCCTCGACACTATTTGAGCGGTATATATTTCTTCAAAGGAACTACAATTTCTTAGCTGTAACATGAATTCCTTGTCCAATGCGTCCCTGATGCACTGCGACTTGAAGATTGGCTCGAGGCCATGGACCAGTGCTGAAGATAATGTCAGCCGCGTTGATATTCAGTATAACAGCACAACCTCGAATGGGATAATGCTTTTATACAGCAGTTCCACAAGCGCCTTGTGTGTGTTAAGCGTTATAAGCGACAGCAGATTCAGATTCTGTTTGTTTATTTCATAATTTATTTGCCTCCGCCAACAGAGATGACTGCCACTGCCAGTGATTCACCTGCTTTTAACTGTTGTACAGCTTGTGGGATACACTTATTAACAGCGACTTTAATACATTGGGAACATTTTGAAACGTGATCCATCCCCGGTTTAACTGCATTCTAGCTAGGCTATTTTTCAGGGAAGGGTACTTAGTAATTCCCCTATTGTGTAGAAGTATCAACCAAACTATGGCTTTTAAACAAAGGATTGATGCTTCCTTACCAAATCCTGGTCAGGTCAAACCGCTAGACATATACAGACATTTGGGAATCTTTAGTTCCCCATGTCAGTACGCTGTTATCCAGAATGTGAATTTCAGTTACAGCAACTAGAAAAATAACAAATGGACAACACTTTCACGTCCATGGTAAAGTTACAAGGTTACAACAACGTTCAACATCAGGTTATAAATATTTTTTTTGTGTGATTGTTTTGATCACATATAGCAGCGCTTGCCTATGACATTATGTTACTTGGGTAAATTTCATTAGAATGAAATTAAATAACGTGAATAAATGCTACTAAATTAAACGTGAATACAACCTCAATAACTGTGAACATGATTACTGCCAGTCAAATCAGATAGATTTTCACCTGTAATGGGGGTGCGGGAGCAATTCCCAGGTTCTCTCGCTTTCTTCACAACGTCTTTTGTTATTGTTTTGATTCAGGGACCCCTAGCGGCAGAAATTACGTATACCTTTAACAGCTTTAGTGGTTAATGTAAATAATGATTATTAGAAACACCTATAAAGCAGGGTGATACATGTATAGTTAAAACCCCCAGTGATGTTATAAGTCTATACCAGCCGTACCATTAAATGACTTGGTCAGTGTTGTATATTATGTTTTCGATTTGTATTTTAAATGTTTGCCTATGACTCCAATGTAAAAAAGTTTATGTTAATGAAACTATAGTGCTGATAACAATATAATGATAGTAATAATTATAATGGGACCAATTAGCAGCCACCTACACCTTCTCTCACATGATCTCAAACCTAGTGCACTGTCTGCTTTCAAATAAATGCAGCACGGGTTTCAAAGCTTCTGAGTTTCCATCAATCACAGGAAATGACTTATTCATCGACACAGTTCAGTTCATTGCTCGACCTATGTTTTATTTATCTGTAAACTCGCATGAAGGCATCTTTGATCACACTTATCCCTCATGCAGTGCGAAGACACTAACACAAACACACACAGCCGTTAACATCAGGGCTTCGCACTGATGCTGATTACCATTCCCTCCTCCGAGACGCCTTTCCTGTCAAATCTTCCTTTAAAACAGACTGTTTCACTCCCGCTCGTAGGGCGTGTACAAATGTATCTATCACGAGGAAGGGCCTAACAGCCTCCCAGGTGTGACCGAATATAAATGTCTGGATGTACCTCACACCTGTGTGCGTTTCCAGTGGGAGAATCCACCTGGTCCAGGGTAAACACCGGCAGAGAGACAGTAAAGCCCAGGCCGGGCAGTCTCTGGGGGAGCGCTTAATGAGAGCCTTCCCTGTGTAATGACATTTTGTGTTGTTCCAGTACGGGAGGCAGTTGGTGTGTTTGACCTTATAGACAGAGAGAGAGGGAGGGAGAGAGAGGTAGACAAATAGAGGGGAGGGAGAATGAAAGGGAGAGAAAATGAAAGAAAAGAAGGGGGGCTTGTAGAAAAGAGTGGGTGGTGGATGAGCAAGAGGGAGAGAGAGAGAGAGAGAGAGAGAGAGAGAGAGAGAGAGAGAGAGAGAGATTGAAAGGGCAAGTGAGAAAGACAGGGAGGGAAAATTGAGGGAAAGGGAGAGAGAGCTTGGTAGGAGAGAGGCAGGGAGGGAAAACTGAGGAGGAGTGAGATAACTAAAGTCTTTCTGTGTCTCTATCTCTCTTGCTCTCTCTCCTCTCGCTCTTTCTCTCCATCACTCATCGGCACTGCTTCGACCGCAGTGTGTGCTGCCATGACAACACTGAGGAGAGATGTGTTTTTCTTTATCCCTGTAGCTCCCAATCTCTTCCATAAGCAAACGCTCAGAAAACCTCACATGCAGCCTTCTTGTGTTCTAATCATGTTTGTAACTGCTAGGCCTCCTGTTACACAACAGCTGCATATGTCAATGCTAATAACCCCAAATAACATGTTAAGTAATCTATATGTATTCTCCTGTTTTTGTGCTTGCTTTTGTGTATGTTTGTGTGTGTGTGTGTGTGCGTGCACGCGTACGTGGGTGTGATCGCACATTACACTCTTGGACCAGCAAGGTGTTGCCGGCGGCAACATCTGTGGGGGGGGGAGACACACGAGGGCAAAACCCCCCCTGTGAAATCAGTTAGCGGGTACAGGATGTGGGGAAACACTCGGGGTGTGAATCCACCGAGGTCAGGATTACAGTCAGACCGGCAAGCATCCTGGTTTCATTGCACCTTCACAGATTAAAGAATGGTACTAGATTAAGAGGAGGCTGAGTTTGAAGCTTGCAGTTTGTGTGCGATCGTGCGTGCATGTGCGTGTGTGTGTGTGTGCATTTGTGTTTTACGCCATCGCAGTGCAGTCATTTGCATGCCATTTAACGAAAGTGAAACAAATATAGTTTTTTACTGCAATTTCTATGTTACATTTGGGAATAGTGCATAGTTTACTCTGAATATATTTCATTAGTATTTAATTTTGATGCATTCTACAGCTTGGCTTACCACATTATCATAATATTTTCATCCCAGACTTGATAGAATGGTAATATTGACCTTTAGTGGGTTGCAGAGGGGAAAAAAAGAAAGGGATAGACAGATACTTATTTTTTAGACACATTATTTAGTACATCATTTTGTCAAGAGGGACTTCTTAGAAGCCGTCCATACACATTTTGTTCCCGTTCATTTCCTTCATGACTGGAAGTTTAATCAGGAGGTCCACTGCTGGCTCTGAGCAGTAATTGGTATCACGGCTTGATAAAGCACTCCCTACCAACGTGATTAACAGCCACACAAAGATAACAAAATGGCAATTAGCAAAATAAAAAGGCAACAACATTTATGAATAAAGATGGAAATGTCTGCCTATCAATTTTGTGTTGAAGTCTGATGTACGCTGGACGATGGCTATAGGAAAATATAGCCGTCGCCACAAATATATTTTTTGTCTCCACAAATATATTTGTGGAGACACTGCACACGGTTCCTGTAGTATTAGCGTACTACGCTTTCATTGCTTTGGGCCACAAACACAGCTCCTCATTATCTTTTCTCCCACTATGCTCAAACCTTTTAAAGGTCTGGATTCTCGGTGTGTGAATGATAGAGAATCCAGGACAGGCCGCCTCAGGCATTAAAATAGTTCTTTTAATGTCACCGTGATCTCACCGTGAATAGGTAGGAGCGAAAATAGACACGAGCCGAAAAGACATCTCGGAAGGGAGAGGTGGCTTGTCTTTGAGGAAGCCGCCTAACCCATTAATGTTGCGTAGTAATGTGTCTTCTTGCAGGCTTTACACTGCTGTCAGAGTGCATTCACTGCTTGGTGGGCCACCGTTGCGTTATATCATAATAACTGGAAAGGGAATCCAAACAACCATTTACCGTTTAGTAATTTAGTAGACACTTTTCTCTAAATGACTCACTTTTCATTTCTAGATACATCTTATTAAGGAGCAGGGAGTTGGTGAGGTGGAATCATGCTTAGGATAGCAGGTGTACCTATAGTAAAGTGGTCAAACACAAGGCCCTGGGGCCAAATCAGGCCCAAAGCCAAATCACATCCGGCTGGCACAATCATTTGAGTTTTCAACACATTTTGGTCCGCATTTGTAACTCCTCCACTGCGCTGAACTACAACAACATGCAATCACTGCAAACATGCTCCTAAGTGGGTGCTGCGTGCTGAATACCCACACCAACCTCCCTCTTAGGCCCACACCAAAGCGCACGCTACAGCTCTTGCTCTGCTATATCCAAGGATGCATACTTAGAGTACCAAGGTGCCGCTGTTTTAGAAGCACCATTGTCTTGACCTTGATCTTTTATCGCAAATTCTACACTCTATAGACAGAACGTCTTACCTGGGAGAGTTTGTCGACGGCGGAGCCGTTATGTTTAAAAACATAACGTCTTAGCCTGTGCGTGTGTGTGCGTGCGTGTGTGTGTGCGTTTCCATGTATGTTTGTGCGCATGTGCGTGTATGTGCGGTTTCTGTATGTGGTGTGTATGTGCGTGCTTGCGGTATATGTATGCGTTTGCGCGTGCTGTGTGTGTGTGTGAGCTGCAGGTTGCTTGTCAGATGCGCACATGAGTAACTTGAGTAACTGGTGTGACAGGCCTGCTATTATAGCAGTAAGATATTCTGAGATACTATTTATTGCTGTGTGTCTGTTACTGCAAATCATTCAATATACGCTAATGATATTATGGATGTCCCCTCTAGAGAGACATAGAAAGCCATGTTTGTGGCTTGTTGTTCTGAGATCTGCACACAGTGGATGCGATTGCCATAGAAACAGCTAATAAAAATGACCTCGCCATGCAACATTTTGTTTTAAAAAGCTTCCAGACAGATCGTCAGGGAAAATAAAGTTAATGCACATAGCAACTGATCAGAAGAAAAGGTGTCTCTGATCATTTAGTTTGTCTAGACCACAAACACACTCATTTTCATATTGTGCCTGTGAATAGTCTGAAGTGGTAATGACTGTGCCGACTAATTTGTCATTAGTTAGATTAGATGAGTGGCAGGAAGAGTCATTAGTCGCCAGGGTTTTCAAGGTGGGACCATAGGCAGAGAAACAACGGAAAACAAAATACACCATGATGGTCTCATTATATTAATCCCATACAAACAACCGCTTGACTCCCATTTTGTATGTGTCTGTCTATATGTTTGTGTTTGTGTACATTTTAATTCAGGATCCCACATGTCACTTTATCTTTAAAGATTGTCAGCTGGATATAACATGGCACGACTGCTGTTAATTGTAAGACGACACAATTGAATCTGCGAGCTGACAAGGAGGTGGGAAAAGGGATGGGGGAGAAAGCAGTGTAGCGGAAAACTCTTTTTCCATCCCTGATTTGTCTTAGAATCACACTATAATTAGAGACCATTTTCACCCCCATTTAAACGGCCGTAATACCTAATCCATTGTAAGGCGGCCATCACTGGCTCATTTAGTTTCACCCTTGCTAAAGTCATTAGTCATGCTAATTAGCATATGGAATCAAAGGAGGGCAGCTTTGGGGATACTAATGGCGGTTTAGTGGTTCGACAGAATCGGAGGTCGTGGATGTAGAGGGAGAGAGATTCGGAGCGTATGACAGTTGAGATTGAGGACCGAAAATTGTGTATCCAAGGTTCTCTGCTATGGGTGTGCGGTGGTTCGTTCTATTCTTTCTACACTTATTTTTTTCAGTTTGATTTAGAAATGTTGGCCAGCAACAAATGGTCCAATTCAGCACAGAAAGAAATGGTCCAATCCAGGCCATTTAATTATGTGCAGTATTTAGGCTTTCAGTTTTTTTTTCTCTGCCATTTATTGATTTACTGGCGATTCTACAGTAATGGAACACATGTCTGCCAATTTATGGTTGGCATAGAAAACAAATGCTTCATAGTAAAAAGAAAGACAAAAACAAACCTAAATCACCCCCTTGTCTTTGTGAGCAAATACTAATTACTGAATTTAAGACTGTATCTTCTTGAAAGTGTTGCTATGCGAGAGAATTAAAGCCTCGGCCCATTTTGCAGCCCAACCTCTATTTGTTAGTTATCTGTCTGTCAGTTATAAATCCCCGAACCATCTTGAATCCAATCTGTCTGAAAATCATTCATGCTTCATGCACGCAACCTCATGCCACATGCATGCATTAACACACACAAACACACAAATACAATTGTGCCTTTTTGCCAGCTTAGGTGGGTTGACACGTTTAGGTTTACGGTAAACGCAGAAGCCATTTACATACCTGAATAAAGGATCCAGCCACCCATCGTTAACTTCACGCTTGGCGAATGACCACTGTGATATGTGAGCTGGTAGGGGGGGGGGGGGGGGTTCAAGAGCAGGGATCTTTCTACAACGGTGATTAATTCCATGTTCAATGTTATCTTCACATTGCATAGGTTATCAATGTGTTTATGATGAAAAATAATCGATTAGTAATCGAAAATTAAATAGATTTGTCTAACTAGCCTACTGGTCGTGGCCCTGAACACACACACAGACACACACAAACATACAGATTCAAACATGCATTAGTACGAACACTGCCCAGTGCGTCCAGATTGTCGATGCTGGATTTGAGAAGCTTCTTTGTTTGTTTTTTTGTATTTATCTCCTATTACTGGCTGGTGTTTACTGGAAATGCTCAGCAATAATGTGCCGGCGGTGTGTGAATAATTGATTGGCCACCGCTTTTAACAGGGCACTGAAATCAACAAAGCTGCAAGGAACATTCATCTCCCCGGTGTTGCTTCACGAAGACATGCGGGGGGGGGGGGGGTAATGTGATGTGGGGCAAGGGGCAGGAGGGATGGAGGGGTGCAGTTGGACCAAAGAAAAAGAAAAGACAAACAGTGTCTGCTCAGACACTGGGAACACATGGTCTCAATCTAGGGCACAAGAGCGCTGCAGGGGGAGCAGCCACTTCTGTTTCTGCACCTGCCAGGCTGTCAGACACGTTGGCTTTTTTCTGTCCGTCTTCCTCCCTTTGTGTTTTTGTTTATGTCCTTTTGTCTGCCTGTGTATGTGTGTGTGTTTTTTTTAAAGGTGCAGTCCACCGATTTAACACATTGAGGCTACCGGTGTAGTAGGAAAGATCAATAACTATCTGCAACTTTTAAATTGAACCTGTGTAATTAGATGTTGCAAAATAACAATTTTTGCCACCCGGGCAATACATGCAAACTAGGGACATTCACAGACAATCACGGACATTCACAGATTCCCTTGAATGTGTTGGGAGACTCTTTTCTCTGGTGCAAACCTCACCCTGTTGCCTTGCTAGTTGGCAGTGTGTTTGCAGGCAGATGCCCACATTCCTGGCAGAGCCTTGGCACAATGCACAATGCTTGGGGGCGGAGTCTGAAACAAATGGCGCTGCCATTTTTGTGATTTTTTATTTATTTACGACAAAAACAGTTTGTAGTCAAAATATTCTTCTTTCCGCTCACCGACGATATAGAAAAGTAATGAAAAACCTGTCATTGGTGAAGCTATTATAAACTACATCTAATTGCACAGGTTTGATTGGAAAATTTCACTATATGATCAAACAAATATTTCCCACTATCCCAACAGGAGCCTCAATGTGTAATTTCGTTGCACTGCCCCTTTAAGTGCAGATAAGTTCTAGCAGTCAGAAAGCAAACCCCTCTCAGCCTCGAAACAAAAAGAAAGATAGACTCTAAAAGAGTCTGAGCGAGGGAGAGAGACTGAGGGAGAGGCTCTTAGTGAGAGAGTGAGAGAGTATGAGAGTGGGAGAAAGATAGAGACATAGGCTGAATAAGGAAAGGGAAGGCACTTAGTTAGAGGGAGATGGAGAGAGAGCGAGACAGAGAAAATTGCTTAGACAATTGTTGTCTGCCAGCAGTAGAGGAATGTTTGCTTTTACGGCAACTGTACACTTCTTTCTCCCTGTGTCTCTCGCCTTCAGTCTAGAATATATGAAATCCTTTCACATCATAGTGTTTGGTGTTTTGCGCGAGGGATATAAATACCAACAAAGACTCCCGTGTACCACACCTACCGTCAGTATCAAGAAAATGATTCCCCATTTATTTTCCAGTCCCACACTTGAGAAGGCTGTCTTTTATTATAATGTGTTATCATAATTATTAATATGTATAAATCTTGGTCACAAATTGCTTCATCAACAGCAAACGTTGCTTGTTTAATTGATGCCTTGAAAAGATGAGTTCCAATCTGGAGAGCTAGTTACACTCGCTGTTTGGGTGCTTTCCTAGCAGTTAACACACACACACACAGGTGTGCGTGATAATCACATGTGTTGAAAGGTTATTTCAATGAGGTACTGACTACATTTAGTGCCTTTACTTCTGATTATACTAAAGTAATTATCTTTCAATCCTCTCTAAGTGGTTTCAGCTTAAAGCATCTGCTGAATGACTTGTAACTAGCCATTTTCTTTCTCATGCTTTTTTGTCTAACTCTCTGCATCCACAACAAAGGAGAATGTGATGTCTATTTCTTCCTTCAGCTTGGCTGAACAAGACATCCGTACTCTTTCGGCTTCCCCAAATGTTTCTCTGTACCAGGCCTGGCCTTCCTCTTTCATTACACAGCCATGATTCTTAAAAGCATCTCAGACAATTATGGTATTCCCAGCCCAGTTTCATATTTAATCCCACTGTCTTTGCATGTCGCCATAAAGGTGAGCCGCGAGGGCCCAGCTGTTTTATGATTTCGCTTTACTTTCTCTTTTTTGAAACGAGAGCTTGTTGACCCTCTCAGTTTGTCGGGGCCTCTCGACTTCCAAGGCGAGGGAAAAACATTAAGAACATTCTTCTTTGCCTTTAAGCCGACTCCTTTTGAGGTGGAGAAGAAAAGAGCAGTTTAATTGATGCTTGCTTGTTTAATTGATGCCTTGAAAAGATGAGTTCCAATCTGGAGAGCTAGTTACACTCGCTGTTTGGGTGCTTTCCTAGCAGTTAACACACACACACACAGGTGTGCGTGATAATCACATGTGTTGAAAGGTTATTTCAATGAGGTACTGACTACATTTAGTGCCTTTACTTCTGATTATACTAAAGTAATTATCTTTCAATCCTCTCTAAGTGGTTTCAGCTTAAAGCATCTGCTGAATGACTTGTAACTAGCCATTTTCTTTCTCATGCTTTTTTGTCTAACTCTCTGCATCCACAACAAAGGAGAATGTGATGTCTATTTCTTCCTTCAGCTTGGCTGAACAAGACATCCGTACTCTTTCGGCTTCCCCAAATGTTTCTCTGTACCAGGCCTGGCCTTCCTCTTTCATTACACAGCCATGATTCTTAAAAGCATCTCAGACAATTATGGTATTCCCAGCCCAGTTTCATATTTAATCCCACTGTCTTTGCATGTCGCCATAAAGGTGAGCCGCGAGGGCCCAGCTGTTTTATGATTTCGCTTTACTTTCTCTTTTTTGAAACGAGAGCTTGTTGACCCTCTCAGTTTGTCGGGGCCTCTCGACTTCCAAGGCGAGGGAAAAACATTAAGAACATTCTTCTTTGCCTTTAAGCCGACTCCTTTTGAGGTGGAGAAGAAAAGAGCAGTTGTGGTTGGCAGGAATTATTTCTTCAGCTTTCAAATCAGCCATTTGTTTTAGGTGCAATTACAGCCGTGGCGAAATGATCCCGCTGCCCATTAATCCACGGCAATTAATGTGCATGTTTTAATTAATCATATTGGTAACTTTTCTTAAAGTGAGATTAGTTGGGCCAGCAGGAGGCCTAGTGGCTCCTCGTGAGGAAGCGGTTATCTGGTCCCAGCACATTGGACTAAGCCCTCCAGACCTGGCTCAACAAGAACAGAGTGGATGGAGGAACGTGATGCAATTTAGGTCAACACAACTGACAAATTCAGTCGAAGGGAAGAAATTGATTGCCATGTTTGTTTTGTTTGTTTGGTCTTTTTTGTCTTTTTCCCAGTCCAGTGTTATATTTACATCATATTGCATTGTATTGGTATTCATAAGGAGATTGTATTTCAATAATAGTTCTGATTCTTGAACCAGTGTATTTTCAACGGAGGGTCTTTGGTGGCCCACACACCCAAATATATAGATTGGCCACCCTGAGTGCCTCCCTAGATCTTGCAGATAAATAAATTAAGATCATTTTGTGAAGCATTCACAAAACTATTGTTTTGCCCCATTCTGTAAAGGTTGGTTGTCTTGGTCTGGTGCCGCCCTACCCCCTGTGTTATTATCTGCCAGACCGGGGCCAAATTTACTAAAATAGTCTGGAAAACACCCACTGATTACTGAGATCCGTATTCACCATGACCTCTCTGCTCAGCGCGATACATTGAACAAACATGCACAAGCACACACGTCATGATGATTCCTCTTGCCTTGTTTAGCGGTTTTAAGAAACCCTCCCTTTGCTCTCTGCTCCTACGTCAGGTCCCTGTCTGGGCGCATCGTGGGGGGCGTGTGGTGGTTCTTCACCCTCATCATCATCTCCTCCTACACGGCCAATCTGGCGGCCTTCCTCACGGTGGAGAGGATGGTGTCCCCCATCGAGAGTGCCGAGGACCTGGCCAAGCAGACGGAGATCGCCTACGGCACGCTGGATGCCGGCTCCACCAAGGAGTTCTTCAGGGTGGGAGAAGTTTGGATGGAGATCGAGACCGAACACACGCAATCAGAAACATGGACATCCTTTGTTTGTCTCTCTCTGTTACCTCTTTATGTTCCTCTGTCTCAGCATATTGTGTGTGTTAGTCTCTGTTCTCTTGTTCCTCCTCTGTCTTAGCTTCTTTCTGCCCCTTTCCTCCTCTCTTTTTCTCTCTCTATCTCTGTCTGTCTATCTCTTTTTCTCGATCTCTCTTCCAAAAGAGGCTGAGTAGGGATTGGTTTTAGATAATCAATTGCACAACGGTTAGACACTCATTCACACAAAGACACATGGACACACACACAGACACACAGACACACGGGCACTTTCCTAAGTTCATCCTCTCACCACCGCCCACCTCCCTTTTCCCCCCAACCCAAACCCTTTCTCCATACCCACTATTCGCCCCATATCATCCACCTCTGAAAAGGACGCTAGATGACGTGTGCCTGTCTGCCCTTGTTCGTCTCCGTCCCACCCCAGAGGTCCAAGATCGCCGTGTTCGAGAAGATGTGGTCCTACATGAAGTCTGCCGACCCGTCCGTGTTCGTGAAGACGACGGACGAGGGCGTGGTGCGCGTCCGCAAGTCCAAGGGCAAGTACGCCTACCTGCTGGAGTCCACCATGAACGAGTACATCGAGCAGCGGAAACCCTGCGACACCATGAAGGTGGGAGGGAACCTGGACTCTAAGGGCTATGGGATCGCCACCCCTAAGGGTTCCCACCTCAGGTAACAACACAGCGCCGTGTAAACCCACTGCAGCCCTGCTGGATAAACACAGGGCCTCCATCGTGTCTGGGACACTGGGCTACCTCTCAGGATGTGCTAGCACAACGTGTCTGTGTGTGTGTGTGTGTATGTGTGTGTGTGTTTGTGCGTGTGTGAGTGTGTGTGCGTGCGTGTGAGTTTGTGTGTGTGTGTGTGTGTGTGTGTGTGCAAACGGTTATGCTACCATTAGGTTAATTACATTTATTTTAGCTGGTGGCAACCGCAGTGAGTTTGTTAGTTAGTAGATATTATTCAGAGGTACACTTGTATTCAAATGAGTGGTGCTTACTGCTTATTACAGAATCATGTCATGCTTCTTTTATCCTGTTGTAACTGACGGTGGTACTGGTCGCCCATCCTTGGACGGTAGCTCAGTTTCTCAGAACACTATCAGTGCTTCTTTTTTTAATGCTTTATTTTGCATGAGCATTTCACCTGCATCTTCATTCATCAACATTCATTTTCAATCTTATTTATGTCCAATTGAATTAATTCCCTTTTGTCAATGTATTTTGCATTTACATAATTTGTCCAGCTTAAGTATTGTTGCCTTACTTAGTACACATTTTACATTGAATAGATATTGTCTGCCTTCCTTGCGATATTTGAAACATCCTACCTTTAACCTCTGCATCTCAGTCTGTTTCTCATGCTCACCATTGTGTACACTGCCTCTCACAAAGTTAACTTGCCATTGCCATCCACTCTCATCAATCTATTTGTGTGTGCATTATTTGTGTGTCTTGTGTGTGTGCATGCGTGTGTGTGCTCTAGCGCAAGTGGCCAATGGGGTGTCGTTGAGCTGTCCTCTCCTCCAGTCACACTTGTGTTCCCTGGCTCGCCCACTTATTCCACTCTATAAGCCTTCTCTATGGCTCTCTATGGCCGCCTGCAGCTTGATTTACCCGAGGGCTGAGGCTGGAGCACCCTCTCACACTGTAAACAGACCTGTACAAAGTTGAGCCAGCACCGGCATGACTGCTTGCAAGGCCTGTGATCCTACATTGCACTGGAGTATAAAAATGCAATGCGATGAACTACCTGTACAGCTGTTGTGTTCGAAACCACATTATACTTGCAAAACTCCCTCCCCTTCCAAACTAAAAGCCTCTTGAATCAGCTAAAAACACTCCCTTTTCAAACCCACTTTTCCACTTGTGCCAGCACTCACGTTGTGTGGATTTTAAATGTCATAAATGTTTGGTGTTATTATTTTCTTTGTGGCATGAAATGTAATAACTAATGGTTGAAATGATTATTCTACTAAAGAAAATGCTACTAACCATATTCCTCCCATTGAGGAATGCAGAGTCACAGCAACAACAGTATCATCCCATGTCACTCGATACCTCACATCAACCTCACTTACACCTTCGTCTCTTCCTCGCCCGCGACACCTGAGAGGGTGCTGGGGGGAACATCTGAAGCGTTTAATCGCTCCACTAACAAGCCTCGTTTGCTTTTAATGAGCAGAGCCATGTGGTGGAGGGCTGAGGCCTCCCCGTCCAGAGGTCCTCCTTGGTAGACGGCCAGAGGTCGAGCTTAGCGACTGGATATGAATTGGCTTCCGCCCCCCCCCCCCCCCCCAGGACTCAGAGGAGGCCCATTTGAATCCCACACAAATTAGATTTCATACTGGCCACAGTCGCCGCTGGATTGGTGATCAGACAAGCGGTTTAATGAATCCCCTTCACCAGGCCCTACACCTCCACAGATCCAAACCAACTGTGTTGTGGATCACGTATGACGATGGCCTCTCCACCAGCACCTCTCTCTCACTCGATTCTATAGTGTGCGATTACTGGGTGCTGTGAGTGATGTGAGGAATTCACACGCTGCCACACTGGCATCACACACGTCTGGCTGTGTCAACCCAAGACGGATGTAATTAATAGATAATGCGGCTGTTCAATGGGATCTGTTGTATTGATAGGATGGGAATGAAAGCCTAAGAAGTGTAAAATTGACTTTTGTTGTTGCCAAGACGTGAGTGACACTGTGAACGTGAAAGGAATGGTTTCCACAACATGTGAAATCCATACCTTGTTTTAGTTGGCCTCTCGGGCTGCATTCATCCATCTTTGTTTTGCTTCAGTTGAACATTGAAGCACAACGACAGTGGTGATGTTTTTCTTGCAACTAAAGTCTAGTTATTAACACATTTTTTACTTCAAAGGAAACACTTACAAGGAACTCACGGGATGTACTAACAATACATTTTTCATTTTCTGCCAATAACAGTGACATGCCTCACATGTCCTCTGCTCTTGTTCATTGCCTTAACATCCACACCACACCTCATCCTAACAACCAACTCATGCCCTTCTGCCTACCTGTGGACACCATTTTATGCTAACACAGTGTTCCTGATGACCATCAACCCTGACACACACCACGCTAACCAAATAGACCAGCAGGTGTCTCTGTCATGTACAACAGCATGCAGTGACATATTTCTTCCTGTCTGATTTGACTGGGCCGAGAAAGAATTCTGAGGTTTTACCAGCTGTTCCCAGCTCTTTCCACAGTGTTTCTCTACAGCTGTGTTGTCAATTCTGGGTTGTGGATGAAGAGTCTCTTTTATAAGCCTCTGATAAAAGGCAGACAGAATAAGAATATCTGCAAGGCACATCAAATGATCACTGCAGCACTGATGAACTGGAGGAAAAATAACAAAAAATACTAGAAAATTCTTTTCATAGCAGCGGCGACTGCCGTATTACAATTTCTCCTATTTTCCTGCTCGAAAAAATTCTCATCGCAAACGTATTATTTTGTCTGTCTGTCAGCAGGATTGAGAGACCTTTCTTTCACCGCCTCTCAGCTATAGGAAACACATTGACACGCGTACATTTGTACGTACGTACTCGACAGAAACGGTGTGTGGGAGGACGGGCACGCCCTGATGCAGGTGCATCGTACGCGGCGTTTGATATCTCTGGTGCTACCTCACTGCAGTCTGCCACATCCGTCGCCACTCAAAACAACTAGGTGAAGACGGGCGTGACAGTTTAAACACCCCCCTCTCCCCCTCCAAACAACCCCCAGGCTTCTTTGTGCGTCCATCTCTCTCCACTCTCCACGGATCGTTGGAGATCGGCGTGTGTTAGTAATCATCACAGCTCTGAATGTACTCTAAACGAGCCAGTTGCGGGGTTGAATATGGATAAAGAGAGAGAGAGAGAGACAGAGAGGGGGCTGGTTGCCTTGGCGACGGATAGGCCCGGAGTACTGCGGAGAGGAGATTACCATTTGCAGACGAGACCGCCACGTGTGAGATGTCTTCTGTTCGGGTGTGCTCTGCCTCCCGCCGAGGGCCCCCTGCTTGGTAAAACCTGACTCTATCGTGGCCACCTGGCAGCGCAGACTATCGCCGATATGTACATATGACTAACCTCCATGAAAATAACATGCATTCAACCACTCCTGCTGCTCCATCAGTATCAGTAGCCACCCGCGCAGGAGTGTTAACCTAGCAATCACTCCCACAATCACGACCACCGCATATACGACCAATCACACCGTATCCGACCCATATTTATAGATATATAGAATGTGTCCTAATGGTCTAATCGTTGTATTATCATTTCCAAGAAACCCAGTAAACCTGGCAGTGTTAAAACTGAACGAGCAGGGCCTGTTGGACAAATTGAAAAACAAGTGGTGGTACGACAAGGGAGAGTGCGGCAGCGGGGGAGGGGACTCCAAGGTCAGAGCCAGTTTGGTAACCCACCGCCTCCGGTGGGGTTCAGGGTAACCGGCAGACCAACCACTCAGCGCTCAGGCTCAGGCCCCCCTGAGGGCTTCCGCCCGGCGGCAAGCCACGGGAAGCCACGGGCGCTCCTGGAGACGGAGGACGGAGGAGCAGACCCATTTCTTTGGCCTACAAAACCAAATTGTTATCACAAGTGTAGGCCGCAGAATACCCTGCTTTAAAAATGAGCAACGGTAGTTTTCAAACTGAACTGCGACGCCTCGGGGATTTGAACATATTGACCGGCGTTCCTCCCAAGTGAATCCACGATGAGTGTGCCGGTTACCCGGAGTGATATAGTAATACACATCTATTGACCTAGGGAGCAAGCACACCGAGATAGATGGAGTATTAATGCCTATCACTTTGACTGATGATGTTAATGATGTCACTGCTATTCTGTGTGTTTTGCGATGTGAGTGCGTGTGCCTTGGTTTTCTTTAACAAAAGTATTAACACGTGTGTTTATTTGTGTGCGTGTGTGTGTGTGTGTATTTATGTATGTATGTGTATTTGCTGCTCTGTGCTTCTTAAATGAATAACATAACATAACATCACCTATAAACATGTTATTTATGTTATTTCCCTTACGGTTGGAAGAATTCCAGTTAACCTAGCGGTGTTGAAACTCAGTGAGCAAGCCGTCTTAGACAAACTGAAAAACAAATGGTGGTACGATAAAGGGGAGTGTGGCAGCAAGGACTCCGTAAGAAAGGTCAGTCTTCAACTCAGACAGTCGCTTTATAGCCAACCCACCCGCCCCCCTCCCCTCCCCACACCACTCCACACAACCTCCAACCCAGCCCCCCCCACCACCCGCATCCTCAGACCCCAGTTTAGCCTCAGCCTCATCCCAGACTAGCCTCCTAATGCCCCCCTGTCCCCTCCCCTCCCCTGACCTACCACAGTACTCTCTCAAGCACCTTAAACAGGAAGGCCACCGCCATACGGCAGCAGCCTTGTGCTGCTACGGAGACCGACGTGCATTTGCAGCCACGGTCGTTGTGCCCTCCTGTACACTTAAGACGTAGCGAGTTTGACTTTGGATTTGAATAGAATTTTTCACTGGGGTCATAGTTAAGATGCAGACGCGTCAACGCACACTCATTCTCA
This sequence comes from Pollachius pollachius, assembly GCF_949987615.1. NCBI lineage: Eukaryota > Metazoa > Chordata > Actinopteri > Gadiformes > Gadidae > Pollachius > Pollachius pollachius. The sequence goes on along the minus strand of NC_136943.1, from coordinate 11,994,485 downwards.
TTGCCGCACACACAGGCACGCGCACCCAGACACACACACACCGACAGAGCCCGGTTGTGTAAAGCCTATCTGTAGATGGATGGCCTTGAGAGTGCTGCGTAACGGCCCTAGATGAAATGTTCTTCTAACCTTGAGCTTGTAGAATACATCGCTCACAATGTACAAAGGGTTTTAGTAATGCAACACTGGAAACTACTGCACGATAATATCCCCAAAGAGTCTGCAGAAAGCAGGCAATGTCATATGAGAATATTATAGCCTTTGAGATGAGGAATACCACCCTTTTACCTTGTGGCCCCTTGCAATGACTCCCCCTGTTGCCCCCCAGTTCAAATGGAGTGTGCATGTTCACGTGCAAACCATGTCAATCTGGCCCATAGGTCCTGAATCACACCAACTGTATTGCATGAAGTAATGTTTGTCTCCGTCGACTAGCGGGGGGGTTAATTTTGATGAATTGTCCTGTGCTTTATCTGTTTATCAAGTGTAGGCTTTAAATTGCATGGCTACAGTATTCACATAAGGGGATGTTTTAATCTGCCCCCTGGAATACGTTGTGACAGACTAAATGATTAAAAGTCATTTGTCTTAATGTTTTATTTACGCAGTGCTAATCACATTTAGAAAATGTTAGCATTTGGGAATTTGTTGAGGACAAATATATTTTAATAATGAGCCCGCTGGCAGCTGTTTACAATTATTCAACAAAAGAAAATACACTGGCTATCCAAGTTTACCCTTCTCTGTCTTAATTAAGAATCAGGCTATAAGCTAATTAGTACTATTATAGGCTAACTTTGAAAACACTTCCGATTTCCCCAACTGGCAATGAATGAAGTATATACCTGTTTAGTTAAACCACTTTAATATGGTAATGACTGTAGGTTGAATTGACCAGGGAACATTTGTTCGGGCTAAATTATGGTTTTAATCACCTTAAGTGACCACAGTCCTGCTTAGCCATTCATACCTGGAGATATCTCAGATAGCGCCATATAAATAACCCCACTAACATTGCGACGTAGAATGTATAAAATAGCTTTAAACATATTTATGTCAATGGTAATGATTCAGATACGTTGATATTCAGACAGGACCTCAAATGAACCAAATGAACAGAAATAAGTTAAACAAGGGTTTTCAATAAAGTATGTTCATATTTGTGTCGTCTATTCTGTCCCGTCTGAGTCGTGTCTCGTCGAGTGCGCGTTCAATGTGTGTGACTGCCTTCTCCTCGTTCCTAAGCAAACTAAATGTGTGTGCATCCGTAGCTAGAAGACTCCATGCAGAATGCGTGTGCGTGTACCTGTGCCGCCTGTGTGTGCTAGACCTGTCCCTGTGAACTACTCCACGTTGTGTGTACCTGTTTGTCATCTAGTGCGTGTCGCCGCCCTCTCCCTCCCACTCCCGTCTCCTAACCCCGTGTTCTCTCCCCCCCCCCCATCCCCATCCCCTCATCCCCCTCATCCCCACCAGGACAAGACCAGTGCCCTGAGCCTCAGCAACGTGGCGGGTGTCTTCTACATCCTGATCGGGGGCCTGGGCCTGGCCATGCTGGTGGCCCTGGTCGAGTTCTGCTACAAGTCCAGAACCGAGTCGCGGCGAATGAAGGTGTCCACCGCGCGTGCCGCCGCAGCCTCGGCCGCACAGGCCTTTCACTGCGCCTCCTTAGACAGTGGTGCTAGCGCCCCCTACACAGAGCTGCAGAGCTACGGCCTGTACGCCAACAACACGGTTAAGATTTAGAACACGGGGGGCGCCAGAGCACAGCGCACACACCGGGGTAGGGACACGCTGTGGATGGCGCCGTGATGATGATGATGATGATGATGATGATGATGATGCTAATGATGATGCCGATGACATGCCTATGCCTTCTTCATCACACCCCCCCCCCCGATCCCACCGTGATGACAGTTATGGCCGCTCATGGCTTCTCCCCCGAAGTGCTAAAACAGTCCCAATGTAAACCCTGCCCCCTTCTTGTATACCCCCTGCAGCTTTCCGCCTCAGGCGAGACCTGGCTCACTCACTGATTCTCTTGTTATCTTTTTTTTGGGGGGCGATATCTTTGATTCCAAATAGCCCCCGTTTCACTACTGCACAGTAGCAGTGCAGACACAGGTGCACATGTTCTCTTCACTGCATGTTATGTAATGTAAATGTAATGTTATGGTGAAGGATCAGAGGATGCTCAGGAGCTATATATGTACGCTAGAATTAAATTATCTAGGTGGATAGTATTAAGTCTTATTTCTAATCCATCTAAGGATGTTATGCTTATATTCCATCGCTATACCTAATGAGGTTACCAATTGATGATTCAATTGTATGTATTAGTTGTAGTAACAGTCACTATTGCCTACACATCGATCCGATCAATTATTAATTATCAATAAAGCCGATTTCCTCAAGACAAAAGTTACAAGATGCCACACAAATGGGCAATTTGAATCAAAGCGTGCGCCAAATTCCCTTCTTCTTTTTCATCTTCTTCTTATCCACCGCTTCCACTCTTCACCCTTGGCTGACCTGCCGTGTGACGCAGGGTTCATTGTTGTGAACAATGAGCGTCCTATCAGTGTACATCCTATCTATGTCAACCCCCCGGCGGGCCCCGGGGCCCCTGCCCTGGGGGCCCGCCATGTGTTTCATCCTTTACTCCAGCCAACTAGAGTTAGAGGACGCCATAGGGCTGTTGCGGTGCGTCCCTGTCTGTTTGTAATCACACCGGGCTCAACCTAACCCATGTACAAATGCATTTATTGTTAACATCTTTTGAACTGCTGGAGCTTCTGGTTGTGTTTTTTCCAGCAGCAGATGACATATGAGTGCATTTTTAGTTAATTATCTGGTCACGTGAGATTAGGGATGCACCGATTCCAGTACTCAGACTCGGGCCCAATACTGTGCTTGTGTACTCGTACTTGTTAAACTTCTCTGATACAACCACCCGATACCACTTAACACAACGTGATGTAACGTTGAAGAGCTAATGGTGAACCCAAACGTTTTTTGTAAACGTGGCATTTTGTCCGATATGATCGTCAACATAGTAATCTATGCCAATTTAACACTTTTACTGAAGTAAGTCCCCAATTTAGAACATAGAGCAGCAATGGAGGCACAGTTTGTGTGGACGTTTGGAGCTCTGTCCGGGCAGTGGTTGACTGTGGCATCTGAGAGAAAGTTGAGCTTTTCAGAAATTTTCCCGGATTCCTGGACACCTATAGTTTATCACTAAGGTGTGTGGCGCATGGGACATAAAACATCATCACGCTCATACACAACAACGGTATTATAAAAGTAACAAAAAGTTGCAGTGGGTCGTAACCACTGGGATAACATGCCTCCTCTTTCCTAGAACTCTCAGCCCAATTTTTATTTTTTTTTAATCTCGAAAGGGTTTGAAATCCCACTGAAACAGTGGGTTCACTGGCTCTTTAAACTGTAATGGCATTATTAGGCATATTGGCTCATATCGGTACTCTGGTACCCAAGACTCTCGGTACCCAATTGTAAGTACTTGTACTTGATCTGAGAAAAAGTGGAATCGGTGCATCCCTACATGAGATCCTTGAGTTTGACTCCTACCTTCATGGTCATACGGCCCTGAAAAACATCCCCGCTTGCTCATGGGCGAGTGTACAAGGCCAACGCCAGGAATCATCCTGATTGGGGATGACTTGTGCTTTAATTAGCTGACGAGGAGACACCTGATCAGTATGCTCATCAGATTGGCCGGTAGCCCTTTTGTCCAGCGGTGCCTTTTATGCTGTTTGCCAAGCAAGGCACAACAAAGCAGATACAATTAGGGGGCTCTTGTAACTCAACCATCCCCACGCAACTCACAGCTTGCTCCAGATCGCATTGGCTGAATTAGATCATCAATAGGAGGTTCATGGTGGTGGTGGTGGTGGTGGTGGTCGTGGTTATTGGTTGTTGGTGGTTGTGGTGGTGCAAACAACATGCACGCGCACACACGCGCCACACATCATTAGCTCTGATATCAAGGCCTACTGGCTTTTATTGGAATAAAGTGGAGAGGCAACGCCCCCGGCTCCTCTCCCCTCTCTCCGCCCACGCGTCTGCTCCGTGCGGGTGCAGCAACGCGTGTCCTCCAGCGACATGTGCCTCCACCTGTGAAGATCACAGAGGACAGGGGGAAAGACAAAGCCACAGGGGACGTAGGCTGCTCTCGCTCTCTGTCTGGAGCACAATAGCCCTGGCCTGCATTATTAGAATAAAGTTTTAGACCGTATGTACGTTTTTTTTTAAGTGACACTTATTTGGATACCTGTCACGAATGAGGGCGTAGACCACTGGCGTAGACCGCCCATGTTGGCGTTCGAACCCACAAACTTTTGGGCGGAGAGTCACCAACCCTAGCCACAACTAGACGACACTGCCCTTGTAATGGGTTCCCGGAGGAGGGAACCCCAGACTAGGGACCGAGCCTAGAGAGGAACTCTTCAAACATTGCTGGTGTTTTGTGTGTTTTGCCGCTCTAGATGACATGTGTTTGTTTTGCTTGTTTTGTGTGTTCGTCTGTCTGTTGGCGTTTCCCGACAGCAGTCCATCAACGACGCCATGCACTGTTCGACCCTGACGAGGATGAGCGGGAACGGGAATGGCGGGGGTGGTGGAGGAGGTGGAGGAGGAGGAGTAGGAGGAGGAGGAGGAGGTGGGGAGAACGGCCGCCTCCTAGCCCACGACTTCCCCAAGACCATGCAGACGCTGCCCTGTATGAGCCACACCGCCAGCCTGGGGTTGGGTGCCTCGGGCATGTGATCGCGTCACATGACACCAAAACGGTGGCAAGTCATTGGCAGGGTCGGACCGAGAGGAGCACAGGACTCTTTGACTCACAACAAAAAACCTGGCTGGCAGGATTGGCTACCCTTGCGTTTAATTCCAGCACAAATCATCAACTGGGCTGCCAGCCTGAGACCCCCCCCCCTCAACTAAATACAAGACCTTACTGCCAAAATGTGCTCTCAAACCGCTCACTTAAAACTATGAACCAGCCAGACTCACACTGGCTTTAATTTGTTTCTTTCGATTTTTTCCTTTCTTTTTTCTACATGGAGAAGAAGTTTGAACTGAAATATTAAGATGGGGGGAGGGGGGAGGGGGGGGGATGGAGGATGAAAAATGATTTGCAATAAAGAAGTCGTCACCGGAGTGCGCTTTGGACATTTTTTATCGTGTTCTCTGTATTTCAAGAAGAAGAAGAAGAAAAAAAAGAGGAAGAGCGGTAACTGGGCCTCATTTTCAAGCTCTCGTCTGCAGCCCGGCGTTTCCGTGGAGATGTTCGACGTCGCTCCGTGTGTGTGCGTGCCCCCAAACCCCCACCCCCCACCCCCCCGCAGCTCCATCCCTGACATTGTGGTTCCTACGTTGCTTCTGTCGGGAGTTCACGTGCGTTGTGTGTGTGTGTGTGTGTTGCACCGATGGGATGATGATGGACACGGTCGAGACAGAAGCTTGTGAACCGTTTGACAGTGTTTTGGGTTTCTTCTATAGGGGTCCGGTTCTGATCTCTCCCCTCCCCTCCCCTCCACTGCTCCTCCCTTAAGATAACAACGCCTCTTTAGAAGGGCCGCTTCACAGAGTGTAAAACCTTGGATGAGAACATCCGCGTGTGCCGATATTAACGCAGTTTACTTTGTTGAAAAGGTGAGCGCTCCCCTAACGCTTGTCTTTTGGGGTTAAAGTCGATCCTGTCTAGTGACAAACCAAACAACACGCATGTCATTGCTGCTACACCTTATCAAACACACCATGCCTTGTCTATGTGCCACATGATGCACTCTCACGTGCACACACACACACACACACACACACACACACAAACACACACACCCTGCTGCTATTGTAGACAGCATTGTGATATCGCTAGGAGAAATGGATGCATTGGGAACACATTATCCAATCAGTAGTATTGACTTCCTGATAACAACCTCGAGATGGAAACAGAGCAGCATTTAACCGATTCAACATTTATCTGTGGGGTAATGTACTGGATTGACCCATACACTGTATTACACTCTCCAGACATACCCACGTGGGAACAGCTACTTGGAACAGCTGGTGTTTGTTAAACCACACACCAGGGGTCATGTCAGGTGGATATTCACAGAACTGTGTCCACTGTCTTTATAATGCAGTCATTCCTACTGTGACGTTTGAGTATTATAATTTGGTTGAGTTTTCTTAATTTCATGATGAAGAAGGAAACTTTGTACTGCAGAGGTTTATACACCCTTCCCCTGCACAGCGACCGTGGTTTGTATAAGAAGGAGTGTGAGGATTTAAATACGGTGATTAATTGACAGATCAGACAGACACTTACCCCGCGGCGAGTGCTCCATTGCCCTGGATAGCATCAGTTTAACCTCCTATCCTTTAAAGATATGGGACATAATCCCTGGACTGTTCGGGACAATGATGACTAATAACCACATACGGTCTAATTGGTTTATAGAAAGGAAATCTGTTTATCGCCACTACGAACACAAACATCGCTAGGGTTGAACCTTCAGTGCCAATGAAGTCCTCACCCTCTGTATATTGCCTCTCTGTTGATTCGTTTTTATTTGATACAATATGGTTACACAGTCAATAAATCACTACCCTTTCTCGACGCCATGGGTATCGCAAGCTAGGAAAAACAAAGTCAAGACTTCATCGTAGTCATGTATAGCTCCAACTTTTATGTATATATAAAAAAAGGCTTCCTCTTCCTTGTGAAGATGTCCACTGATAGGATGCCCCCTTCCCACAATGCATCACTGCGCCTCCATTAGTTTGACGACGTGTGTGTGTGTGTGCGTGTGCTTTTTTCTTAATGTTGTTTATTTTTATCGATGTATTAATGAGGAACACAGCACAGCACTCCACGGCGGGGTGTTGACGTTTCAAAATATGTTTTATATGCCATAAAAGATTTGTTAAAAGACACTCAATGTTTGTAAGATAAATGCAAGTTGGGTCTTACACGCTTCTAGTGTAAAAAAAAAAAAAAGAAGAAAATAATAAAAAACATACCAGTGTTTAATAATCTGTAGATTATAATGTTGTTTAAACCAGGTGCAATTGATTTTATTTGATCTCATTTTCATATTTTTGTATTCGTTTTTAAATTATTTTAAGATTTGCTGTTGGTATTAGAAGTGTTTGGGGATAAGCGACATTTTATTTTAATGCGTTTAATTTCAAGCGCTTTTTTGGGGGGACAAAATATATTTTAATACCAGAATCAAAGTGACAAAAATTAGTTTACCAGAACCCTCTGTTATCGCTTTTGTTATTGTTTACTTTATCCTAACGTCACTAGTTAAAAATGTTATGCAGAGTTTGAACAATGACATACAAAATCGATGGACAACGTGAAGGGGTTAATTTACGGAATTTAAAGCAAGAACTCAAATCAGTAAAAAAAACGACTTTTGAAAATGAAAACTTTCTTTTTCTAGCCAGTGTCCTGAGGGAAGTCATTCTGCTTTTGTAACTGAATAAAGGAATCAACTATTTACATTGGTTTGCTTTTTTTGTCACCCAAGAGGACGTCATACTTGCCTGCCTGGCCGATGGGAAATACTTTTAGAAATTTATCTAAAAAAATAGACTCTTAAGACAATTGCGTCCCTTGCTCTGAATGCTTCATGCTTCATTTGAGTAAATTATTCAGATTACTACGGAAGTAACCCAATTTCTTTCAGGGTCTCATAACACGCCACTGATATGGTAGTTCCCCAGCGCACACACACACACACACACACACACACACACACACACATATAAACACATAAATATAATATATACAATTTCTTCTCTGTTCATCAATACTGCATGGGGGAAGCATATCTGTGTCAGAGGAAAACATGTTTAATATCACGCAATGGCAGGGTGTCTGTGTCGCTCAGGGTTGTAGCGAGAGTGTGTATGGTGTGTGTGTGTGTGGGGGGGGGGGGGGGTATAATGCAGAGGCATAATGAAGGCCCACCATGATGTATTCAGTGCATCTCATCTGTTTGTCGTGGAAAGGTCACAGGATGTCACACACCTTATTGCACCCAGTGATTACTAGTGGAATCAGTGAGCTCACCACCACTGGTGAATATCTGTAAACAACGAGGCTTCATCTCAATCTCTGTCTCTCTCTTTCTTTTGCTTGAATCCTAAGTGCTGCTGGTTTCAGGCGGTGTTAATGATGTGTTTGCTATATGCTCACTAAAGCACAAGAAACGGCACCCAGTCATTGTTTGCGCAAAGGTACTTCAATGTTTTCAGCCACGCTTACCATCGTTTTTCTCGTTAATCAGGGCTTTTCGTCTTGATCCGTTTTTGACAGGAGCGGTTGTCTTGCAAAGTTTTTTATTCATTCCCTGTTTCTGTTTGCGTGTTTTCTTGCATTCGTGTTTGCGTAACGTGTGTGTGTGTGATTTTGCCATCACACTCCAGTTTCTCTCAGTGCACTGTGTCTCCACAGTGTATTTAGTGTAGAATACCATTGAATTAGTAATCTGCTTCATTCAGTATTAAACCTCATGGGAGGAATACAATGCCTCGCAAAAACAAATCTACCCAAACATAGGGAATGGAAAGTTTAGAAATACAAGAAATAAACATTTCCAGCCTGGAAATACAAAGTTAGGTGCTGATGTAGTGAAGGTTAGAATGTGCTGTTATTCCTAGTCTATAAAAATGGCTATAAAGTAAAGCTTATTATTTAATGTAACCTCCTTTTTATTGATTTCTAGATTTACGATCTGAATTATATTCTGTAGTTATATTCACTTCTAATAAAGTTACACCGATATAGGAAAAAATAGTGGTCTTCGTTGGAGTACTTAAGTCAAACCCTATATAGGCTACCCAAGATTGTACACAAAGAATGTGAGGGAGGAGAGCTATAAGAGGAGGTGTGGGCTTTGTTAATCAACACCGGTTAAAGGGACACAAGTGTTAATTTCCTGTTAAAACCGCTAATAACAACAGATAATAAACAGATCAGACCAACAGGCAGTTCCAGATCGTTAGTTTTATCAAAAAGATACAACTGCTTATCAGAATACAGTATTTATTTTTTGGGGAGATGGATATATATTAAAAACCTATTCTTAATAGATTGCAAATATTAAGATGAGATGGAATTAGCATACTGGTTGGAACTTAATAGTGGTTAAGCGCAAAGAAAACATTTTTTTTAAACATTTTTAATGTCGCGTTATTCTTGTTATCAGCTGAAATTATGTCACCTTAGAATAGACATGGACGGAAATAAACACGGTGATGATGACTGATGTCTTAATAATAACAGCTAGGTAATATCGCAGCACAGCCCAGAACTTGATAACACAAATGAGCCGTTATCTTAAATTGAAATTCTAGGGCCAAGCAATAACTCGAGGAGTTACTGTGGTCATCAAGTTGAGATGTGTATGAGTGTTTTTCTTAATTTGATCGATTATTCATTTGTTCATCTTTATCCAAATGGTATGTCTTTTGATCGCCTGCCTGTTTGTACGTCTCGTTATTAAAGTAATTAGCTAGGAGGCATGTGGCGGAGCTCACTGAGGAACCAGCAGAATGGTTTGTCAAAGAAGAACAAAGACGGAAAACACAGCGAGTGAAGAGAAGGGAAGAAAGCGAGAGCATCCTTGTGGTGAGCGCTCAGATGATTGAAAAGTGAGTCCTGGCTAATTGAGTCCAGGTGTGGCTCCTACCAGGGTCTGGGTGCTCGTTAGAGGAGAGCTGATGAGTAACAGCAAGTGGGCACTAATTAACGAACACACATACACATCTACACACACACACACAGACACACATTAATGCTTTCCCACACATACACATACAGGCACACAAGCATTTACACAAATATGCACATGCATAGACAAAAACAAATAGGCCTTGTGACCGTAAGTTAATGTAACAGGTGTTCATTAAGATACCGCCATGAACTAATGAATGAAGAGATATGGCAGAGAGAGAGAGAGACGAAGACAGAGATAGAATCAGCAGCAGAATCATCATCACATAGGAGGATTCCCTGTGGGTATCCCAAGATACCTACTGACATGTAACTGACTTCAATGTAAGCCTCTATGGATAAAACCATTGACAAAATAGAAATATAACGATGAGAATAGGTGACAAGCAATGTGATACTTTATATGTGAGCACGTTTGTTGCTAGGTTGTTGGAGCAGGTTTGTCTGTTGCTGAATATAATATTGGGATGTTGATTGTCTTTTCTTTTTGTCTTTTGTTTCTTGTATGGGAGGTGGGCACCCGTTGATTGGTGCATTGTTGAATTGTCAGTGCTTGTGATTGCACACACTGTACAATCGATCAGGGCAAAGCCAAGACGTCTCCAGGTAAGTTTGATGTTACTTATAATTAGCAGCATGTTTGTTCTATCAGGAAGAGTAGCCAACGTCTGTGTCGAGTATCGGGCGTCGAGATAGCAAAATTCGAAAATCAGTTTACACCAAGATGATTGGAATATAAGAACCACTAAATCAGGAACCAAGAGTGGGACTCCCTTTCATTGATTTTCCCTTGAGCTGTTCTTTTGTTTTATTTGTTTTAAAACTTCCATCCTAATCCCATTTTAGTGCAACTAATCCTCTGGTGCTTCTCGATTTCCCGTTGTTCCGAGGAGAGACAGACAGGTGTTTTACGCTGTCGGGAGACGTGCTTTTAAAACTGAGGATATAAAGGAAATCGATACAGAATGAGACACACCGCGGCCAGACGGAAATTGAGGGGACGGCACAAAGTCATGTAAGCGTTGAGAAGGAAATAGTTTGTCCTGCATCGAGAACCACTTGACTAAATTGCTTCATTGTTTTGAAGAAGGATGTAAGCATGCGCGCACTTACAGACACACACACAGACACATACCTATTGGTACATACACTCCCTCACTCTTTTTGTCTAATGTGTCTCTTATGAGTCAAATATCTCTCTCTCTCTCTCTCTCTCTCTCTCTCTCTCTCTCTCTCTCTCTCTCCCTCTCTCTCTCTCTCTCTCTCTCTCTCTCTCCCTCTCTCTCTTTCTCCCCCTCTCTCTCTCTCTCTCTCTCTCTCTCTCTCTCTCTCTCTCTCTCTCTCCCTCTCTCTCTTTATAGCTGTCTCTTCACTGTACACTGTACAGAAAAATCCTTCGATGGATTTTTGCCCCGACCGGCCCACCAAAATCTTTCAGGCCAGAATTGTCTTCTTCTCCAAACGTATGGAGGTTTTTGATTACTGAACTCGATTAATTTGACCTCCTCCATAGCGCACCTATCTAGGGAAGGAGGAGCGAGTTGAAATGACAGCTCTTTTAGAAAAGATAAACAGCAGCTGGCATTTAATTACTAATTCTGTGGTCACCCTATTCTCTTAAAAGTAAATAGCTAACCGAATATAATTTCCAAACCCAGAAATAAAGGTTCCGTCAGTCCAAGTAAGTAACACTGCCTTTTTCATCCTCGCATTTTCCCCGCTCCCTCCTTGTGTTCTGTCTCATCCATTTTTGCACTCCTTTTTGTGCTGTTAAGTGAAGGCAGTGAGCCAAAAGGGGGGTGAGATGACAATTGCTCATTGTCAAAGAACAAAAGGGAAGTTGGCTGAGCCGGAAAGTGCCCAGTCGGCGGGTCTGCTTTGGTTAGGAACGTTTTCATTCAAACATCATAGCCACCAGGCTATCCTGCTTCAATGGCTTGAGTGTGGGATTATTGTTTCAATACAACTCTTCAAACAACACACACACACACACACACACACCCACACACACACACACACACACACACACACACACACACACACACACACACACACACACACACACACACACACTAGCACTAGGTCAGGCCGCATAGCGCAGCCTCACATAATTTATTATATATATATATGTATATGTAATATATATTATTACACAATCATACTTACAGGCACACACACACACACACACACACACACAACCTCACACACATATGTAGACACACAAACATACCCATAGACTTCTATAGACATGCAAACACACCCACCCACACACACACATACCTACATAGATAAAGCCACACACCTATATAGACACACACAGACACACAGAGGGAATGGTGGTAATTAGGGCTATTGTGGTGGTCCTGCAGCCCCCCAAGGCCCAGGCTGTGGCACCAACCGCTGGACCCCTTTAGCACTTTAGCCCCCCAGATTCATCCCCTCTAATGTGGCTGCCCTGTTCTGTAAATTAAGCTCCATGAGTTTATGATGAGTTATTATACAGGGACTAGGGGCTTTATTGGCCCCTCCCACTGTTCTGTGATAGGCTGATAGGAGCGCAGCCAGGTTCTGCCGAAACAAAGCATTCAATCAAAGTATTAAGGGTGAGAGGGGAGAGGGGGAGGGAGAGAGAGAGAGAGCAACAGAGAGAGAGCAACAGAGAGAGAGCGAGAGAGAGAGAGAGAGAGAGAGAGAGAGAGAGAAAGAGAGAGAGAGAGAGAGACAGAGAGAGAGAGAGAGAGTGAGAGAGAGAGAGAGAGAGAGAGAGAGAGAGAGAGAGAGAGAGAGAGAGAGAGAGAGAGAGAGAGAGAGCGGTACCCAAAACACTAAACTCTTAACATTATCTATCACTGGTTGGGTGGAATTCCACTTCTGGAATTGGGTGGAATTCCACTTCCACTTGCTTGTCCTCTCCCTCCCTGCTCCGCTCATCTGTCTGTCTGGCTGGGTGAAGGGAGGGGAGTGCATGGGGGGTGGGGGGGAGATGGATGTAGGGGGGAGAACCAGGACTGAAGAGTTGGAATGCAAGCTTGGAAGGGAGAGGTGGGCTAGAGAGAGAGAGAGAGAGAGAGAGAGAGAGAGAGAGAGAGCGAGAGAGAGAGAGAAAGAGGGAGCGAGAGGGCAAGAAGGAGGGGTGGGCTAGAGGGAAAGACATAGTTGAAAAGAGGGGTGGTCGGAGAGAGAGAGAGAGAGAAAGGGGGGTGAGAGAGGAAGAGATAAATGGCGACACCCATTGCCTCAGACAGAATGACTGATGAGAGGATTATAGCGCAGGGCCGGTCACCATGGTAATCAATGTTAGGGTGGCCCGGGTGGCACTGCGCAGGTGACTCTCGGCCAATCGGGGCAGGTGAACAGGATGGCGACTCCCATAGACAGGAAATATGTGTGTGTGTGTCTGTGTTTCACCCAAACATTTCACTCAATGGGATGGGATAGCACGCCTGGGTTAGCTCCGCTGCTACCGGGAGATTGTTCAATTCACATTTTTTTCATTTGTTGCAGCGTGTGTGCGAGCAAGCACAGGCGCCCTGCCAGTTCACGCCAAGCCAGCAGCAGAAACCCAAGACAGATGCAGCAGAGTTTGAGCGCACCGCTTCTTCCCATTGTTCCTGTAATCCTTAATGTCAGCAGTTGAGGGAATAAGAAGTCCCCCATTACCACGGGGCCCGCCCTCTTCTGTCCACTGGCCTAATGAATATTTAGTATGCATACAAATCAAGCTGGCCAGGGAAGCGACATTAACTACAATACATTACTGCAGTAATATAGGGCGCTGCTTAAACCTTGTGAAGATGGCTGCGTAAATGTGGATGTCTGTGTGTGTGTGTGTGTGGCTACTGTCTGTGTGTGGGTGTTTTTGGGTGTTTTTGGGTGTGTTTGTGTGTGTGTTCGTGTGAGTGTGTGTGTGTGTGTGTGTGTGTGTTTATGTGTTTGTTTATGTTTGTGTGTTGATGATTTTGTTCATGTGCACTCGTATAGTCCCATGCATGAATTCCTCCATGCCTGGTGAACACATGATGTAAAGGCTGAAAAGTGCGGTGGTGACTAGTGATCACATGAAGTAAAGGCTGAATAGTGGGGTGGTGAACACATGAAGTAAAGGCTGAATAGTGCGGTGGTGAACACATGAAGTAAAGGCTGAATAGTGTGGTGGTGAACACATGAAATAAAGACTGAATAGTGCGCTGGTGACTGGTTAACACATGAAGTAAAGGCTGAATAGTGTGCTGGTGAACCCATGAAGTAAAGGCTGAATAGTGCGGTGGTGAACACATGAAGTAAAGGCTGAATAGTGTGCTGGTGAGCACATGAAGTAAAGGCTGAATCGTGCGGTGGTGAACACATGAAGTAAAGGCTGAATAGTGTGCTTGTGAACACATGAAGTAAAGGCTGAATAGTGCGGTGATGAACACATGAAGTAAAGGCTGAATAGTGTGCTGGTGAACACATGAAGTAAAGGTTAAATAGTGCGTTAGTGAACACATGAAGTAAAACCTGAATATTGTGCTGGTGAACACATGAAATAAAGGCTGAATAGTGTGCTGGGGAACCCATGAAGTTAAGGCTGAATAGTGTGCCAGTGAACACATGAAATAAAGGTTGAATAGTGCAATGGTGAACACATGAAATAAAGGCTGAATAGTGCGCTGGTGAAGACAGGAAGTAAAGGCTGAATAGTGCGGTAGTGAACACATGAAATAGAGGCTGAATAGTGCGCTGGTTTAGGCAGGAAGTAAAGGCTGAATAAGGGCCTGCTGAGATGAATCAGTGAACCCTGCGTTCCGCCCATTGAAGTTTAATAACATTCTGAATGTCAGGACGCATGACAGCGCCCAAACATAATCCCTCTCTCCCTGTAGAGCGGGATCTCTCTCCCCCCATCTCTTTACCTCTCTCTGTGGCGGCTGCTTTCCCTCTATCTGTCTCTGATTCATTCGTCAACATGGGTAATGCCTTTCAGATTAGCTGTTCCGATTCCAACAGTATGTTAAGTGAGATTAATTTAATACACTCCGTTTGAGAGTGGCGGTGAGACCGACAGAGCGCCACAGCTTTGCTGTAGCTTTCTCACTTAATGATCAGACGTTGTTGTATCATTGTACGATATTATACTACAGTTTTGGCTTGTTATGGCCTTTGGGCCATGGATCCAAAAGGACATAGAAAGCGACAACGGAAATATATGAAGATAGTAATATAGTGTAAGGGTATTTACTTAACCCTTTTGTCGCAAAAAAAAAAGCATGAGCATTTTTGATGTGACGTGTCCTCCGATACATACATCACTGGAAGTCGCTTTGTCTAAAAGTGTCTTCTAAAAGACAGAGAAGAAGAGTGAATAGTAAATATAGCTCTTGTTATATATTACAAAGGCCCTGTTGCCATGAAGAGCGTTGATATAAGACTGATATGAAGGCTGTGGATGACATCAGGTTCATTCCCAAGGTCTATCACAGACAGTGTAGTAGTGTAGACGTTGGAGGGGTAGAGATTGAAATGTATTGCCTTCTATTCCCATGATGCATTGCACCTTGAGCACATCAGATACAACACTACAGACACTTTACAACACTACAGACACTATACAACACTACAGACACTATACAACATACACTATACAACACTAGAGACACTATAAAATAGACACTAAACAACAATACAGATATGCAACAGACACTGAACAACACTAAAGACACTAAACAACACTACAGACACTGTCAGGGCTATTGCTGGCCAAACACAACAAACACATTGAGTAGAACATGCATGAAGAGCAGCATAAAGGGATAGTTCTTAAGTGGTGGTGCTTTACAGATCAGCATGGAACACATAAGCCGGCCTCTCTCCGTCTCTCTTTCTCTCTCTCCTGCTCTCTTTATCACTTTTCTTCCCCTGTACAAGCAAACCATATGCTCCCTCTCTCTCTCTCTCTCTCTCTCTCTCTCTCTCTCACTCTCTCTCTCTCTCTCTCTCTCTCTCTCTCTCTCTCTCTCTCTCTCTCTCTCTCTCTCCTTCCGTGGTATCCACAGCACTTCCACCCCCTCTACAGCTTCTCCTGCTTCCTGCCTCTCCTCCCTTTCTCCCTAGTCCTCTCTCTCTCTCTCTCTCTCTCTCTCTCTCTCTCTCTCTCTCTCTCTCTCTCTCTCTCTATCTCTCTCTTTCTCCTATATTTTTCCATTCCAATACAATGGCGAGACCACCACACTAGAATTTTAATTGACTCAGCGGCACAGGGGTGGAGAGAGGGAGGGAGAGAGAGATAGAGAGAGGGATGGAGAGGCCAGGAGGATTGAATGGAGGGATGGACAGAGGAAAAGAGTGACAGAAAGAGCAGCCTGTCCCCCATTATGTGTGTGTGTGTGTGTGTGTGTTTTTTAAAGACTTTTTTCTGATGATAATTCTAATCCCACCAAGGACCTCTCGGGCTGAACCGCCCGCTTTATCTTCCGTTTGCAGTCCGTCTCTCATTAAAACACAATCACAGGCCACCAACTCTAATTTACCTTGAACTCCAACCCATTTTAAAGAGAGAGAGGGGGGGAGAGAAAAATTCAAATTCTCTCTCTCTCTCTCTCTCTCTCTCTCTCTCTCTCTCTCTCTCTTTCTGTCTGTGACGGGAAATGGGGAACATCATTTTTTTCTCTAATCACTCTCAGAGCGAAGGGCTTTAAAAATCATTGGATTATTTTTTTTTTAACATAAATCCTTGATGAAAAAGGTCACTCTTCAGTAAAGGAGTATGGAGATTATGTTGGACCACACAAGCCCACCTTGATTGGTTGGAATTTCTGTTGAAGAAGCAGTGTCTTCCATTGTATGGTTTAATTAAAGGAATGTGTTGTAGAGGAGTATGTTCAAAGCCAATGACACTGATACTTGGAAATCGGGCCACCCCTTTTATTCAGAGTTCCAGTTTTTGTTTTGTATTTAATTAATCATGAGCTTTTGATTGTCCGCAACTCACAGTGACATCGGTTAGCCAGCCTCTGTATTTATGTGGAGTTATAATGACTATTCGACATGCCGGCCTTATTCGTCTCAGGATAATCAGAGTGGGAAACTTTCTGTTTTAAAGTTTAGAGTTGGGTGTGACATTTCTCAGTTAGGATTGGACTTGTACCGCGAAATAAGTGGTGTAAAAAGCATCATGCCTAGTGTTATGCTGACTCAGCTATTCCACCGGTCAACTAAAGTGGAAGTTTCCTTTTTCGTATACAACTGTAAGAGCTGATACCAGGGAAAAGAGCAAATTATTAAAACCCACTGGAGCGTGACAATGGAGAATTTACCTTGAAATTACAAAAATATAGATATTTGGTCTGTTTGTCAGATATTTCCAAGCTTCACTGGAACTGTTTTGTCACCCGTCCTTCATCCTCCTCCTCTTCCTCTCCTCTCACCCTGTGCCTGTCTGTATTGAAGTCTGACGTCAATAAAAGTCTGAGGTCCTATTCTTTTCAGCTTCCAAGCCAGCCTGTTACCGGGAGAAGGCCTTTGGTTTGACGACAAAAAGCAATGAAGGCACTTACCTGGGGACCAAAGATACAGCATGAATATGAATAAATACCGATATTTTGTATTAATGTATTCCTTCAATCATTTGAGGTCTGTTTTATATTGCATCCAAAAGAAGGCTGCACTGACACTAGGATAAAAGTCACATCATTTGTCACAGTTTGGATGCTTTAATCGCATGCCACCGACGCCATCAGTCTCATAAATCCTGTTCCCTTACCTGTCGCATCCTTACCTGATACATCCTTACCTGCTACATCCTTATCTGTGGTGTCCTTACATTGTTTCCTTGCTTGCTAAATCCTTACCTTGTTTCCTTACGTACTACATCCTTACATTGTTTCCTTGCCTGCTGCATCCTTACCTTGTTTCTTTACCAGCTACATCCTTACCTTGTTTCCTTACCAGCAACATCCTTGCCTTGCTTCCTTACCTTCTACAACCTTACCTTGTTTCCTTACCTGCTACATCCTTAACTTGTTTCCTCACCTGTGGTGTCCTCACCTTGTTTCCTTACCTCTTTTCCTTACCTGTGGTGTCATTACCTTGTTTCCTTACCTGCTACATCCTTACCTTGTTTCCAGGCAGCTACATATTTTTTTCCCTACCTGTTGCTTTTCCTTTACTTGTTTCCTTACAGTTGTCGTCGTCGTCCCCCTCCCTTCCAGAGAGGATAGAACCAGGGGGTCTAAGCTGCTGGGGCTCTGAGCTGCAGGGGGTCTGAGCTCCAGAGGGGGTCTATGTGGATTTGGATATTGTCTTCTACCCCCTCATGGCCTTGGATGTTTGCTGGAAGGCCCACGTGGGTCAGTAATGCAGCTGGTTAATGCGCTGTGCCCTTTTTACTGCCGGACCCACTGGGAGTAGTGTGCGGAGGAGGGGGGTAATAATATGTATGAGGAAGGCTGAGAGATATGCCAAAGTCAGAGCAGGCAGCTGTCATTAGACGTGATTCAGAGGTCCGTGAGCCTGCTCTTACTTTGTTCTTAAATTATTCATGCAATCTGTCAATGCTGCCATCGAAGCTTCTCTCCTCCGCATGGGCTCAATAATGACAGAAATCCCACTGCTCCCTTCTGCAAAATCCCTTACTACTCGCTATCACACAAACCCCAGTGTTGTCTGTTTGTGTGTGTGTGTGTGTGTGTGTGTGTGTGTGTGTGTGTGTGTGTGTGTGTGTGTGTGTGTGTGTGTGCGTGTGCATGCATGCATGCATGCATGATTTATGCTAACATGGACCTAATCCTATGCAGGGGTGCACAGTACCGGCATGCAGAACACGTTATGTGTACATCCAGAAGCATTCCAGGACGGGCTCCGTGCGGATGCTCTACTGGTGTTACGAACATCTTGTTTGCAGACTGGAACACCCCCTTCTTCTTCTTCGTCGCCTTTCTTGCTGAACTGTATTAAAATGTCAAAGTATACTGCTCTGACTCCTTAATCCGTAGTCCGACTCCGTAACTACGGAGACCCTTCACGCATTCAAAGTTCTCCGTCGGGATGTCGGATACACAATGCAATTCGCTGCTGAACGAAATGAACTTCCAAAGCTTTTCAAATCTTATTTGATGTTTTACTGGTCTTTAATGTGCAAAGTAAACAATTTACAAAGTAAACAAGGTGCAAAGTCAATTTGGAGGAGTGATTCCGGAAATGATTTTGTTAGAGGACCAATCACAGCGCTTTCCGTCTCCGTTGCGTCGACAAATAGTTTAAAAATATTGGATCCGCAGGTAAGCTACGGAGAGGGTCTCCGACAGGCTCTCCGGCTACAGCGAGGGCTCTCCGTGTCTACGCACAGCACTTTATGGAGGACTATAAACCGGCCTAACTTTCACCGTCAACACCGGCCCCCTTCTTCTTCGCACGGCTGTCAACATCCGGAACATTTGCTAGTCAGTTTTCTCAAACAGAAGTTTAAAAATAAGATCTAGTTGTAAGTACGGGTAGCATAGAACTAACGTTAGCCAAGGGAGGCTCCATGATTGCTGGATCTAATGAGAAAGGTAAAATTGCCATTAAGGAAGGAAAACATAGTATGCCTTGCGACTATGCTTCGCAGTATGCCTTACGAAAATCATTATGCCTTTCAAAACACTTCATGATTGGTCGATGAATCACTACCAGGAACGCCTAATTGGCATTCTTGTGTCATGACGGAAACGCCCAAGGCTGCAGCTGGACCCTTCTGGCCTCCACTGCTACCACCATCACCAACACCAGCTGCATCAGCACCAGCAACACCGCCTTCACCAGCACCACCCATCATCACCAACTCCACTACCACCACCACCCACCTCCACCTCCAACACAACCACTACCCCTACGCCCTCTTCTACCTTCAACACCACCTCGAATATAACCTCCTCCTCCATCACCACCGTTACCTCCACCACCTCTTCTACCTTCAACACCACCTCGAATATAACCTCCTCCTCCATCACCACCGTTACCTCCACCACCTCTTCTACCTTCAACACCACCTCGAATATAACCTCCTCCTCCATCACCACCGTTACCTCCACCACCTCTTCTACCTTCAACACCACCTCAAATATAACCTCCTCCTCCATCACCACCATTACCTCCACCACCTCTTCTACCTTCAACACCACCTCGAATATAACCTCCTCCTCCATCACCACCATTACCTCCACCACCTCTTCTACCCTCAACACCACCCCCTACTCCTCCACCAACACTACCCGCAATCCCCTCCGACAACCACAATCAGCACTACCTCAGTCACTCACTCACCCCGATAACCTCAACCATCACTATCTCCACCATCAGTGCAACCAACACCACCTCCTTTACCACCACCACAATTACCTCCTCCACCATCATCCCTATCAACAGCTCCACTAGCTCCACCTCCAGAACCTCCCCCTTCAATGCCACCACTATCACCAGCTCCACCAATACCACCAGCACCATTACCTCCACCCCAATCCCCCCCCCCACCTCCCACCCCACTGCTGCTGACAAATCTCTCGGATAGCAATTCCCCCAAACTACAAAGAGTAAACCTCCCAAAGATGTCTGAAGCGATGTATTATTCAGGATTTACCGTACACAGCCCTTCATGGTTTCCACATCTGCACGATAGAAAGCCAAACCGCTATCTTATGAAAGATTAAATTAGATAAAATAACCCTGTGATGAGTCGTTTCTACTCCAGTGAGTGCTGCTCCAAAGGCGGGTGATGTAGTGAATTTTTTTTCTTGCCTGACAACTTACATTTCCATTTCAACCATTTAGTTTTGATCCAGGCAACACTTTCAAATGATGCATATGTGAACAAATCTCAAAGTGAATACAGATCCTGGATCGTGCTATAAAGCATTTGATCGCTCATATCCACAGCCTCCCTGCGTAGGACCCCAGACCTGCTCCTAAATGATCAACACAAATAAATGCTGTGTCTTTGGATGAAGGTATCTGCTCAATGACGAAATAATAATTCATATATACAACATAATATGTGGTGTCCCACGAAGAAGCAGCCACGCAAATCTACATAGACGTACGCAATACTATAAACACATCCCGACTCGAAAATTAAACACACACACGCACATGCTCACACACGCACTCGTACACACACACACACACACACACACACACACACACACACACACAAACCTCCTCAGGAAGTTCTCTCTAAATAAACAAGAAGGCTGTATCCCACAGTGATATAATTAGGAAGCACCCGCCGAGCAGATTACCAACGCAACGGTAACCAGCGCTGACAGGTCCGTCTCTGTGACAGCACCGTAACGAGACCATATTTGAGGGGGAAAAAAACCCTCAGCTCTCACCCAGGAGACGAAGCGCTTAACCTGCTAACAGCCAGTCTCTCCCCCGACTCCCCGACGAAAGCCCTGCTCTGTCCCTCTCAGGTGGGGCTTACTAGCATGAGGCTGAAACTTTTGATTAACATTTGGGTTTTGTGTTGAGGGTCGTGGGTGTTGGTTTAGTTTTGGGCTCTATATGTATTCAGCGTGGCAATCTAACGTTTTTGTTGTGCTGTCTTCTTATCTCCCAGACACACTTTCTGCTTGAATCCCAATTTACACAGTAGTGGTGACACTGTCTTGTGTGGGCGTGTTTAGGAGCCATTATTATGGGGCTTCAAATTGGCCGCCCATTTGTTAATTGTGATTGTTTCTGTTATTCTTCTGAAACTGGTTGTTTATCTCATAACGTAGGCAGATTGAAATTTACATCATTCACAACAGTAACGTTAACTGTATTGTCTTTACAAAGACCACTCTTTTCAGAGATAAGTATAATGTTTCCGCCTTGTGATCTGCCTTGATTCCCTTCCAATATAAAAATCATACGTTGATATGTATACGCAAATACCTCATTGCACAAACAATGGATACAATAACTTCCGTTCATGTACACTATAACTTAATTTTCTGTTTGTGTTAGTGTCAATAATACAGCACAGACTTTAAATACATTCATTATTTTTAACCAAAATCTATATTCATAAGGTATTCATGAAATACAACTTTTTACTCTAATACATCAAATTTAAGGCTGGAACTGTCCACGTATGCTATACTTCCCCTTTCCCCTTCCGTTATGCCTGCCATTACTCAGAAGGTTATCACGACCTGTCTTTTTATTCAAATTTTGTCTCCCTCTACTTTTTGCAGAGTACAGCTAGTAAAGCTGAAACTTGACGGGTGACACACTCTGATCTGCAGTTGAGCTCTCGGGACCGTTCAAGGGCTCTCGTTAGCCGTGTTTCTCTCTCTCTCTCTCTCTCTCTCTCTCTCTCTCTTCTGTATCTCAAATGCAATGTGTGTTTAGCACCGTGACCTATCATTTTGGGCACATGCTGGTTACTTCCACTGCCACACACTCACAGTATGAAAACGTTCATAGAACCAGGTGTTGGTCCCAGCAAGGGATCACTCCAGAAATCCCCCCCCCCCCCCCCCCTTTTACCCCTGCCCTCCATCTCAAAAAGGGCTTCCAATTTGCTTCATTTGTTTATTATTCTCTTTCTGTGCCGACCAGGGGGTCGCATGGTTACGTGTGTGTGTGTTTTTCATTCTCCAGGTCCACATTGTCTGAGACACACTTCACCTGTTTTTTTTCTGCCATCACCGACTCACTTTTACTTCTTATCTTCAGGGACCAGGGATAAACCGTTTATCTGGTGCGACAGCTTCCACTGTCAAACATGCCAAATGAATATTTGTCTTTTCCCATGCCAGTTAATATTCAGACTCAGGATGATGGTGAGCTTTTAATTTGAAGACGTGTTTTCCTCTTGGCATTTATCAGAAAAGCTTACGAGGCCCGCCGGCTGGAGAGAGAGAAAGAGAGAGAGAGAGAGGGAGAGAGAGAATGAATGACAGAGAGACAGAGGGAGAGACATGAAAGAGAGGTGATGAATGAGAGAGAGAATACATTGGAGTCATTAACCGTGACACAGAACACCTTCCAGAGCCAGGGTTCATTATCTCAGCCACTCGCTGTGCTTTCGACTCCCTATCAGTGCTTCCTGGAAACCAGTATTTCTCGGTACGTTGAAGGGAAGCCAGGTAGCGGAGGGAAGGAGGGAAAGGTACTTAGGGGTTTACAATCACGCCAACACACTGAAGGGATTAGACAACAGCACACAAAAACACTAGCCAGCTTTATCTGCGCTAATGTCACAGGAATGAGCATTCACACAGCGCACACGCACACACTCTTCTCTCTCGCTCACAAACAGACGCACGCATGCACGCACAGATGCACACACATCATTTCTGAAAGAGAGAACAGTCTAATCCATTGCATTTTGAGTATCGTAGGAAAAACACAGATTTGACAATTCAAGCATATCTTGCCACTGACACCTCCTCCCCACCCACACAGCTTCGCCTGACTCCAATTCTCCACACTAATATCAACCCAAATGACTGTGTGTTGGTTTGAATGTGTGTTTGTCTTTCATGTTGTTTACGGTAATGGGTATCTTTAAAGACAAGTTTGCCAAGTTTCTAAATTTTCTAATGGACATCAGCAACTATTGGCATTGTGCTTTAGGCCAAGAACATCCTGTGCTCCTATATGCTGCTTGTTATCTTAAAGTCCTGTGATCCTATACGCTGCTTGTTATTTGAACATCCTAAGAAGAAAAAGCTGCGTCACGTTTTGACCTACACACCTTTCCCATCTAGTTTTGACTGTGTGTTTGGATTGTCGATGCCGTTAAAGTAGTAAACTATTATTAATGCCACTTTAACGGCACTGACAATCCAAAAACCCAGTCAAAACTAGATGGGAAAACTGTGTAGCTGTGATGGTAGAGGTTTACTTTAAGCTCAATTTATTTTTGATGTGCACGTGATGCAGCTTTTAATTATTCGCCAACCTCAGAGTTTGTTATGTACGATTATTCATAACCCAATGTTATTTCCCATAGACATTTGAACGAGGGAACCGGAGCCTCGGAGGTGGGACTTATTCTTCAGAGGTCTATACGGTGCTTGTCATTTTAACATCCTGTGCTCCTATACGCTGCTAGTTTTTTTTAACATCATGAGCTCCTAATTGCTTCTCATTATTTGAATAGTCCTGGTGCTCTTCAAATCGAAGTACTATCATTTTATGTTGGTTCTTCTAAAACTAATATTTTGCTGCGTGATATGTTCTGTTTTATGAATAAAGCAGAAGCTTGTGTTTTGCTGCTCTTCATAGTGAGGTCTCTCTTGAAAATTGGATTTTTAAATGGGACTAGCCTCAGTGGCCCTTTCAAATAAAGTTAACAAAACACAAAATACAACTTTTGAAAAACATCACCAAATGACTATTGGCACACTTTGGGTCTAAATGTGTTCCACCCTGTTAAACACAGTAAGATGTCGGATAAACAATCATGCAAAGATTCAAATATCCTTTCCAAATCAAGAAAGTAGGAAATGTATTGCAGCCTGTTTTGAATGATATGATGCAATACAACGTGATATAAACTGATGTGGCGTAGTTGATATCACAGTTTCAGGTCACACATGGGGCAATTTGTTCCTATGACAACGGTGTTGCACTCATCATCATGCTGTCTCTAGCTGAAATAAATTGTAGTTTATTTTTACCTCTTTGAGCTGATCTACCAAATCTTGTTATTAAGCATTAAAAGATGCATGCATGCAACCGTTCATGAATATTCAGTTAAATTTGTTGATTCATGTGAGCCTAGCCATAAGCCAATACTTGAAAACAAACGTAGCGTATGGTGAGCATTTGAAACACTCTGAAGACTGTAAAAGGGTGCTCATTACAATGACCGTCCCCTTATTCGGCATCCAGCAACCACATTTGCATGTGCAGGCCTGCTATGAGAGTGTCCATTAAGGACAAGAGAAAATAAACATAATATATCCAATATGTTATGCACCATGCACGCACAAGTACGCATACATCCACGACCGTGCATATGGATACAGAAAAACATGCATTCAGCCTACAGGCACAAGCACTCATGCATGCAGTTGCAGACACAAGCAAACACGTCAGACACACAAACACACATACACACACACACACACACACACACACACACACACACACACACACACACACACACACACACACACACACACAACACACCAAAACACCCCACACACATGAACACAATCACTCGCACACACACAGTGACAGCCGGTTCACCTTGTTTGATAACTCCTACAAAACGGCTGTCACCCTTAGTCAGTCATAGGCGAGCACGGACTCAGTGGAAGCTGATGGATCAATTTGCCACAGAAAGGCGGTGGCAGTCTTGAAATGTAATGGGCTTTGATGTAGACGCTGAGCTGCATTACACAGTCCAGCAGGAGCGACTGAAAACCCTTTCTGTCTGCCTGCTTCATATGCAGAGAACGTTGGCGGTGAAAAGCGTGGCCGTCGTGGTCCTGCCATGCACTCGGGCACGCGTGTGTGTGAGAGAGACACACATACATAAAAATATATGAATTTATACATTTTTACACATTGTATACATTTAGAGAGCGAGATGAAAGAGTTAACACTTACAGTTGTTTTCAATTGCTTGAACACTATAGACACATGCTTAGAGGCATGCAAAGTAACACAACTTGAAGTTTTTGTTACTATACCTTAAACACATGTAACCATTCCTTAAACAAAAGCGCTGCTTTGCACTTTAGTTGCTATTCTGCAACGCACTTGCTCCTTTCTGCAACACACTTGCTCCGGCACACTACACACTATTTCAAACATAAGACACTTAGTTCAAAAATGACATCTCAGTTTATCATTGGGAAATCACATCTATTCAAAATACTAAACACATTGGGTAATTGAAAATACTTAAATACACACCTCAATACACTTACTTACAAAACTGAACACCTAGCAGCCAGCTACAAAAAGGCCAAAGAGCAATTGTGCACGTCCCGAGGCAGCGCGGGGGAAATATATCATTGTGTGCCGCCATAAGCCTTCGAGGGTAACTGCACCATCATGCAAAAATAGGTCCCTACAATACCCAACATATCATCACACTTCTAGATGCACTTCATGATGCAGCTGAACAGGACAGATCAGAGAACCCCAGGTTTGATGTTGTCTGGAATAATGTTAATTTCCATCGGGCTGTTTTGGTCCGGAACTGGTACACCAACCATAAACAATTTGAAGTCGTATATTCACCATTTCTAAACCCTATAGAAGGTTTTTTTTCGGCTTCGGGATGTAGTTTATATGACCGCCAACCACATGCCATCATGCCTCTTCTGCAGGCAATGGAACAGGCCTACGGAGACATTAAGGTAAGGTCAATCCATGGATGGATTCGGTACACAAGGCACGGATCCATAAGCCCACCGACGCACAATTGCCATGTTTTTCTGTGTTTATGTACAGTACAGTTGTGTATTTTTGGTTAATTTTTGTTAAACTGAATTTACTGAACTGTAAAGTACTGTACTGCAATGTACAGTATTGAGTATTAAATTTTTTGGTTGTTGTGAAAACGTGCCTTCTGTGGAACAGAATAAAAACAGTGAATATGGAAGACTGCAGTGTTTTATATAAAGTAGACTAGTGTGTTTCTGCTGATCTGAAAATATATTCATATGATACAAGTGTGCATCATTTTGTCATCAGTGACATTTTGACAAAGGATTGTTAGGTTTCTATAGAAGAGTTTCAATTTGACATAGATGTGAATGGTATATGTCTTAGTGTTGTGTCTTATTTGCTTGTGTGTTGAGTTTTGACACAATGAGCCAAGTTTTGCAAAATGTGTTCAAGCAATTGAAAAAATTAAAATTAAAATTAAATTAAATATTTTCATTAAAATAAAATAATCCTTAGTAGCCGAATAATTCTTATCACATTCTGTAATATATATTATCATTGACCTGATATTTACATAGAGAAAAGTATTTACCACTTTTCCATTTTCTTCTGCATTTGGAGGACATACGATTAACACCAAGTCATCACATGGCTATGTGCTGACCCCTGGTGGCGGATGGCAAGTAGCATCTTCAGCGAACGTGAACCCGCGAGATCAGGATGGTCTCACGAGGCTATCCTGCATCCTCGAGCCGGACAGTACACCTTCCCACCTATTCCATGAGGCAGATGTATGTAGGCCTATCTGAAAACTACAGTCATGTACAATTACAGTCACATAACTATGCATCTTAATCTGTTAATATCCTACTTATTCTTTGTATTTGCTTTAGTTGTTTAATTTAAGGGCACACAACTAGGTGAACTTGACTATTTCTTCCTTCCTTTGGGCTCCCGAACTTCCCCTGTTGCTCGTGCTTCGTTGGTTTAGTCCAGTTAACCACCCAGCACGTTGCTTTATAGTCTGAAGTACTGTACTTGTATGTGTTTA
Organism: Pollachius pollachius; assembly: GCF_949987615.1. NCBI lineage: Eukaryota > Metazoa > Chordata > Actinopteri > Gadiformes > Gadidae > Pollachius > Pollachius pollachius. The sequence goes on along the minus strand of NC_136943.1, from coordinate 11,967,306 downwards.
AGAGGCTGGCATGAGGTCTTGCATTAATTGGAATGTCCTTCAAGACAGCGACAGGGATTCTCACAGGAGAAATGTCAAGGGCATGACGTGACGAGAAATTAACAACCTAAGTGTTGAACCATAGACCCATGGACCACATTTCAACACTCCCTCTCTGTACATCTTAAAGCCTTGGTGAGAATTTCTTTACCCCCTAGCTAGCGAGAGCGGAGTCCCTGTTCAGATTAAAAAGGGTCCTTGTTGGGATGTTTCCAAGCTGCTTTCTGATTTGAGGGGACCCATCTTCCAGGTCCAGTTGGCCTCTTACTCTGAAGTTCAGCCCGAGAAAGGCTTGCATCTTGAGGGTTGGAGTATACAAGAGTATTCAGAAGATCCTGCCCTTGGAAGACCTACCACCCCACCACTGGGTGGTCTTTCTGAACAGATAACCTTCTCCATGCTAAGGAGCAGTCACTCGGCGCTGTGCTGACCACTGTTGGCCAGGTTGGTAATATAATGCAATACCTTGCAGAGGTCAGTTATCTTACCTAATTATTTGAACTGTTAAGGAGGGTTGTGTGAGTGCTTCCAGCTAAGTTATAGTGAGCACTTTGAACGTCTCGTATAATATATTTATATCAATGGTATATCTTTGACAACCATATTATAGTGCACTTTTGCAGTAAGATACAATAACTAGAAAATGCATTTCCTGCAGAAAATGCGTTAGTGCAAAGTCAGGTTGAAAATATGTTTAAGAAAAGCCACATAGTTTAAGACGTAAAGAAATGTTAAATGTCCTAAATTTAAGGGATTGAACAGAGTCCAAATGGAGTAAACAATGTAAGCATGCACACCATTTAAAAAATGTTAAATGTCGAGAAACAAAGTGAAGAATTAAACAAATAGCTAATGTGATCAAGTTTGAATACATTTGAGATAAAAATATAGAATAGCTATACATCTACCCCATAAACATTTACCCTCGCATTACCAGTCTGAAATATAACACATAACAGCAAGAAAACACACAACAGCCACTATGGTCATCATTCTATACAGTTTTGTCGTTAATTTCTGACAGGACACCAACACCAAGCCTTGGGAGAAGGCTCAGGCCCTTTGTCTGCCTGGCTGCCTCCGACAACAGACAGGCCTACCAGCAGCTACCGCCCGGCCGGAAGAGGAGGAGGAGGAGGAGAAACCTTTGGATGACCCTTCAATGCGCAAACCCTTTGAACGCATGATGGCCTGGGCAGAACCCAAGGCCCTCATCGCGATCGACGCCCCCCTGAACATGATGACCAAACAAGCTTATCATCGAGGCTTGGGCTGGGCGATTAATCGAATTTCGATCTTGATTTCGATTTTAACGTCATTTAACGTGATCACAAAACTCATATTTTTCGATTTTCTAAGAGTTTTCAATTTTCTTTTTTTTTTTTGTATTTTTGTATTTTTTTTTATGTTTTATAGAAAATGCAGAACAGCTGGATACATATCTGTAAATTATTTTAGATTTGAACATTTTCTTTTTGACCATTTTGTGTACTTTTTTAAGCCGAAATTTCAAAGTTCTCAGTTACTAAGTGTTTTTGGGAGAGACATGCTGAATAAATGCATCATGTTTTCAAACTCAAAAATAATCGTTTGAATAATCGTGATTTCAATATTGACCAAAATAACCGTGATTGGGATTTTTTCCATAATCGAGCAGCCCTAATCGAGGCTAAACCTTCCTCAGGGGAAGGTTCGCCAAGTGGCTGAACGTTAGGGGGAAGGGGCGCCTTTCCAGAGTGGCTGCCCTGTTCCGGTGCGGGTCGGATGTACAGTTAAAAAAACTAAAAATAACCCAAAAAATAATAATTCAAAAAAACTAAAAGCTAAATAAATTGTATATGGCACCCATGTACAGACAAAGTATGTAGCCTACGTCAACCATCTGATGGGACCCAACCAATTCCACATCGATTTGACATCACGCAAGAGTGAAACCTCAGCTTTGTCCGAGCCCAGGTGAATTTAAACAAAGTAGTCAAGCATCTGATGGGACCCAAATAAGTCCTCATCGATGTGACTTCACCCTAAGTGAGTATGTGTGCAATGCTTTGTTTAAATTCACCTGCGCTGGGAGCAAGCTGGGGTTTCACACCAGTTTAATGTCACATCGATGTTTGACGGGCATACTTTGTTGCAATTCACCTGGGCCCAAATCGCAATTCATGGCAATCCAAAAATAAAAATAAAATCTGCTTAACTCATATTTTAACTACTGTGTGGTGACAGGGTTAGATACATGTTAGGGATAGTTACATATTTATATCATAAAACATGTTTTATCTTTATTAAATGTATACAAAATATTAGAGTAAGCATTGTTGATTTTATTCTAATAGACAATATGTAAGTAACATTTAGGGGATGGGGATAGGGGATTTTTTTTAATTGAACATACAATATCTCATTATTCCTATGCAAAATAAATCAACTCTAAAATGTTGACCTATAAGAGGCTAGTCAATAGTCCAAAGGGAAAGCCATTTTCTTTATATGTTTGTTGAATAGTTCATATTTCACATGAAATGTGCCCTTGTTCCTATTGACCAAGCTTGAACTATCCTGTTGACTTACCTTTTTTAAATAAAGCTTTGCTCATCTCTTTAGAACCAAATACTTTGGTGACTTGTTAAAGCTAAATACTCTGTCTACACCCATCAGAAGCTGGTGTCCCTGGAAATAAAATAATGAAAGCATTTCAAGCGATCAGCCTTTGTTTTATTTGATGATCAAGTGCAGTACAACTCACTCGTAAAATAAATGTTGCAAGTATGCAATGTCTTTATACGCATTTCTCAAAATGCATTGGATATCCACTGTCACACGCAATGACAATCTTTTTGGCAAAACTGGGGGGCAAAACCCGGTACTGGCAATTTGGCTGTCTGGGTCGGTTCTCTGGAAGACCACGGTAGTTGAGTTTACAGTCGACAAAAGTGAATGGGTTGTTACTAGTGGTTAAACCCCAAGCACCTGTACAGACTGCAAGGATTTGGTTGAGAGTAGTAGTGATGAAGGTGTTGGTCCATTTACAGAGACCGGTATACGTCTCTGAGATATTTCTGAGACGTATGACAGAATCACAGTCAGAAGCTCTCATCCCCGGGTTGTGATGTTGGTTTTTGAACTTGTTGTACCTCATCGATTGGCCAGGATTGAGCGCTGTGGTCGAGTAGACTATCAGCAGGAGAATACCCACATGAAGGCTCTTCATCATTCTTTGGTTGTGGAAGCTTAAGAACAAATTTGTGATCACATTTTTAAAACAGACAATTGTTTTTTTAAAACAGACAACAGTTTCCAGATTAAAAAATAAAAATAGTGTTAACAGATTAATAAATTCTGGTTTAAATAATATTCAGTTGCTGTTATCAGTGGTTATACCGCCTCTCTGTAAACTGCATGCACTTTTACAATGCAGACAAAAAAACAGCCAAAAAAAAAAAGGGATGGGGGGACAGGATAAATACCTTTTTGTTAAATGCTAAATAATCCTCTTGAGAAACCCACTGCTGAAAATGAAAGTTAGATAAAAACATTTAGTTTACATAAGACATTTATTTAGTTGTATTCATTGGAGGAATGTAATTACCTGTTCTGTGTGCAGTGCTGAGGAGAAACTAAAGATTGGCACTGTATCATCTTTATATTGAAGCTGTGAGTCAGAACTTTGATACCTTTTGAACTTTGATACCTACGTTTGTCTGGTAAACACGATGGGGAAAGGGAAAATGGCTGGTTGGCTAAGGGGGAAACCAGGAATTGTTGGAATACATTGATGATATCATGATTTGGACTGTTCTACTTGCGTCGAATTAACAGGATATGTATGTGAAGATTTATTTTAAGAAACACACATGGCAACAGACACAAATCAAGGGGAGGCAACATATTAGTTATGATCTCACAAAATATTTGTTTGTTTTATTTCTGCCACCAGGATTCCTGTAAATCATGCAAGTTTGTTTTTACTTACTTTAAGGTCCAGGTCACATTTCAAATCAAAGATTAACTACTTTATCAATATACATGGTGAATTGAATTGCCTATCATTTGTAAATTGCATTAACTGGTTTTACCAGACACTAGCAACAATGCAAGAAAGGACTATTGGTAATGAAACTATTGTTTTTAAAAAAATATTAAATATGTATTATGTTTGAACATAGATTTCTAATGATATTATGGCAAATATTTTCTTTGCATGAATAACAAAATGTTATATTCAGTTCTGGTGCTTATGTCACATTCAGCCATGACAAGAACTAAAAAAGGTATAAAAAAGAAAGTCAAACAACCAACAAAAAATATATACCAAATGATAGAACAAACACAACTACTCCTAAGATCAATACACAATTCACGTTATCTTCGCCATGCCCTTCCTACATACAAATCTGCCATAATTGATGTATGCTATGCTTTAATATCATATAATATCTTATTACATTATAAGCATATATTATAAGTGTACTGTTGAAACCAGTTTCAACAGCACACTCGATATATACTTTTAAATTGTGTCAAAGCATACTAATCTGTATAGCCAGGTTAATGGGGTTATAGGATTTAGGTTATTTGATGCAAACACTGATGCAAAAAGAATAATAGAAAACTCTAGCATGGGTACTTCCAGGGATTTGTTTCCCCGTCCTACAACAGATTACCAAACGTCTTAGAGTATCCAAATGACATGACATGGTCTGAAATCTTCATCATCTTGTGTTGGTTTATAGATGTATATGCATATCATCGTGTGCACACATAAACAACAGCAGATGGTGGAAGAAGTTCCAAAAATCCATACTAGGGTAAAAGTACAGATATCTTCCCAGAAAATAATCTGGCAATGCTGCTAGAACTTCCTCACACTAGCCTCACCACCGAATCTGGCAACACTGCTAGAATGTCCTCACACACACCAGCCTCAACGAGACCAACTGAAAAAATACGAAGCCGGTATGAAATAAAACTGTTAAACAGTGATTCTGAAAAAAATATATAAATGATATCGAAATTCTGTTCATATTATTGAAGATACAAGAGTTTTGATTGTTAAACGTTTGAACAAAGGTTTAACTTGGCCATTTTGAAATGGCCAAGTTACTAAGTCTGAAGTAGTTGAAATGTCAGAGAATGGGCGGACGGCTCCACTGTCCTCCCATTGACTTCCATTGTAAAAAATTATATTTTTAAAGTAGAATATCTTAAGTAAAAAAAAAAAAATCTGAAAGGATTCCAACCTAATCTGAACATTTTAAAGTTATGCAAACATTTTTGAAGGTGATAGGTCACAAATCTGTAGAGAATAATAAAGAAGAAAAAATAATACAACTTAAGAATAGTTGAGCGCTGCATGCAGCACTCAATTAATTACAATTCTAATTATAAAACATAAAAAATAAGATTCTCAATTATTATTATTTTTCTTTATTACATTCAAATTTTTGACATTGTACAGGGATAACAGATACAAAAAAAAGCAGCAACAAAATTAACAAATAAACAACTATTACAAATATCCACCTTATTTATCATTGTCATCTTAGGAAGGCTAAATATGACGAACATAGCTCAGTGGCTCAGAATGGCTCAGTCACACAGACTAATAAATGCAAGGGTTCCCCCTGTTGTGTCTGAATGACTTTGACTCCCTGTTCACTGACATGTGTTGGGAGTCCAACTTACTAAACCACAGCCAACAGACCGCCAGCACTTACACAAGAAATCCACCATGTGTTCCAATGCTGGACTCAATCTATTCTTCACTTTATTCCAAATACATTGATGTTTTTGCGTATCACCTTTGATTAGTCTCACATCCCTGACACCACACCAATTTGATGTTATTATATAATCTAGACGTTTGAAAGCTCAAAATTAGTAACACAAGTCGATATGGGTTCGCTTGGCTCACATTACACGGTAGGGATATGAGGGAAAATTATTTTAAGTAAGTATTTGGAAAGGTATTAAAAAGTTTAAATTTAAATAATGAACATAAATGTTTCTAGTAATATTTAGCATCAGCAAAACCCCTTACCATCTATGATTAAACTAGACACTGTTCAGTGGAAAAAACTCTTACTCTGTTTCACCTGCACACAGGACTGCAATTACTTTTTACCAAAAGTGATGTTTGCATTATTTGAAAGGGTTTGACTAAGAGAGTGACATATGGACAAGTCCATTTCAAAGCACAGAACAAGTACAAAAAGACAGTTACGTGAAAATTGCTTTTCACTGTGCAAAAATAGAGCTCTTCTGGAGAATGATTGAAGTCACCACAGCCATGAGAATATGTGCGTTTTATGGGCCCAAACTCCAAAGGCCTGTTCCCCGTCTTGAAGGGAGACCCCAAGTGAACCTGTGTTGACTATGTAAGAGCGTCAATCCCTTTTATGACTTGGGTTATATCCTTGCAATGGCAGCCAATGGTTACGTGACAAGTAATTCAAGCGGTTATATACGGTTGATAAAAGAGGGCTTTGGCTGTAATTGTTTAAAGTAAAAGATGCCTTCCATGGCTTCTCCATTGATCAATGAATAAAAGCAATACCATGTCCATCAGCCAACTCTGATGTTGGCTTTGAACTAAGACAATAGTGTGTTAGGTTTGCCAATGTTGAGTATTTACGATGCAGCTCCGACTACTATTTTGAATTGGAGCTGCGTGTACACACACACACACACACACACACACACACACACATATTTTGAACCAAACACTGTTACATGATAATGCTCATAAACAATATCATATAAATAGTTAGGTGAACATAAGGAATATATGGCACATATATTGTAAAAAAAAAAAGAAAAGGTTATCAAACACGAGTTGTTAGCCAGTCCCCACTGTTTTTCTTCAGACAGTGTCGGTTCACCACTCCATAATATAACCTAGCCAAAAGCTTGTCTAACACACTGCTTTAAGTAGCCGTACATAAGATAAATAATGAAAATAATCAAATAAGTAGCATGTCAATCTAAAGAAGCTCCCACCCATGTCTTTCAGCCGTCATTAGATTCAATTTGGTAGCCTAGATTTGGTTGACATAAAATATCAACCATAGTAAGCATATGCGTACACATTGGGTGTAAGTACATCATTCAGTGCCTTAAAATTCACAACATATAATAATGCATTTAGTCATCTCTTTGTCTTCAACCTGTTGCAGCACATGCACTGGTTTTACACGATTCACCTCGGATAGGCTGAAATATGTTTTAAAAAAACATTTCACCCAGTTCGCCATCAGGCATTTATATGAGATAGCATGAAAAGGGCTGAACTGGGACAAAAACAAAAACAAAAAAAAAAAAACAGCCCTGGCATCTGGCCTAGACCGGCCCAGCCCAAGGTAGACCGGTCCAGGCCAAATGCCAGGGCTGTTTTTTTCTTCCTCTGCACATGTTTTTTGATGCACCCGCAGAGCGTGCCTGGAGGATCCTGTCCCTGTTAAGTTCTTCAGCACTCGTGTCCCACTTTGCTGAAGTTTGCAGCAAACATATCAGTCAGTTTGGCAAATTTGGCAGCATCTGTCTGAAGAGCATGTCTTTTTTTGGCCAGCAATTACCCACACCCCTCTCACGTATGGTCTTATATCCAGGGCTGCCAGGAAACCTTGGAGTGAGCTTTAAGGGTAGTAGGGCAACCGTTGGGGTCGCAACAGAACGCTGAAGGAATTTATGTTTTCATTTCTGTACTTGAAGTAAAACATAATTATTTACAGCCGTTCCCAAGATTCTTAACCACTAATTCTTAACTCACCCCGACCATAAAAAAATGAACATAGAAATTAAGCAGTTTTTGGCCAACAGAGGGATGACCAACCTGGTGGATGATCAGCGCTCACCACTAGCCCTGGGACTTTTGGAGCTAGACCGAACCTGAACCGGCCACGGCCCCACAGAACAGTGTTGGCTTTGCAGTTGGTGATCCTTGATCAACTAAGATTTGAATCACTGCATGTGCTCTCGGACTCGGGAGATTCATGTTGATCGAAATAAAACACGATTTTACAAATGTTCTGGTTATGGATTCATCAATGAATCCATAAAAGTAGAATTTGACCAATATTTATTTCTTATATGTTTTTATCAGGCGGGGGGGGGGGGGGGGGCATAAATATCATAGCACTGTGCCCTTAATGACCTACTTACACCACAGTCAACCTGCCATGTCTTAAAATGAGGATGAAAAGCAACAGACCTGGTCCGCCTTATTTAGGCAGCGTCCAAAACGACTGTGGGCCGATGGGAGAACTAGGAGGGCTACGGCATGGCTGCGCTGTTACGTTGAGGCCGCTGCCGTGCTCCGTCTGCGTACGGCCATGGTAAAATCACAAAGCCTTCTCCAGCAAAGCCTGGCCCCGCTCGTTGTACGAAAAAAACAAAAAAAAAACATGATGTGACCCTTGGCCGGGTCGGCCTGTAATGGTGTTAAGGGGCCGTGTGGACAACAAAATATATTTAAAAAATGATACGTTTAAGTGCCCGGTATGCCCATTGGCCAGTCCAGCCCTGAGCGTGAATCATCATGAAATATAACACTTACAATTGTGCTTACTGTATTAAAAAAATATCAGGTTTTTGTTGTGCTCTTACTTTCCATCCACTCTTAATGATCGCAACAGGCACATTAGATCTACTTATTCATCCAGTTGTCATTGGGGGATGTGAAAGTTACTTATTTGATGACAAACTGTTAAAAGACAAAGAAGATGGGTAATAAAGGCAGTGTCCCTCATACTGCTCTGCACTTGGTCTGCATAAGAACTGTGTGATGGGGCGTAGTCTATTTGCCATCATATTATGGCTTTATGGAACAACGCCCCCTAGTGGCATTCCCAAACTATTGATTAAATGGAGCTAGTATCCATGAACATCCACTTTTTTACCATGAATGCCAGATGAAGCAAACATGTCTTTGGTCTATATATCAATATCTATTTGTTCAGGGCAACTACAATGGGCTGCTCTATTACAAAAAAAAAAGTGTGTCCTGTGCCAAAATTATAAATCAAACATTAAAATATATGTAGAATAGCGTTTTCTAAATATCTCAACTAAACAAAATGATCAAGCTAATCCTAAACCTTGACTCACCACATAAACAAACAAGTCCCTATATCCATGTTATTTTGCGTGTGAAAGTCCACAAATAAAAGTATCTGTAGCCCAGCATTGCACTGTGGTGCATCTAGCTAGCAAAATGCATCGGTGTGAGAATGTCCAAAAGAGTAATACTTCAAAAAATAAATGAGGAAATTAGCATATTTAACCTGGCATCTTATAGCTCTCCGACCATGTGGCGGCGGGCCCTGCTAGCTCTGGGAGAAGTACTCGAGTGCGCGGCGCAGATGTCCTAGGCGGTCTTTGAGGGCGGGGAGGGACAGGATGGTTGTCTGGTAGGCAGAGTCCAGCTGGAGCACCGACAGAACCCACCAGCACCAGGCCGGCCCGTCTGAAGACGTCTGGGTGGTAGGAGAGGAAAAGCAGACCTTTACATTTTTTGTCTTTCTCATTTATTTTGTGATCCTGTACTTTCTGCTGTGAGTCTGTTACCCCCTTTCCGCCTTGGATTAATTAACAACAAGTGAATAGTGGGGAAAAGCCCCCGAGACCGAAAGTCAAGGAGGCTATTCCTCACTATTCACGGAGCCTGAGGTGAATAATTGTTTTAGTATATACTACACTCCAAAAATAAACAAGATAACCCATTTTCCGGGATTTTTTATTTTTTTATTAGAGCAAAAGCGTGACATTTCATCAATGAAAAGAATATCTAGAGTTTGAGATCTCAATCATGGGATATTGCCCATTATCCCGAGATAGCGAACCAATCATATTGCGCCATCTTAGGAGGTTCACGTGTAGCATATACTAATCAAGTATATATCACCTTACCTTATCGTCTTTTTTCATAAATCGAAGGACGTTTGAACGGCATCCGAGTCACAATTACAACTGTACAACAATAATTTGTTTGTTTGCTATCCAGAGAGTTTTGGTATGTCCAAGACTTTAAGGGTTCTGATAAGTTTACACTTTTGATGGCATGAAAAAAATTCCGGTCCAGCAGTAAATTAATGTGGCTCTGTACTAAAATTATACAATTTGAAAAATGATATCAGTCAAAAGTTCCACATTTTGACTTCTTTACAACACTGCATAACCACACTATAAAAGGCTTTAATAAGCTCTCATTCCTTCCGGTGGAAGTACTCACTGACGTCTTATGGTACTTGTAATGTACTGATACTAGAAATAGTGAATTCTAAACACATATCGTCTGTATGACCGTCCTTAGGGACCGCTGTAAGGTCCTGACAGGTTAGTAAAAACATAAGGCTACACTGGCTCCCTCACCTGGATGTTGTCCTCCTTCTCGGGCATGGCCCCGTACTGCGCGTTGATGCGCTCCCGGATGTGTTCGCCGATGCCCTGGTACCACTTCAGGGCCTCCTGGTAAACGTCGTCATGGAGACCCTGCAGCAGATCCAGCTCGGGCCCTTCCACCTGGAGGTCAGGTGCCGACAGCAGGAGCAAAGGGGAAGGGAAGGGGGAGAAGGTTAGTACGACAGTACGGGTTAGCCTCGTCGCAACTTTAGTCCCGCCATTGTGTGGCTTTGTGATGCAGACATGCAGCCGGCACCAAACAGAAAGAGGGGGTTATGGATAGAGATCAAGAAAGTTAGAAGAGTGTACTTGGTCATGCAACGATCTTACATAACATTTGTTGCCCGATTAGGGATTGTATGCTTCGATTGTTCTCAGTCTTGCCTTTAAGTTCTTTGAATTAAAGCATCTGATAAATGACCAGCTTGTGAATTCAAAAATCATTTGGGTTTGCACACACACAAGGATAGCCAGCGAGTCTTGTATGACTCAATGCTCTCTTCAACAAGACATCTGCGCGCGACACTGTGTGTGTGTGTGTGTGTGTGTGTGTGTGTGTGTGTGTGTGTGTGTGTGTGTGTGTGTGTGTGTGTGTGTGTGTGTGTGTGTGTGTGTGTGTGTGTGTGTGTGTGCGTGCGTGTGTTTCCCAAAGTGAAGGCTGCAGCCTTGCTAGAACACTTCCTTGCTAGTCGCGTCCTATGGAGATGAGGCTAGGGTGCTGCCTAGTGTTTGTGTTAAATATTTTAATATTTTAATTGTTGAAATTGTTATTGGCGACAGTAGTTTGTTTTAACACCACCTACTTACATATTAAAACAAATCAATCAATCCAAAATATAGCCTATCATTACTTTTCAAAAACCTTTGAAAGGAATCGCACAGGTTATTTTTTTGCATTTACATGATCAATCTATAAAAAGCAATACGGCACAAAATATTTCTGAAGACGTTCAAATAGCTTCACTTGTGTAAAGCAATGTGTATTACTTTCTAAAAGCAATATTTAAATATCCCAAGCAGCGTGTGAACGCAAAGGATTGTGGCTATTTTGGCTTGTTGAGGATCCATCGATGCATCCTTGAAAAATCTCGGAATTCTCAAAAATAAAGGACGTGAAAATGGCGCGAATTTCCAAGTGTTCTCAACATTGGAACAGTGCTTGTCGGTGATATATGACGTAGCGTCCTTAAAAGGGCAGCTGTTCAGCATGCTCCCTTCACGTGTTACCTAATTACCAGCCGGTTATTATTAAGTGCGTAGAGATTTTTGATATAGGAGTGGCTGGAGTGCAAAGAGATGTCAAGGCACTGGCAGTAGAAATTTTGTTCTATCATTTCTCTCAAGTCAGTTCCTCTTTTCAAATTAATACACACAGATCAAAGGCAGCGAAAAAAGGAGTGTGACCAATTTGGTAGGGTGCCACCAAATGAAGAATGAAGTTAGTTAGTGTGTGTGTGTGTGTGTGTGTGTGTGTGTGTGTGTGTGTGTGTGTGTGTGTGTGTGTGTGTGTGTGTGTGTGTGTGTGTGTGTGTGTGTGTGTGTGTGTGTGTGTGTGTGTGTGTGTGTGTCTGTGTGTGTGTGTGTGTGTGTGTTTGTGTGTGTGTGTGTGTGTGTGTGGAGCCCGCGTAGTGTGTGGCTTGAGAGAGCTAGAGGGAGTGTGAGTGTGTCTCTGACCTTGACGTCCTCCAGGTACTCTATGTCGGCCGTCTGGTAGCCATCTCTCTGGCCCCTCTTCAGCACCGTGAAGCGGCTCACGCCCAGCGCGTCCACGAAAGAGCGGCCGTCAGGGAGCAGCTTCAGGGCATGGATCTCCAGGATGCAGCCGTGGTCCGCGAACCTGCAGCCGACACAGCACATGTTTGTACCTCAAAGACACAGTGCATGTCCTCCACCAACAACCTGATGGCAGTCAGTCAATGAGGCTGAAAATGTTTTCCATCTACACACACATTTCACTGTGTTCATTACACGTCAACACTCCCCTCCTTTGCATGTAACAGACAAATGTGACCTGCCAATCTAAGCACACCAATGCGAAAAACAAATATAATATAATCCACCAATATCTATAATCTATCTCTAAACTGATAACTGAAGGATAATATCCTTGACGGCTGTATATTTGTGAAGATTGTTATCTGCTATCTACATAATCTATCTATTAATTAAGGTATTATAAAAAGTGTGTAGAGATGTAGAGAGAGAGAGAGAGAGAGATGTAGAGAGAGAGAGAGAGAGACAGAGAAAGAGAAAGAGAAAGAGAAAGAGAAAGAGAGAGAGAGAATTACCCCTTGCTGTGGTCATAGCTGCACATGCCAAACTTCTTGGTGCCCGTCTCCATGCAGCGGCGCATCATCAGCCGGTAGCGCGGCTCGAAGATGTGCAGCGGGCAGCGCACGCCGGGGTAGGCCACCGTGCACACGAAGATGGGGATGTCCTTGGTGAGACTGGAGCGCACGAGAGAGATGGAGAGGAGGAGGGGGACAAAGGAGAAGGAGGAGAACAGAGTTATAAAACAGGAGGCAATGCAATATTGAATATTAATTTGTAGTTGTAATTTGATTCTTTGACCTTTTTGGTTGCATCGTCATTGTTGAATACGTTTGCTGTGAGTCACTTTGAATTAAGTGTCTGCTAAATAAATGTAATGTAATGTCGTATTGAATACGTCAATACATTTCTATCACTATTGAATACACCTTTTATACAGAAGCAAATTACCTTTGAGACCAATGATTATTTTATTGTATACTATAAAATCATGGGTGGATAAAATGCCCAATTTCAACTCATGCACAAATTAAAACAAATTGCCAAATGGAAATTGTCCTCCGAACAAAGTTATATTCACAGCTACCGGGAAAGCACGAGTTTAGGGTGAGCATTGTAGTTGATGGTGCGATGTTGTCTAATGAACATTTAACATTTACGAAACCACAACATTGCCACCTCACTTTTACCTGTGAGAGCAAACCCTCAATGTGTTCTGGTGGGGATATGACATGTGTTTGTATCAAAGGTCGGGGTGGGGTCCTACTTGGAAAGTTCAGCCAGTTCTGCGTCGTCGATGCGTTTCCTCTCAGCCAGCTGGGAGGGGAAGAGGTGCGTCATGATGTCCTGGAGCAGCACCGTGCTGCTGAACTTCCTCTCCTCAAAATACTGCAAACATTGGGAACGCACAGACGAGGTATGAGCTCTTCTAATGGAGACTGGGATCTGAATAATAAGTGAAGTATTGATAGAATGATTGAAATGTTGTATATAATATGATATGAGAATGGTGGGCCCCTCAAGAGGGACTTTTATGAAGTTATTAATATATAGTAGCCCTTTACATAAAAGGTGTGTGAAATCAATGTTTCACTGTCTTGAGCTTCATCTTAATTTTTAGGAGGTCCTCACTCACACCCCTTTTACATTTTGTACTAATCTCATAATATACTGTATTGATTATACTTAGCCAGTGTTGGGAACGTTACTTTAAAAAAGTAATTAGTTATAGTTGCTCACTACTTGTTCCAAAAAGTAACTGAGTTACTAACAGAATTACTCTATAATAAAAGTAACTAGTTACGAGGGAAAGTAACTATTTGCGTGTGTTAAATGTGTTAAATGGTTGAACTGCCCATTCAAGGCCCTAATATGCTTCCAACTGAGGCCCCGTCCACACTAACCCTAACGCCGTTATTTTAAACGGTGTTATTACCAACACTGTACTTAGCTGGGACTTGAAACACCTGCATATGATATAGGAGGATGAAAAAGAAGAACCAACAAGAGCATGAGGAGGGGTCACCTCTTGCAGGGGCTGCTTGCAGAGAGGACAGCGGAGGTTGTGGTCCAGACTCCTCTTCACACAGTTCTTGCAGAAGGTGTGGCCGCAGGGGGTAGTGACTGGCTCGTGGAACAGCCTGAAGACCACATCGAGTTAACCATGGCACAGACACAATCAGCAAAATGTATGGACTGCTGAATAAGGAATAATGTACAGCGAGCCAGTCGGTATTAGGGTTAGGAAAAAAGCCCTGACAGGTTGATGCAGAAAAAATATATTTTGTTGATTTAAAAAATGATTTTATGCTTCCACAACCAACAAAAGAAATCGGTTCGATTCTACAGTTGGAACTGCGTCCATAGCAACGCTCTGTTATTCCTAGAAGAAGACTGATGTTCAGAAATAACAGACAGTAGAGTTACATAATTGACCAATCAGAAAAAAGTATTAACAAAAGCCACTTCTAACCACGCGAGTGTGATCTAGTGTGACCTCTGGTGAACCGACCTGATGCAGAGAGGACACTCAAAGTCGCTCACGGAGAGCACAGAAAAGCTCTTCTCTCGCCCTTTACCACGACAACCTGCACGGACACAACCACAACACTGAGTTTGAATACACACAACACAACCCAAAAAATACAATAACATAATAATGGAAATATTTCGTAATAGAAATTAAGCATGATATTTTAGTTTAAGTATAGGATTTGTACTTACTTAATATAGTTAAGTAAATACAAATTCAATTTGCAAATATATTATATATACACTTAACATACGTATACTGTCTGCATTTATAGTGCAGTGTTATTAAGGCTAGATTTATTTGAGCCCAATAGTTATAGTGTGAGTCAATGTCACAATTGCTGAAATGCATTGTGATAACATAAGATGCCCATAACAAAGCAAAACATCATGTATGTAACTGATGATGATTATTCATAACTTTATTAAACTTTATTTGTGATCTCTGTTGTATTTGTCCGTTCTGCACGTTTGTCTTCCTTATGGCTGGTTCAGACTACACGACTCAGATATTCCTCCCCGATTTAACATGTCACACTATGCGATCACAAAGCCAGGAAAACCGGGCCTTGTCTCGTCAGAAGACTGGCCATACTACAAGATTTGAGGGTGCGATGCTCTAGAACAGAGGTCTTCAACAGGGGGTCCGCGACCCCTAGGGGGTCCGCAGAGGTACTGCAGGGGGGTCGCGAAAGTTTTGGTTGATTCAACATTTTTTTTATATTCCCCACACATTATTTTCGACTAATTGAAATGTCTATAATTACACATTAACATGAATCCAACACACTAGCCACGTTTACATGGACACTTTTGATCCGATTTCTAATCGGAATAGATCTATTACAATCATGCGATCCGAATGTACTATATATATGGCATTTACAAAAGTGTTAAGCGTACGTTCGTCTCTCGCGCACACTTGACACATCTGGACTGGCTGCGACATTTTTATGTATTTGATTTTAATGAAACCCCAGCAGGAGAGAGCTTTTCTCTGCCTGCTCCTTCAATTAAGAAGGACAGCACAGAGACGTCAGTTTCTCGTCCGGTCTTTATATCTACCCCCTCCTCCGCCGCAAACAATATGTATTTGGATGAGAGTGCGCAGCCAAGACTGTTGGGAGAGAGAGAGTGCTGATATGTAACGGATAATGTACAGAACACCGGCCATTATCGGGAAAATAAGCGATCAGCAGAGAAATAGTCCACCAAAGACGGTGACGTCGGTCAGCACCCGGACACGCTGGGGTTGATAAGTTACCGGACTACTTGCGGAGTGATAAGAAAGATACTAACAAACATCACAAATTTTCGTTTCCACATTTATGTTTTAAAAATGTCTATTTGAATAGCTTTTATGCATGTTTACATGCAATTGACAGACATTGTTGATCTTGGCAGGTATCAGTTTATTATGTTATGTTATGTTTATGAATGGCAGTGGCATGGCCACCCTACTCACTGTACCTTGCACATGTCTAAAATAAAAACATGAATATATGAACCTGTGTATTATTTGAATATCTTAGTATTGAATGCAAAATAACAAGGTTCATTTATGCATGGCACTATATCCAGTAGAACATAAAACACAATTTTATACAATATATAACTAGGGAGTCCCCCCTCCATCTCTCCATCAGTTTGGGGGTCCTTGGCCTGGAAAACGTTGAAGACCTCTGCTCTAGAATCTTTAGGCCCTGTCCACACTAACCCGGGTAAATATAAAAAACGAACATTCGCAATGAAAACAATCTCAGTCCACACTATCGTTTTCGTAATGTTTTGCATCCACGTTCCACACTGAAATGATTTTGATAAACAGTTGTAGTCATGGTTATTTGACTCCCATCATGCCTCTCTGTTTGCATCACAGGCGCGCGATCAGCTGTGATAGTTGCAGTTTATCAGCTGGCTAATCATTTTCACTGTTCACGATACACGCAGCATCAACGCAACAACAAAGTGTAAATAACAATGGATCCCGAGTTTCTATACTAGGCATTATGATGGCGGTCCTCTGCGAAGTGCAGTGAAGTCTAGCTAGTAGAGATGCGCGGATGAGCTGTAATGTCATCCCGATTTTGAGATGTGTGTTCCGCGTCCCGACCGGCTCGCTAAAATGTCCAACCACTATGAAATGTCCCCTGTTGTCAGCGAACATAGCCAACGTGGTCATTAACTAAAAGCCACATAGAAAGAATAAAGCATCCAGCATGATTTCAACAATGTGTGAGGGCATATGCAGCAGGGATGATCGCACAGTGGAATGCTTATGGAAAACCAGCGGACGAGTGCGGGGCGGAGATTTCAGAAGCAGGGAGATTATAGAAAAATATTATAATTTGTCAGTTTTCCATTTGTCTAGTCAATATGTTCACCTACTTATTATTTTTTATTTCAACCGCGACACGGCCGCAATTCCTCCAAGTATTACTTTTTTCCACGCAATCCACCCAACCCATAGATTCTCCACAGTGTCTGCGGGTATGACCGCCAACCATGCATCTCTACTAGTCTTTACTTTACTAGTTAGTTCTCTACTAGTTAGTAAACACTGCCTGTGAGCTTCAGCTGTTTGCGGGACTCCCTCCATGTCAACAATGCATACGTCATGCGATTCCTCCAAATTTCTGGCATGCCAAACTTTTGTAAAAATCGCAGATCGCAAGCTTGTCACATGACAAGACCTCGTCTCGTCCCCGACTTTTCAAAATCGTGTACGACTCGGAAATTTGTCTGCGATGAACGAATCGGGGCAAAATCGGGCTGAAATCATGTAGTCTGAACCAGCCAATTAGGATGAGGCATTGGAAGTGATTCAGGGATTTTCCTGGCGTATGTTGGCATTTTCAGTTTGAATGTTTCTACCTCTCCCCAGAGCATCGTCCTTCCTCATCATCATCATGGTGTCATCATCTTCATCAGGCGTTGGCAGGAAAGAGACAGCTTGGCAGAGACTAAGACAGCACTCTGTACCGCTGTCGGCCATCACCCTGGAACCCTGAGAACACACAAGGAGAAGCATTTCTTGAATAGGTTAAACCTTCACTAACATCATCTCCTTTCACTGTGGTCATCACTCATGTTCTAAAGCTGATTCTTTATATCCACAGACTTTGGAAAAATAGGATCCTACTTTTCGGTTTTGCTTATTTTCACTACAAAGTGTTTTTGTACTAGGTAGATGACCTTTGCCTTGTCATAAGAAGTTCACTGTACAGAATGAGCCATTAAATTGCACAATAAAACTTAAGGAAAATAACAACATTCACATTTCCCCTTTGACTTCCCTGTGCCGTTGGAGCCGTGTCTGGACTTGATTGATCAATAAAAAGTTATTCTTTGAGATTCAGAAAAACTTTTCGACAGAAGAAATGCCGTGTTCAGGACACACTGGTCGTACCACTAAGACCCTGGGGTGTATGTATCATATAAGCGCCACAACCCTCCTCATGCACCGTACCCGTGCCGTGGATCTCCTGTCGGTGCGCTGCCCGCGGCCCCCCGGCCCCCCATCCAAGTTCAGGGCCCCCTGGGAGCCTCCGGCTTCTTTCAGATACTCGGACAGAAAGGGCAGAATATGCTGCTGCTCTCCCGGCACCGTCACCCCCTCTGCTGTCAGTATCTGGGGGCGGAATGACATCATATAATTAATGACCACTGCAAATAATCCATCCTGAAGGATCTGTCCTGTTGTTTGTCACCCAGCCTTGAGGAAACATCCTGTGCAGGATGAATGTGACAACCCAATCCAAGCATAGCCATGTGAATGTTAAAATTGTAGGATGGTCTAAAATCAGGTGTCATGCTGTGAGTTGAGATAAGATACGTATATTTCTGAAAACAAGGACGTTTTCAGAAATATGCCATGTGAACCAGAGATGGATTTTTCCAGCACTATGTGGACATAGTCTTTGTTTGTGGATCTTATTGCAAAATAATTGTGCTACTCACTTTGTGGTTAATTGTGTTAAACCCGACATTCAACGATAGCGTTGTTTTAATCGTGTCAAGATGCAACGTCTAGACCTCAAGGATTGAATAACAAGTACGTTTGCCTAACACTATGGAACTCTTTTGGTGCCAAATGGAACTGGTGCCAGATGGAACTCCTTCCACCTCAGATGACCCGGCAATGAGCCTGTCAGTGCATAGTTATGTAACATTACTTGTTTTCTCACTCTGATACTGGTCACAGATGACACCCGCACCCACAGGGACAGACACACACACACACACACACACACACACACACACACACACACACACAGTGGGAAATGCACTCTTACAAATAGAACACACATTTGCAAGAGTCTTTCCATTTTGAAGGGACCATGTGGTGAGCTGGTGATCTCGGTTGGTTTGCTATATGGGTTCTCACCTTTCTAATCTGGCTCTTGGCGGGGCTAAAGTCAGCCCGGATCGTGAGGCAGTGGTGAAACTGGGCCAGAGCTTCAGTGGGATGGCCCATCTCCTGCAGTGTATTCCCTTTGAGAAAGAAGGCCTGGAGTATGTGGAAGAAAGCAGCATGAGACATAACAATTGATTTTGGAAATGAGTAATACATTCAATAAGAACCAAAATGAGTTCATATCTGTGTCGGTTAATGTTAAAACATAAATTCTAATCGTTTTTTTAGTTGTAGTCGCTAGTTCCACTGACCTGAGGTTAGCACATAAGTATTTTGTATGACTTTAGCAAAACAAACAATTATAAAGCTAGATCAAAGGCCGCGATACACACATAAAACAGGTTTGGATCAATTTATGCAACTGTGCGTCTCAGCTGGCAAATCATTAAGAGCAAATATTGAAGCATAACACTTTATTAAAAACAGTTTACCACATTATAAAAAGCATGCTAGGGAAGCTCAGATTCACACAGTCAGTACAATTCAGTACATGCACACATTTACATTGCCGCCATCATGATCAGTGTATTCAACAGAAGTTAGGTCAGTCAAAGAAATGACCAGTTTTATACTTATGATTTGATTTGCACCATTTAGAAAACTGGGGACAGACTTAATGCATACAAAGCAATGCCATGATGTGGTAAAAGTCTCTCACCTCAATCCAATTAGGGTGGAGGGAGCAGAGATCACTCAGGTCACTGAGAGCATCCGAGTAGCGTTTCAGCCCTGAATGTGCTTCTGCTCTGTACAGCTTGAAAGACAGATCTTCTGGAGCTAAAGTATTAGCTCCAGAGGGTGCATGCATAAGTTGCATGCACAGAGGAGACAAAGTTCATGTGAGCAGAGTGATTTTCAATGGTGTTTTGTAGGACACCCAACAATACGGTCACTGTGATAGCATGCCCTACAACTAAACCTAAGTTACCTAACCTAGGTTTGTGAGCAATCTTAAATGGTCTTTATTGTTTACTGGCTGAATTACTTATTGTTCTGTTGTTTGCCAAAGTTTTATATAACTTTACCTTTTCTATTGCAAGAGCTCAATTCTATGTTATCAAGACAGAGAGGGAGAAGTGTAGAGGAAAATATGAATGTTAGAAAGAAAACAACTGTTTGATCGCACACCTGATTCACTGTACATTGCTGCATCATCAGCAGGTCTATCTGTGCAATGTGCAATGTTTCCATTGCACAACAAAGAACCCCCCCATTGAACAATTGTGTTGACATTTCGTTCTGTTTATTTTTCCTAAAATATATATTCATGCTTGCTCATAAGGAGAGGCTATCACAGGCACGAGTTAATCATCAACAAAATCCAATTGCAATATTCAGCATCAGGAATTGGGTCTGCGTTACGTCTCCTCCCATTTGTCAACACCTGTCAATTATAGTTCATCCTGGGTTCTCCACGAGAGATCGCTGCCGTTGCTGTATCAGTAGTAGATTTTTTCAAATCCCAAGTGAAATTTCAACGTGTCTGCATTTGAAGAACCCAAGCAGTTGTATGTGGTACCACAAGTGGTATGCAGTATTTGCGGTTGCATTACGTGATTAGAGCAAGAACAGCGCGTTACACATTAATTGAGCCATCATCCCGTGTGTTACACAACATTTACCTGGATGTGCTTCCTTACCTAAATGCATAGCCTCGCCTGCGATCCTCAAAACCTCCGTGAATTCGTTGGCTCTAAGCTTCTCCTGGATGCAGCTCTTCATCCTCGTCTCTTGGGGGTAGCACTTTTCAACTACGCCGATCAACAACACGTTGTTTTTGGTGTTTTGTGTATCTCTTTGCTTAAGTCTGTCCTTGCATAAAGGGCATTTGGACGGGAGGTACCCGACGCATCTGCGACAAAGCGAGTGGCCGCAGGACAGGGTCGCAGGTTCACACAGGATCAGCTCACACACCGGGCAGTCCAGCAGGTCCATGGCTGTTTTAGATCACTCAACAAAAGCTCCGCCGCTTATATGAACTAATGCGTCAATGTGGGTTATAAGAAGGCAATGATTATTACAATGTAGTAGTCGACTTCGACATTGCACCGAGTCAAAACAAGTTATTTAACATAACACAGATGCAACTCATTATTAATATATATCCCATTGTCTGCCTAGCCTTCCGTTTGAGATACGCAGCTTTTTTGTTTACTAACCTCCACTCTTAGGTCCTGGCGCCCGAAAACTGGCCTTTGCCTTTTAGTCTAACTTTGGCTTTACTTGCAGATAAATGCATCGACGATATCCATTCCTGATCACACGGTGAGTCTCTGGTTATGTATGCGTTACAGCTGCCTCCACTGAGCAGAGTATAAAAACCCGAGCTCTCCTCCCCCCCACCTCGTTGTTCCGATCCACATGCACTCCACAAAGCACAAATGACAAAATACAGCTTAAGATTTGCTCTGTTAAATGGAAAGTCTGTTTGTTTATAGTACGCTAGAAATCTACCGACAACCCCAGGACTAGGTTAGATACTCTGTAACCATTACGTTACGTAAATAAAGGTCATGTGACACTAGAGTAGACGCTCTGATTGGACGAGTGCTCGGCGTACCACCCTGTTGTGAAACCAAAGACGGCAAGTTTCATAACTTCTTGTCTGGCCCTTATATATGCTGCATATACTGGCAAATGTAGAATAATGTGTGAATTAATAGCTGATTATATTGAAGATTAATATTATTTTTAAATTATCTAAAATTACTAAGTAGTCCTGCTGTCTTAGACATCCTAAAAAAAGGGATGTAAAAAAACTCACCAAATACAAATATTTAAATGGTGATCAGTGTCCTGGACGCTGGGAAAAATAACTCGAGTGTAATATTTTTTACAATTGTAGGTCACTAATATCAAAAACTGCTATGGGTTGTAATAATTGTGTTAACCTTTGTACCTGGTGTGTTAAAGTTTCTCTAAATAAACAGTTATTAAAGGGAATACATTTGTATATTTCAGCAATTTGTCTTGTTTAAATTGACAGGTCATGACTGCAGACCATGTCTCATTGTTTCAAGTCATTTGTCAAAGCATCATGTAATATGCCCTGCAATCCGAAAAAACAACTAAGCTGAACTGAGCCCTCTGGCCCCAAGCAAAATTCTCAAAACGCCTGCAGCTGACAATGAGAAAGCAAAAGGTTTGATAGGCAATATCTGGGAAAACACATAATGTGTAGGTCTTACATTGCACTTTATGACACAGGATTTAGAGCAGGCCAACCTTTGCAAACCATCATTAAGGATTCAATTAGATATTACATTGTTTCATTCCATGCTATTGTAGTCCGATAGGTGCATTAGATCAAGTTGTATTGAAGTTTTATGTTACAGAACAAAACTATGTTTTGAACCCCAAGGGGTATGAAGTGCAGCCCAACTAGTATAAACATTTTACTATGTGGCTGGTTTGCTTGTTATTCCGTATTGGAGGAAGAAAATCCTCCCAGTAGACCTATGACGGGACAATGCGTACAGTCGCCAATGTAAATGAAATGACACTGGTATACAACCACCCGCATTAGCTGGTTATATTTTAGGAGCTCTTTTATATTATCTGAAGGAGCTTGAACAGGAATGCCATCAATAAAAATCTGTTTAGCGTAAGTGTTCATTTACAAATGTACTTTTATTGGAGAGTTGCTGCCGGGACCTGGAACCACTTCACAGCCATAAAGAAATCTACTGAAATATCTCAAAATATTACAGTATGTTTTGGATGATAACTGGGTAACCGCTAATGTTATAAAAAGGAAAACACAGGAATAAAAACGGACAGGAAACAAATAATCCAAAGACTTAAATTCTATATACAGACGCCAACAAACAAAGGAAACAGCATTGCTCACACACAGCCAATCAACACAAGATTCAAGCAATCTCATCTATGATACTGCACATAGCAGCGTCTTTGTCCCACACTTTGTCCACCCTACAGCCTGTCGTTCTCTTGTCAAGCTGACTAGCTGCCATAGAACTCGCCCCGGCCTCTTCTACGTCCATAGGTTCTGATGCAAGTCTGGGCGCCTGGCCCGAGCCACTGACTATGACGGCTCCAGACCCGTTCTTTGCTCTCTCACCTACCCCGTTTGGGCCCTCAATTTGGGGCAAGTCATCGGGTAGAGATGCCAGGCAACCCTGGATCATCTCCACCACCCTCTCGAGGTGTTTCTGGAACCGCTCGGCCGTCTCCAGCCGCTGCCTCTTCTGCACCTCCATCATCACTCTCAGAGTCTCCCTGGCCTGGTGTGGTCGGTACTCGTTGATGAGGTGGTGCATGTGAACAAACAGCAGCTTAATGTCCTCCAGCTTCTCCTCCCGCTTCAAGCTGCCGGGACTCTTGATGAGGATGTCAAGCAGGTCCAGGAAGTTCACCAGTATGGACATGTTGAGCTTCTTCAACTCCCGCTTGTGGTCGAACTGCATGGGGTGGAGCCGCTCGATGCCTTGGCTCTCCAAGGGCCGGATGATGAGGTCATCGCATTGGAACTGGTTGCCGAACATCATATAGCTGTCCCTGATGGGCGGAGGGGGTTTGGGGGCCAGACCTTTGCGAATGTTTTCATCCGTGTACTCCTTTATATACTGCACCGGTGGTGGAGGCAGGGCACTCACCTGCTGTGGTTCACCCATGATGGTGACCTAAAATAACAATGTTGAAGATGTAACAGCAGTTTTTGGTTTGGTATTTTTATATTTATATTCCACTTAGTATTTTGTCCAAATCAAGACATAGGCTTAGCAAGGGGTAGTTCCTTACTGCAACTTCATTTCATCATCGTTTGGGTCCTATTCAAAATATTATACTCGTTCTCTTGTATAAATTACTTAAGTTATAACGCAGTCATATTTCAAAACGTAAAACATGTTATTGACTGAGGTCCAGACGACATACTTAATTTGCGACCTTCTAGCCTAACGTTAACTCTACCTTATAGAAAGAGCTTTAATGTGTTGCATAGCCGCCGGTTAGCATTAACCGACTACAGTACTACATTTTTATAACACAAACCGTTTACCTACAATGGCAACATATTTAAAAATAAAAAGTAGTAAGATTAAGGTTACTTGGATAACATTAAAATAAAATAATAGGAATTTACGTGTTTAATTAGCATTGGCTAGGTAGCCCCAATGTATCATTAGCCAGTAAACCTTAGCTTACCTGGGGCTAAAGTTGAACCAATGAGCCACTTCTTAGATATACGCAATCGTTCTTCAGCGTATCAACACAATATTAAACGAAAGTTCAACTCACCAATGAAACGAACCTCTAACCCTTAATTATAGGTTTAATTAACAGTATCCACGATTATGATCAAGCATTAGCAAGCTAACGCTGATTGAACAACATATGTCTGACGGATCATCTTCTTCGTTAGTTCATTGAGGGATTGCAAACCAACGTCCAAGGGGCATAGCGCCACCTACTAAACAAGTGTGTAACACCGGATCTTTATAACTACGTATTCATGTATTTAATTTATGTTTATATTATCTATATCTATATCTATATATATATATATAGATATATATATACACGGCTATTAAACGTCAAATATATATAATATCCTATTTACTGTACCTCATTTATTGATAAAATGACATATTGATCCTCCATCCTCTCCTCACTCGTCAAATCTCCCTGACCATATTTCTAAATATTTAACCCTAACCCTCTTAATAAACAGGTTCTATGTTTTATGCTACATTACACTGTGTACACCTACCATTATCCCTATTCCAAGCCAAGGATAAAGAACCAAACTAAACTTGTAGGATCAACCCTTAATCTAGTTGTTTTAAATTATTATCCCGCCTACTTTTACCTTTACTATTTAAAGGTATTTTTTTTTTTTTTTTTACTAATTTAAACTGATCTTTGGATGCAATATAAACTCCTTCCTTTTCTATCTCTATGCCGTCTACTATGCCATATCTCTAACCCTTTCCTTTTAACTATATCCATTCTCCTCTGCCATATGTTACCGAAAGGCTAACCATTTCCTTATTAAAACAATTCTGGAATCCATTCAGGAATATGTATTCCAATTCCCACATTGTTGTTTTCCTCTTTGGAACCATCTGTATAAACACCCATATAGATATACAAATTGGTCTTCATATATAAACTTGAGAAGCACATCTCATTTGTTTCCCAGTCGTTGTTCTTCTATAAGTATTCATGTCTCAATGCTAAAAGGGGGAGATTGTGCAAAATTAATATAATTTAATCCATATCCTTCCACGAGTTTTTCAATCATACATACTCCAAACAATAATTTATTCTTGACTTGGGCCTCCCATCCCCACATTCTCACAGACAATTGATTTCCTCTCAGATCTTAGGGGGTTTCCCCTGTCCTTGCCCCTATCCATAGCCTTAAAGCTCTCCTTCAGTCTTAGTAAAGTTGTTGAGAAGCTGCTCCATAAACAGTTCCATTCCATAGTCCATATCACCTTCCCCCATCGATTTTTGTTTTCTTTCTACTTGAAATTTCAATGTCAAATATTCTTCAAACTATGTTCCCAGATATTTACGTACTTCTACTCTCCATAAACGATCCATGTAACTTTAATTTAAGATTACCTATACAATTTAATTCTTTGTAAAAAATCATATAGCATTACCTGCTACCAGAACATTTAAACCCCCAATCCTAGGACCATTGCTTCTCCTCTGAATAGTCTTTTGAATATTATCAATTACATATGTGTTATTCTGACCTCAAGGCCAAATCGCCCCATCATCTACATACAAGATGACCTTATATACTGTATCTGACCAAGTCCATAAATGTCGTTATTCATTATGTAAAATAGGATTGCACTTCCCTTTGGAATACCGTTCTGTATCCTAGCCTCATCGGACATTTCACCTTCGACCTTTACCTTCAACTAATCTGTTTGAAAATCTATGAACTAGTAATTTATCCTTACACTAATTCCTATAATTTACTGACTAATCAAGTAATTATTACTATTAATTGAACATTGTCTGTTGCCTGTAATACTGTCCCCTTATTGTTACAAAACGTTTCATCGCATTCATTGCCTTTCTATGAAGGTAAATATAACTTCTTATAAAGACGGTATGTGTGTGTGTGTGTGTGTGTGCATGTGTGTGTGTGTGTGTGTGTGTGCACGTGTGTGACGCGTGTGTGTGTGTGTGTGTGTGTGTGTGTGTGTGTGTGTGTGTGTGTGTGTTTGTGTGTGTGTGTTTATGAGTGAGAATGTATGCGTGATAACCCGTGCAAGTGGGGTTGAGTGTTTACTGCATCTCCAGGATGTGGTTTTGAGAATGTATGCCGGAAACACAGCATTTATCATTGATATCACTGTTGTTGCTTTCTCCTTCTCATACCCTGTTTCTAACCTGCCCTCATTTATGTGTTCTCTTTTCCTTTTCGTTAGTAAAATACCACTTTACAATGGATGCCACGCTTATTTTAAAAGGGACCATGATCAAAAAGTCCCAGCAAAGGAGAAGGACATCTCCATGCAACTATAAGGAGAGATTGTTTATCTTAGACACTCGGTCCTTGAGCTATTTGGAACGGCGTCCTGGGGTATGTATAAATTCATACATTTTGTTTTACATTTGATCTCTGTTCAAACTGGATCTCATTGGATCTCTGCTTCAAAAAGAGCATGCCTGTGATAAAAGTTACTCTTTATTGTTTTAGAAAAAGCCTATTCTGAAAGGTTGTATTCAGCTGTCGAATATAAGGTGTGCAGAGATTGTATGCAGCAGTATTCCTATACCATGCAGCAATAAGTATCCCTTTCAGGTAAGTTAGCCCCATTATAATTTCTCAGAATACCACAAAATCGGTGTTTATGCAACACGCAAACAAAAAAAAACATGATGGGGTTGTGATCCTTACATGCCTCCACAGGTCTTCCATGACAACCTATACCTCTACATTTTTGCTCCAGACAACTACTGTCGCCAGAGATGGGTCAGGGCCCTCAAAGAGGGTAAGCAACGTTTGAGCTTCAGGGATAAGATCGAAGCTAGACATGCTCAAACAATGACATATCATGCTGCTCTACTGTGCCGTGGCACTCCACTCAACTGGAATTCTGTGTTCCCTGATGTAGAGATAAAACTTAATAACTTGGTTGTAAAATACCATCCAAATTTCTGGATGTACGGAAGATGGCAATGCTGCCATCAGACAGAGAAACTGGCCGCAGGGTGCAAGGAGTACAGTCCAGAGCCTAATGGTTTGTAATTAGAATTGTACTCATTTTTTTACAGTTTTTTTACCAGCTCTAGCTTTGATGAAGACAGTACTTTGAAATCAATAATATGTTAAATGCTATTCTCTATTGTCTATTAAGTGCTATTTATTTTGCTGTTGCCATAATAAATTGTCCACTTAAACCCTGGTGCTCAATATTACAAGGATATTAAACCAACAAAGTCTGATTCGGTCTCATGTCACTCTACAGGTACAAAGCTGCTTCCTGAGATACCGGAGTCCAATAATACAGATCGTCTGGTACACACTGTAGTTCTAAACCAATTTCCATCTAAAATGTGCTTTTCCTTTGTTATGAAATGTACTTAAAATACATTTTCTTTCCTTTCTTTCTTTCCTTTTCCTCCCTTCCTCCCTCCTTCTCTTTCTGTTCCCATCCCTCCCTTGAAGGGGTCTCCTGATAATGAAGGACAGGGGCTCGTCGTGGCGCTCCAGGACTACAATCCCCAAGGACAGAGTGACTTGCCTCTTAAGGCAGACCAGGAGTACACCGTGATCGACAGCTCGCACCCCGAATGGTGGATCATACAAGATAACATGGGGTAACCACTGAAAAAACGAAATCCCCATGTCCCTCCATTCGAAGCCCATCTTAACTGAGTGTGTTGTTTTCCCTGTCTCTGATAAGGCATAAAGGCTTTGTTCCCTGCATCTACATTGCTGAAAAGTCTGGCAGAAACTTTGACAGATTTGAGTGAGTTGAAGGACTTTCATTTCATTCATCTCTCAAACTAAATGGGAGAAATGAACAGCTTTACTTTAACCTGAGCATTTTTCTCCTAGCTGGTACAACAAAGACGTGACCCGACTGCAAGCAGAGGAGCTCCTGATGACCGAGGTAAAATAATTGTTAAATTGCAGGTTAGCCCACTGGTCCAAATAAACTGTGCCACATACATTGTGAAGTGAGAAAGACGTAAGTTGTCACCTGCTATGCAAGTGTGGCCTCTTTTGCACAATGTATCCAAGAAACTTGTCAAAAGACGCAAAAGAACCACCATGTTGGCAATGTCAAACTTCCTGCCATAAGATCTTTTGTTCTATGGCATTTCAAATTCCAATATCAGTTGGTAATGTACGCAATTCCCTTCTTCATTTTTTCTTTCTTCTTCAGTAAGTTGATTGCCAATCGATCAGTCAATGACCATGTACAATAATAACTGTTGCTTGCTGCTGCAGTTGTGTTTTGAATTAAAACTCACGCCTCATGAATGTGTTGTTAAGGGGAGAGAAGGTGGGTTCATGGTGCGGGACTCAAGACACGCAGGCTTCTACACCGTTTCAGTGTTCACCAAAGCAGCCGGGTAATCACACATTACTGCCAATCAGGCTTTTAATGATCTATGCTCTATGAAATTGTGTTTTAAATAATGTGCATACTTATCTAACCAAGGTATACATGCTTTCTCTGGCCTTTTGAAAGACACAATGTACTTTATTAACCCCATATGTGGGTGTTACTGCAGAAGAACAGGGAAGTTATTATAAATGAACAATATTTTTTGGATTAGTAGATTCAAATTCAAAGTATACAATTTTGTATCCAGCCTGTAATTATTGTAAAATGTCATGTGTACTTCACGTTTAGATTGAATACAAATTACTTACTATAATTTGTTATTGCACTTATTCTCGAACAAATAGTACAACAAAAGTGTGTTTTTCTAATTGTTGTTCTTATGTTGGCCTTCAGGTCTAATGGATTGAAGAATCCCAGAGTGAAACACTATCAGATTAAAGTGATTGTGGCAGGAGGAGAGCAAAGTTTCTACTTGGCAGAGAAGCACCTATTCAACAACATTCCCCAGCTCATCACTTACCACAAACTAAACGCTGCAGGTACCACCGTTTAGTTAAACTACTACTTCTATTAAGAATCTTTATTGAATACTTTAAAATTAATTTCCTGTTCTAATGGTGATAAACAAGTGTTTCCTGTGTAGTATTGATAAGGTACCTCTCTGCAAAGCAATAACTGTATCAATGTGAATTTTCTCTTATTCTGACATAGTCAGTTTACAATAGTCATATTTCTTAACTAAATTCTAAATAAATTGTGTGATTTTATAACTTTGGTATTGTAAATACCGAAGTGTTTGTGGCTTTATTCTGAATATATATTGTGTGTGTGTGTGTGTGTGTGTGTGTGTGTGTGTGTGTGTGTGCATGTATTTGTATGGGTGCATATGTTTACGCTGTACGATGGAAATACGTGACTTTTGGAACATCACAGGTCTCATCACACGTCTAAGAAGGCCAATCACCCACAACAGTATATCAACCAACAGCCCTTTCAATCACAACGAAGGTCAGAGATTTTTCTAAGAAATGCTAACCAACCCTTTTTTATTATATAACATTGCATCTTACTTCAGTGTACTTACAAGTCATTTCAATCATGACCAAGTTAATTGTAACATACAATCATTTAAAATGTTCGAAAATAACAGCTTCGAAAATAATGGTTATTCTTCCATGTAGTTTGGATTGCACAATCCCCTAAAGGATAGCAACGGAGCAGACAGTCGCATCCTATTTGGATATGATCCGAACCAAGTGTTTCGAAACAACTGCACGGGACAAAGATCTGCTGCAGAAAGCATCTAGACGTATAATTAAGAAAGAGAGGGAGTGAGAATGATAAAGGCATCTACCTTACAGCTTTAGTTTAGTTTTATCAGTAGGTGATGTAACCAAAAACAATGTATAACCATGAACTATAACTTATGCAACAACAACAATAAAAAAAAAAAACAACCACTAAAAACTGATCCTGACAACGACTGACAATCTGAACCCAGTCGGACTCATTGATTCATTGAGCGCCCGATCCGGGAGTGCAGTCGCCCATACTTTCCCCCTGGCAATGCAGCCCAGTGGGAGGTGGACCCTGAGGAGCTGGTCCTGGGGGAGGAGCTGGGCAGCGGTCAGTTTGGCATGGTGCTGGAAGCCAGGTGGAGAGAGAAGAGGGTGGCAGTGAAGATGGTGAAGGAGGAAGCCATGTCGGAAGACGAGTTCATCGAGGAAGCCCAGGTTTTGACGTAAGAAGGCCGCGCGATCGTAGTTCTTATTGGTTCACTTTAGCACTGCAGCCTGTGGGTGTGTGTGAGTTAACTTCAATCTCACCGGTTATATTTTGTGTTCTTTAAACCTGGTCGTCCTTACAATGATGGTTGTTGCTTGAGTATTGAGTATATGTGTGCATTTGTGTGTGTGTGTGTTTCTGGATTTGTCTGTGTGTGTGTGTGTGTGTGTGTGTGTGTGTGTGTGTGCGTGCGCACGCGCAGGGGAGTATGTGTATGTTTGTGCATGTGTGTTTGTGTGTATGTGTCGGTGCATGTGTGTGTGTGTGTGTATGTATGTGTGTGCACACGCGGACAAGTGTGTGTATGCATGGGTATTTGTGTGTGTGTGTGTGTGTGTGTGTGTATGTGTGTGTGTGTGTGTGTGTGCGCGTACATCTTACATGCAGGTGTGTGTGTGTGTGTGTTAACAGGAAGCTGTCCCACTGTAAGCTGGTGAAGTTGTATGGGGTGTGCTCCCAGCGCAACCCGCCGTGTCTGGTGCTGGAGCTGATGGAGAACGGCTGCCTCTCAGACTACCTGAGGGCCAGGAAAGGTCAACTCTCCCCGGCAACCCTGCTGGTGATGTGTCTGGACGTCAGCGAGGCAATGGCCTATCTGGAGAGTTTAAAGATCATCCACAGAGATCTGGTAAACCAAAAGATAATTAAAAGGACCCCGCTTAACTACTAGGCAGGTGTGGTGTGGATGAGTCCTTTCAGCTCCTGTGGTGACATCCCACGTGGGAGTGTCCACCCACTAATGATGGATAGCTCAGCCCGCCAGTTGGAACAGTCCATCTATCTATCACACATCTTGGTGACAGTGTAGATTTGATTTTGGCTTTTGAAATGGCTTGTTATCTTACACCACACTTGTGGTAGTGTTGGTAAAGTAGAGGGGCTTTAACGATGTTATCAGTAAGATCTAAGAGCTACACTTTGAGCTTTTTTACAAATGCCATAGCCATCGACCTTCATTGAGTGAATAAAATGCTCTGTGCGAATATTTGTTTACAGTTGACCTGTGCCTGTCTGGGAATAGGATGATTTACATTATGGACATCAATCTCATTCACACACAATCACACAATCTTAGCGTTATCCTAGATCTAACTTACCCCAGCTTTGAGAACAATATAGCTGTCATGGTTGCCATGGTTGTCCGGGTTGTTGATTTGTAGTACGCCGTGTTCTTCTCCTCTGTAGGCTGCCAGGAACTGCCTGGTTTCAAAGAACAACGAGGTCAAGGTGTCCGACTTCGGCATGGCTAGGTGGGCTCCTAAAAGCAGACAGTCACCAACAATAGTGTGTTTCGTATGTGATATTCCTCAAAATGATCCTTCATTTATTTGTGTGTGTGTGTGTGTGTGTGTGTGTGTGTGTGTGTGTGTGTGTGTGTGTGTGTGTGTGTGTGTGTGTGTGTGTGTGTGTTTAAAAGGTATGTTCCGGATGACCTGTATACTTGCTCAATGGGCTCCAAGTTCCCCATTAAGTGGTCGGCACCGGAGGTCATCAAATACTCCAAGTTCAGCAGCAAGTCAGACATCTGGTCCTTTGGTACATCCGTCTATCTATCTTACATTGCATTTTCTAAAATGCTTTTTTAACTCTGCCTTTATTTTCTATATATCTTACAATTTTTTTGGCATATGTCTTATTTTATCTATTATTTTATTTTATTGTATGACAATTTTTACCGTGTGTGCTATATGCTATATAAATAAAGTTGCCTTGCCTATCTTATTATCTATCCATCTATCTATCCATCATCTATCTATCTGTTTGTCTGTCTGTCTGTCTGTGTGTCTGTCTGTCTGTCTGTCTGTCTGTCTGTCTGTCCGTCCGTCTGTCTGTCCTTCTGTCCGTCTGTTTATATATGTGTCAATATATTTGTCTATGTATCTGTTTATCTACTTAAAATGTGTGCCTGCATGCCTGTTTGTCCATCTATCTGTCTGTCTGTCTATCTGTCCGTCCATCTGTAATTCTGTCTGTGTGTCCGTCCGTCTATCTGTCTGTGCCTTCGTCCATCTGTCCGTGCATCCCGCCGCCGTACCAATCATCTGTCTGTCTGTGCATCCATGTATCTGTCTGTGTGTCTGTCCATCCACCTGGCTTTTCCTCCATCCATCTATCTGTCTGGCTGTCGGTCAGTCTATCCAATCAACCTGCCTGTGAATCGGTCCGTCCATCTGTCCGTGTTTCCGTCCCCGTAGGTGTGCTGATGTGGGAGGTGTTCAGCGAGGGCCGCATGCCGTATGAGCACAACACCAACACCGAGGTGGTGGAGGCCCTGGCCACGGGCCTGAGGTTACTGAAGCCCCGCCTGGCCCCTGCCACGCTCTACCTGCTGATGGACGGCTGCTGGAGGCAGGTAGGGAAGATGCAAGATGTTTGACCCATTTAGCACTGCATTTTTACATCCTTAGCCTCATAGCATAATTGCGCGTTTCATATTTTGGCCAAATATCTAACTTAACTCTACTCCCCTAGCCCTGCTGATTCACTGTGCCTCATTGGCTGTATCCTCAGTCAACCATAGTGTTTTTTTACATTCCATAATCACTATCTGCCAAAGTCACCTATTTGACTTAGGCATTTTTAACACTAAATACATTGGAGACATTGGACGTTGAACCCAGGAATTTTAGGCTGGGAATCACCCAAGCCGTTAGACTTGTCTGCCCTATGTAAAGCATCTATGCCATTGGGTGGGACACCTTTTCCAAAGTGCTTTAAAGTACTACAGATGCATGTAATCAGATGATCAAACCTCCAACCGTGGCAGTGTTCACACAAATTGAGCGAGACTGGACAACATTGAGCTAGACGGGACAATGTGAGAGAACACAAAGGTACCTGATAATAAAGATGAGTGATGTTCAGATATAGTAAATGGATTCTTGTGTGCCTTCTCATCTGCAGAAACCAGCAGATCGTCCATCCTTTGCTGTCCTGATGCATGAGTTGGCCTCTCTCTGAAACCTCAAAGAAATTATTTATGATGCATTTGTTATCATATAATGGACAAAAAATGTATGGTTCTTTATTTAAGTTATTTATTGATTTATTTACGTATTTTGTTGAATGCGATTTTAAACATGAACATATAATTATTTTGTAGTAGGGTTATGATATCTTGATGCTAAGCTATCAATATTCTGCCAATTGTATATTGTTTGACCACTAGAGGGCACGCACAAACACCTTCGAATGCTCAATTACTGCTCATCTTTGGAAGTAGTCTAAATACAGTGTCTCAAATTGCTGTCGCTTTCATTATTTTTTACCCATTGATGATAGTTCCACTACTATATGAATACAAATATGGATTCATTTTTATTTTCTTTATGAAATACACACTTAGGAACATACAGTTAATAAATTATGAATGAAAACGTTGATGGGTGTTTGTTAAAGAAGTAGGCTCCATCGCTAGTTGTTTTTTAACAACAATCTACGATTTGAAATAGCCCTCAAAAATAAGTAATACAACAATTAGAAATGTATTTGGCAAAAACGTTTAAGTGATTAAACGGAATACTCGAACAATGTATTTGATTGTTTATCAAATGCAAATGCACTCTGTTCACCCAATCACCCATAACAAATGCTCATTTATCCCCATATGTCCATTTTGATTTGCCTTTGATAGTCTAAGAAGAACTTCTAGATGAAACTAAACAGCTTTCATTATTAGGCAGTTAAAAGTGGTAAATCAACCGTTGTATAATAATAAAACATTATTATAATCCACCTGCACCATCCCCAGCATCACTAACTCAGTTATATACGGTGACTGTGTCTTTAAGAGAATGCACTTGCAGCCATTTTCTGCTCTTTGTGTGGGGTGGATTAGCTGATCTGCACCGCACGAAACCACAGCATCAATCGTACAAAAAAGGGCGAAAAGAAACCGTACTTAAACATTGGATCGCTGTGGTGAAGCACGACACTGTCCGCCTCATAGTTGGCTGGACGGACATGCATTAACAGGTAGGTTTACAATGAGCTGGATATGCCGTTTCCATCGTAATGATGTGCTTGGAGCGCTTGTCGACAGGGAGCGGAGATGTGAGCTGTATAGTGATGATGGCTGGGGACCAATCGTTCACTGCCGCTGTTTGCTCTAGTATTTTCCCTCTATCTCTGTCATCGCAGTGTATTATTATCGCATGCATTCTTCAATGGTGTTGATTATTTGGCTTTTCAACGCAAGTATCGCCGCAGGTTATTCATTGGGCCGATGTGCGTTTATTCTAGGGCATGTATGGGATCCCGTTAGGCTACATCTTGGTGGCTAAGGTATAGTAGCTCTACTCAGAGAGATGGGTGGGGTGTGGAGATGAGAGCGTTCGCTGGTTACTGGTGGGCTACTTCTCTACATTTACAGCTCTCCCAGATCAACGATTCCCTCGAAGCTGTGCTGGTTTTTTTTTTACATATCAAAATAACCTTTTAATTTCATAATGCATCCATTCAATATTTAAGGTGAAGGAAAAAAATACTATTTCTAGCTGCCGAATAGAACAAAATAATATCCTTACTTTACTCACATTAAAACTATTTATAATGAGGGTTAAACCATCACTATATATTAATTGAGTCGTTTCCAAATGATTATCATGGCAGACGATCTGCTGGGCCGCGACAGAGGCTCGCAAATGACAGGTTCACCTACTTCCGTCTCGTCTTCATTTACAGCATGTATGTCACCATTTGTAAGAACACGGCTGTTGGTTTCGGTGCTGTACAATATTAATTCAGGCATTCCTTAGGCACCATTCAATGGAAGACGCGACTGTGAAATGTTGTGCGCCTCTACGGAATGATGTAATGGAGGTTTCCATCGTTCTGCTGGCCCAGCACCTGCCAACAACGCTCTGTCGAGCCATTTTATACCCAATGCAAATGCTGAATTGCTTTTAATTTAATTCCAGCCGATTCAATTCGGTACAAAGTTTCAAGTGGGAATGCCATGGATTCGATCACATGATACAAGCTTTCATTCATATGATAGGTTATGCAGGATTGATGTATATTGTGTCCTTCTTTTAATATGAAGCCCACATTTTTTTCTTTACGAAAATTCCTAGAATGAAAGTTTTTTAGTTTTTTTGGTGTTAAAATGGGTTTATGATGAGATGACCTCATCTGGGATCGTGGGACAGCAGCAGTTTTATTGTGAGTGTGCCCGTTTTGTCATACATGGTCTGAATGACAACTATTCCCCAAGCACACATTCCTCGGCCACGGTCACACACACACACACACACACACACACACACACACACACACACACACACACACACACACACACACACACACACACACACACACACACACACACACACACTGTAGCTGGCAGCCCCACATAGATCACTTGGTCTGTGTGTCCGGACCCTCTCTGTATTGACCAATCAGAGTGGATATAAGTGAGATGATGATAGCCTATCGTAGAGATCGGCCTGCGGGGGATATCCCATTGAGTTGTGTGACCCAGACCTGACACACTTATTTGCCCTATAGTCTCTCTCTCTCTCTCTCTCTCTCTCTCTCTCTCTCTTTCTCTTTCTCTTTCTCTTTCTCTCTTTCGCTCTCTCTCTCTCACCCCTAAAGCCTCTAACCCTAACTTTACAGACGCACACACATTAAGACGCACCCACCCTTTTATTTAAAACTTATTGTTCAAGAATGAGCTCACATAGCAATGCTTTTTCCGTGTAACAAACGGTTGTATAGCCATGTCTGTTTACACATACAAGGATTTTATTCTGATATGTTGGGCACTCGTGTATGAACAGCAACTCACTGAGGCCAGCTTTCTGTGGCATCACGTAGCCTTTTTTTTAAACAATGTATACTTCCTCTTTCTCTCTGAGTTGGTGTGACTTTTTTGGGTCAGATACCAGATCAACTAAAGTAGTTGTTTTCTGTTTAGTCTAGTTGTGTGGGCTCAACACAGGCCTGTACAGAGAGTATAGGGACATGTCTTTGGTGCCTATATGCATGGAGGAATGATCCACAGAGAAAGGCAGTGTTGATAACCAACTGTGTCCGTCCCACTGTGGGAAAGTTTGCACAGAACACACAGCCCTGACTTCAGTCTCCTCTGTATTCCCAAAACACGGCCGCTGAGAGGAACGTTCAGTAGCACTGGGTGCAATTGTCCGCTCAACAAAACCCCCTTCTGTTGAAGCGTATCTCTAAAGCAAACTTCCTTGCTATGAGTACTGATGGCACCACCGAATTGAATACAAAAACAATCGTATTACAGAGAAGCTAAACATAATTATGACACAGTTAAGTAAATAGCATTTCTGGGTGGCCAATTTTTCAGTTACATACATTTTTTTTCTTGATGAATTTAGGCTTGGTTGCTTGGAAAACGTGGGACACTGAGTAAACTATGCTATGAATTAATGATAACTTCCCTCCTTCTTTTTCATTGTTCACAAATGAAAAATGTTTATGTCCTGTACATGTGAATTGATTGAACAGGAAACCCCCACCTAGGCTGTCTTTTCATACACCCAGACTCAGACATGGACACGCATGCACACATAGGGTTGAATTCAATTAGGATATTCTGTGTCCCACGTTGACACTGTTAGCTGGCTGTTAAAGTAATTTCTGGTTTAGCACACAACACCTGGGCTTAGTATCGTGTCTCATTTTATCTAACCATGTTATGTGCCCAAACGGGCACAGGTTGTTTTAAGCTGACTTCGGTCTGACTGACTCACCACTTTTTCCAAACAGAATCTTTCTCTCACTCACTCACTCACTCACTCACTCACTCACTCACTCACTCACTCACTCACTCACTCACTCACTCACTCACTCACTCAGCTGGTGCTAGCCCAATTTATCTTACTATATAGATATTAGGCTAACCAGTGTTTAATCAAAGGTGCAGTGCATTCTTCAATAGAGGCACATGATCCAGGAGGTTTTGGGTGGTATTCTCTCTTAATAGGAGCTCCTCCTCATTAACAACACTGTCTTTTGTGAAGACATTTAGCAGAAAGGGGGCATTGTTTGCCAAGGCCTCTGGGGACTGGATTGTCTTTATAAAGTTTACAGTCTGCAGATGCAGACGCAGCTGAAGATGAGCTCAGTAAAGAGGAAATGAATCAGAATACCACACAGACCAAAACAATGTGCTTCAACCGTTTGGGAGGTTATAACTGTTACACCCTTTTTGCTGAACTACATCATGTTGTGCATGATTTTTCGAAATTGATGGAAAAGATCATTAATGGTGTGTTACTCAAGTCTAAAGGACATTTTCTCAATATCTGAAGTCTGCAGTGCCTCACTATCTGATGCCCGCAGAATCTTTGGCTGTATAAAAAATGACCGCTTTAATCTGTTGCCATAGTAACGCCCATGGTCATGCTGTTCTGGCATCTCTCTTTCTCTACTATCTTTCTCTGTGTGTGACTTTTTCTCTCTTTCTCTTTTCCCCCTCCTCTCGCTCCCTCTCTCCCGTTCTCCCTGTGTCTGCCAGACGGGGGTGCAGTGTGAGTGACCCCTCGTTACCATGACGACCCACGTGACCTTGGAGGATGCCCTGTCCAACGTGGACCTGCTGGAGGAGCTGCCCCTCCCCGACCAGCAGCCATGCATCGAGCCCCCTCCCTCCTCCATCATGTACCAGGTACACACACACACACACACACACACCGCACACCACACACCACACACCACACACACACAAACATACGCACACTAACTTCTTCATTTGGTGGCACCCTAACAAATTGGTCACACTCCTTTTTTCGCTGCTTTTGATCTGTGTGTATTCATTTGAAAAGAGGAACTGACTTGAGATAAATGAGAAAACAAAATTTCTACTGCCATTGCCTTGACATCTCTTTGCACTCCACCCCCTCCTATATCAAAAATCTAATTAGGTAACACATTTCTGTATATTACCTAATAGTACATACTGCTATTTTTTTCTATTTCCTGTCGTCCATAATTGTGCGCGTGTGTGTGTGTGTGTGTGTGTGTGTGTGTGTGTGTGTGTGTGTGTGTGTGTCTTCAATAGCGCTAGTTCTGTGGTGCAATTTCATTGAAACTATGCACACCAATCCTCTTTTTTTAGTCATGCGTCTAAACTGGAACTTAATTGGGTCGTGCTTCCAATGAGAGTACTGAAACCAGCGCTGCATACAGCCATACTAAAACTTCCAGCACTGCTCAAAACCTTCATTACCGCCAATCATATTCCACACACACATACAGAAACACAAACACAAACTCACACTTGTGGCCATGCAGTCAGTAATTGTTATATCATGCACCTTGTTCCCTATTCTCTTGCAGGCCAATTTTGACACCAACTTTGAGGACAGGAATGCCTTTGTGACTGGCATTGCCCGCTACATAGAGCAAGCCACAGTCCACTCCAGCATGGTAAGACAAAGTACCCATTTTCATTCTGGAAAAGCCTCTTTCTCATTCTGGGTAAACAAACATTGGGTTAGCTCATACACTCAAATAAAGCTTTGGTATTCATGGTATTAGTTGTCATTTGGTCATTTTCATTTCTGGCAACACACACACACACACACACACACACGAACATTCGCCCATGCACACCATGGTGAATCAGAGGGGGTTGTGGACTGCTGGACAGCTCTTCCCTCTTTCAAGATGAGTGGAGGGTGTGATGTGACTACAGAGAGAAGAGAAGGAGAAGTGGGGGCTTTATTTCAGGAAGTCCCCAGCAGGTACATCTGAGGACCTTCTGTCTTTAGCCACCGATGACTGGGGAATTATCCTACTCTATATCTGACTGACGCACCACTTTTTCCAAACGGAACATTATATCTATCTCTCTCTCTCTCTCTCTCGATAGATAGATAGATAGATAGATAGATAGATAGATAGATAGATAGATAGATAGATAGATAGATAGATAGATGCATGACGTTTTCTTTAAAATGTGTTTTTAAATGTGGTTTGAAAGTGTTATGCAACCTTAAGATAAGAACTATGAACCTTTGCAACCCACTCAGCCAAGCCAATCCACAGCTATTTGGCCTCGAAAATGACTATTCGGCGTCTAGTGATTAAAGAATGACTAAATCACGATAGCAATACAACACTATTAACGTTCAGGAGGGATGACAGGCATGGTCCGATGCCCACACAAGCACAGTTCGAGACGGGTTAAAACACGCGAGGCCTACGGCAGAGAAAAAGAAGACGGCTGATTTTACAAAACATTGGTATTCCCAGCCATACAGTAATTCGAAAGAGTGATACCGTCTTTTTTGTGTACTTTTATTATCCTTTATGATACAAAAAGCAAGTAACAATGATGACTATTGATAACGTTATTGATTACGGCACCGAGTGAAGGTGGAGAAAGCGGAGAGAGAGAGAGTTGTTGGATCCCCCAGCCTCATCTGGGTCTAGGAACATTAGGTTTCTGCGTGGACAGTGGTTGATAAATCAGTGACTGTCCTCCACATGCGTTACGCTAGCAGGAGCACAGAAGACATTTCAGTAGTTTATGGCAATACCCTCCAAATGTAATAATGGCCAGCACAAGGACAGAGAAGCCAGCGGGAAATAAACCTATACAACGAGTAACTAACTTACTAACTTGCCTTTGAGACCTCAGCCAACGTTTTTCAAGCAACCAATCAGATCAAGACCAGGAAACACTTTTTGCTTTATTATTATTGTTGTATTGTTTAGGTGTGTTTATAGTATTTACTGACATATTATTTTATTTGATGTTAATTTTTCATAAAAAATATTGTAAAGGAAAGATATTAAAGGATACTATAACTAAAGTACCACAGATGCTTTTTCATGTTGGGGCGGACATTCATTTTAGGGCATTGACAAGGAACAGAGCTACCATGGTGAGCCGACCCTGGGCTTACCATGTTAATAACAAGCTTTTCTCAGGAATGTCAGGTTGTGGGAGAGGGTGTTGTTATGAGCCTAGCACTGCTCATTCACCTACATTCAGAGGTCCACATGCCCTGTAGGTTTGACAAGTAAATTATGGATCATCCTTTGAACATGCATCGCTGATCTACGTCTCCTGATGCTCACTGCAGCACTCTCCTCTCTGCTGCAATCTCTACACGCTTAGACCCTGATCCCCTGTCCACCGCAGGCTTCTTCTCAATGACCCGCCAAATTTCTGTGTGTGTGTGTGTGTGTGCGCGTGCGCGCATCTGTTTTGTGTGTGCATGCACATCATTCAGAATGAGATGCTGGAG
Organism: Pollachius pollachius; assembly: GCF_949987615.1. Classification (NCBI taxonomy): domain Eukaryota; kingdom Metazoa; phylum Chordata; class Actinopteri; order Gadiformes; family Gadidae; genus Pollachius; species Pollachius pollachius. The sequence goes on along the minus strand of NC_136943.1, from coordinate 11,926,564 downwards.
GAGGGACATGAGTATGCCGTGATGCTCTACACCTGGAGAAGCTGTTCCAGAGCCATACCCCAGGTAACGCACACGCACTCACAAACACACATACTGAAAAAAATACCAGGAAGTATCGTTCTCACATAAACCACCTGATGCAACCTAAAACAGACCACTTCAGCCTTTTGAATGTCCCCACCGCCATCTGAAATTATATTCAAAGGTTAACACAACATGCAATAATAAGTAAGAGAGACGTAACAATCGGATGACAGACAAATGGTTATAAGCACATGCATAATCCATCGGCCTATATAAAGATAAATGTGTTGACGCATTAATAATGTATTGCCGATTACAAACAAGGTTTCTTACACTGACAGTGAATTAAATATATACTAAAACTCACCTATTAACTCATTAAAGCTCCCTTCACAAATGCAGGCTTACCCTGCAATGTTCCAGCAGATTTCCTGTATGGGGTAATGTGTGAATGGGGACAGGGATCAATATTTCAGGAAATCTGCACCGGCAATTTGCCTGCTCAAGGGGTAGCAACATTTCCAGAACGCTGCCTGTACGGCTATTTGGCGAATTAGGCAGTCACATGCTGATGGGGGTACGTAAAGGGTTATTTCGTCTGACGTAATACTCTTAAACGTCGAGCGAGCAAACCAATCACAAGACTCCGCTAAGGACATACATAAAATCGGTGGCTGTTTTTTTTAATGAGCCATTAGGGGTTTCATTACTGATTTAATTAATGCCCTCTGCTGGACTTTCTTGGCCTATATTCCCGCGATGCTTATGCCATGTGTGGGTGCAAGCATGTTCCTGAGCATAGCTGCATGTCAGAATACGGTGCCTGCAATTATATCCCAGTTTATCTATCGGGAACTATGTGTGAAAGTGCTTAACAAAATGCATATTTTACCTATGTTAATGTCCAGCTGCTTAATGGTGACCTCTTGTGGTCCTTAGGTGAAATGCAACGAGCAGCCGAACCGAGTGGAGATCTATGAGAAGACGGTGGAGGTGCTGGAGCCAGAAGTGACCAAGCTCATGAAGTTCATGTACTTCCAGGTAACAACTTTGCAACTAGATCATGTGTGCCTCGTTATAGAGTTTAATAATTGATGTACTAATTCATATCTTGACTGGACTTCATAGTGTTATGACATAAAAACATTGAGTTAGTAAACTCAGGCGTACAGACTGTGCACGCATCTTATACAACAAATGTTAAAGATGAATGAATCTTGACCAACCTGACCGTCCGCAGCGGAAGGCCATCGAGCGTTTCTGCAGCGAGGTGAAGCGCCTGTGCCACGCAGAGCGCAGGAAGGACTTTGTTTCTGAGGCATACCTGCTGACGCTGGGCAAGTTCATCAACATGTTCGCCGTCCTGGACGAGCTAAAGAACATGAAGTGCAGCGTCAAGAACGACCACTCCGCCTACAAAAGGTAGGGTTCAGGCCCGACCGTCTGATCAGCGGTAGTTTTTACGGGGTCAAATCTGGGAACAACCCATCGTTTCTAGGCAGTCTACCTACAGGGATCCTAAGGCAAGATGCCTAAGCCCGACCTGCCATTGAATGATGTCTTTATTTATTTGACTATTTAGTAGACATTTTTATCCAGAGTGTCATGCAGTAAACACTATGAAATATGACAGAATATAATTCTCTATGCTAAATAAAATGAAGGACTTCTATTCTGAAAAATAGCTAAAACTTAATTAAAAGAATAGTCTTCTTACAAATAGCTAAAAACAAACATTGTTTCTCTATTCTTTTTCCCTCCCTCTGTCATGTTCAGAGCAGCCCAGTTCCTGAGGAAGATGGCCGACCCTCAGTCCATCCAGGAGTCTCAGAACCTCTCCATGTTTCTGGCCAACCACAACCGCATTACTCAGGTGTGTTTAAGGTTTAGTGTGTAGAAGTTAGTGGCATCTCGTGGAACAGACTTGGCAGTAATGGAGAAAATAATTCAAAAGTATGATTAGTGTCTAATGCAATGAAAATAATAATCATTGTGTCGGAGAAGGGGCCGGGGGCAATCTGCAAGGTGCCACTCAATTCTGCACTAGTCCTATTAAGAATAACCAGGGATACAAGACAAAAATAATATAGGCTTCCATTTTATTGTAGGCTGTACTGATTTGTTACAATAACTCTTTGAATTATTTAAAGTAGTCTTACAAACAGAGGTACTTTATGCAAAGAAATCAATCTGAAATTCCCTACAGTTATAGTTTTATCTGCAACCTTTCTATCTGCATATGCATTTGTTTGGAAACAGTATTTCAATGTGAACCTGAGGTTTCTTGTATGTTTCCGCACAGTGCCTGCACCAACAGCTGGAGGTGATTCCTGGCTACGAGGAGTTGTTGGCGGACATTGTCAACATCAGTGTGGATTATTATGAGAACAAGATGTACCTCACCCCCAGCGAGAAGCACATGCTGCTCAAGGTAAGCTCAACCCACACCCCACACCAAAGCAAGGGACAAAATACAAGCTTTTTTAGCTGTGTGCTAATTCAGCTTATTTTTTTTTTTGTGTGTGTGTGTGTGTGTGTGTGTGTGTGTGTGTGTGTGTGTGTGTGTGTGTGTGTGTGTGTGTGTGTGTCAGGTGATGGGCTTTGGTCTCTATTTGATGGACGGAAATGTGAGCAACATCTACAAACTCGACGCCAAAAAGAGGATCAACCTGAGCAAGATCGACAAGTTCTTTAAGGTGAGGTCGCTCGAAGACTCTTTCTCTCTATGCCCCTGCCAGGAGGGATGCTTTTGTGGGAACCGTTCCCCCCCTGATTTCCCCTCTTCTTCCAAGCTCCAGGTGGTGCCGCTGTTTGGAGACATGCAGATAGAGCTGTCTCGTTACATTGAGACCAGTGCCCACTACGAGGAGAACAAGTCAAAGTAAGATCTCAAACATGCCCCGACACACCTTACTACCGCAGTCCTCGTATTGAGGTGTTCAAGATGAGGTGAACTGGGAACAATTTACAATAAGGGTGCATTCATTAACCAGTTGATTAACATTATTGAATTCATTTTTACCGTTATTATATAGCATTAGAATTGGGGTCAGGGTTAGGGGAATGGTTGTTCGGTTGAGAGTGAGAGTGGAGTTCGGTTGAGAGTGAGAGTCAGGCTTATTGGGTTAGGGTTAGTAATTAAGGCATAAAATAGCTCCTTAATTAACGTGAACCTCATTAGTAAACAGAAAAGAACATTGATAAATGAAGACTAGACACATTAGTTAACTGTATTATTATGGTTGGTTAATGCTTATTACTGAATTAACTCAGGACGTTAACGTAAAGTTATGGTTTATTACTCTACTTTTTACTGTAAGTGTGACTGATTTAATTATGTTAGTCCTAGGATTGAATTTCTGGTGTTTAATCAGCATAACTCCCACTCTACTGAACTGCATACCCACCTCCCCACCCATCAGGTGGACCTGCACCCAGAGCAGCGTCTCCCCACAGTACAACCTGTGCGAGCAGATGGTGCAGATCCGAGAGGACCACATCCGCTTCATCTCGGAGCTGGCCCGCTACAGCAACAGCGAGGTGGTGACGGGCTCGGGCCTGGACAGCCAGAAGTCAGACGAGGAGTACCGGGAGCTGTTCGACCTTGCCCTCAGGGGCCTTCAGCTGCTCTCTAAGTGGAGCACGCACGTCATGGAAGTGGTGGGTGGAGCCCCGGAGCCGTGAGGGGTGGGGCATTGCAAGGTTGACACCACCGTCGGTGTGTTTATGTGTGCATGAATGGGTGAATGTTATATTATATTTAAGCACTTTATGAGTGGCCGCTGGTTAGAAAAGTGCTATATAAGTGCAGTCCATTTACTTTAAGCTGTGTGTGTGTGTTGTGTTCGAGGGACATGGCGTGTTATGAGATGCTATTTTGATTTGAAGCCTCAGACTTGTGTTGGTAACTCCAAATGCCATTAGAACGTGACAACAACTGACCTCATTGGCTGCAGTCTTTCAGCTAGCTTTTATAGTGTCAGTCATTCATTCATGAGTTTGTCCGGTTCCAACGCCTCATTGTGGTGTACTGGTGTTACATATGTCAGCCTGAAGGAACAAAGGTTGTGGTAGTTAACTCGCGGTTACTGTTTTGTGGTCTCTTGTGTGGTCTCTACAAATGTATATACTTTTGAATGCATTCATCTGGAAATCACTCTGCTCGATATGGTCCTTAGTTTAGGACAGAGAGAAACCGCACAGCAGGTTGGAAATGGGATGCCCCACCTCAGGCTGGTGTTTAACTGAAAGTTAGGAACACATCCCTGAAGCTCTTTTCATTCTTCACCATTGCCCTCTTGTTTCTGTCGATCCTTTAACATGTTCTCCCCTCGCCCCCGCCCCCTAGTACTCGTGGAAGCTGGTCCACCCGACGGATAAGTTCTGCAACAAAGACTGTCCCGGCACGGCGGAGGAGTATGAGCGAGCCACGCGCTACAACTACACCAGCGAGGAGAAGTTCGCCCTGGTGGAGGTCATCGCCATGATCAAGGGCCTGCAGGTAACACAGGGAAACCAAGCTATCTCTTGATGTTGATGGAGGAAACAACGATTTTGGTGTGTTCTCAACTCTAGATACGGTCATTCTCTCTGTGTCCAAAAAGTGATTAAATTCAGATTGATCAGGGTGCCTAAACCGTACTTGCTCCTTAATGACCTGTACCTGAATTCACTGTAAGTCGCTTGCATTAAAAGTGTCTGCTGAACGACTAAATGGTGAATGTGATCGATTTTAAAGCAATATTTCACCCACTTGGCATCTTTGCATTAATATGAACTTGGCCATCATCGTATCGTACAAAGAGGGGCTTGGTGAGAGCCTCTTTTGAGTACTTCCTGACCTCCCCTTCCGGCGGTTGTGTTCAGGTTCTGATGGGCCGCATGGAGTCTGTGTTCAACCAGGCCATCAGGAACACCATCTATGCCGCGCTGCAGGACTTCGCTCAGATGACCCTAAGGGAGCCCCTTCGCCAGGCTGTGCGCAAGAAGAAGAACGTCCTCATCAGGTAAATCAGATCACCCTGGGGAGGTGAACACGGCCAAAAATCTGTAATACTTCTGAATTCTTATTGCTGTACTGTATTTTCTGCTGTGACACCCATTTGTATTGTCTGGGATTGATGAAGTACGTCTTATCTAATCTACCTTTGCTCTATGGCAAGCCACGGGGACAAAAACACTCTCTATCCCTTGGAAAGACGTAGAAGGCAAGAAAGTCTAGTGGTCAGGGTGTTTGATTTCCAGCTGAAATATTCTGTATTTGATCCCTGTGTGTGCGGTTTACCTATTGGCATCCCTGAGCTAGATGCACATACCTCTACCCGCTCCCTAATGACATGAGTCTCAAATATCATGTGTTGGAAAAGATCTGAAGTAAAGTAGCACTAGTAGTTGGTGGCTATCATCCTCCCTTACACCCACTATCAGCCGGCCTCGGGCCCAAGCCAGACACCCTAACCAGGGACATCCACGGGTGGATCAGTGTGTGAATTGTGTTAAGTCACCGCAATCGTGCACAACAAGCTGATGCGTTATATTCCTGTGTGGGCGACAGCGTTCTGCAGGCCATCCGCAAGACCATCTGCGACTGGGAGGGGGCACGGGAGCCCCCCAACGACCCCTGTCTGAGGGGCGAGAAGGACCCCAAAGGAGGGTTCGACATCAAGGTCCCCCGCAGGGCCGTGGGACCCTCTAGCACCCAGGTATGACCCCCCCCCCCCTCTTTAACCCCCTTAGATGAGGCACAATGTCCATCGCAAATATTTGAGTATGTGGAACCATTGGCTCTATTTCAATGTTTGGTATGCTCTATAGTAGGGCTAGGAAATTGTAGTGGCTAGAGTGAATGACTCTCAGCCAAAGGTTCTGGGTTCGATTCCACATGTCCATAGCCTACCCGTATGCCTCCTTTAGCAATATGCCTAATAATCCAGGCCTGCTCATCAACGTCTCCTGTTCCAAAGCAATGATTAAATATTCATATTAACTCAAACAAAACGGAAATCTTTGAGATTACTGAGAGTGTCGATTGCAGCCTTGTCTTTTATACACATACCCTGTCCATCTCCCAAGCTGTACATGGTGCGCACAATGCTGGAGTCCCTCATAGCGGACAAGAGCGGCTCCAAGAAGACCCTGCGCAGCAGTCTGGACGGGCCCATCGTGCTCGCCATCGAAGACTTCCACAAGCACTCCTTCTTCTTCACCCACCTGCTCAACTTCAGCGGTGAGCAGACCACTGCAGGCACAGAACACCGACTCAAACACACACACCCCCCATAGCGCGTACAAATCAGGCAAGACACAATCGCTTCGAAGCTTCGGCTCTCGATGGAGAATTCTGTCGTCTCACCAACACTGGCACTCATAACAAATGATGACATCATTCTTTGTACATTGATGGTTTTCAATGAACAATGTCACTCACAATGGCGCGCATTATCACGACGCGGACGGGACGCCATGTCGCATGTCCAGCGGCTCCCTTACTGGACCCCTGCAGTGAGCGCTAGTAAACAGAATGGCGGTGGTGGTGGAGCCCCGGCCATGACCCCTGGTGCTCTGCGGTCTCCCTCCCCAGAGGCCCTGCAGCAGTGCTGCGACCTGTCCCAGCTGTGGTTCCGGGAGTTCTTCCTGGAGCTGACCATGGGCCGCAGGATCCAGTTCCCCATCGAGATGTCCATGCCCTGGATCCTCACCGACCACATCCTGGAGACCAAGGAGCCCTCCATGATGGAGTAAGGTGTCCCCCCCGCGCTGACGGCCATGGGTTTATTGTGTCGTGGTGAAAGCATTTGTGAAGCTTTATTTAAGTCTACGATTATAAATCTTCTATAAGTTATTGTAAGTCTTATTTTGAAGAGCAACCTTGCCAGCACAAACGCGTTAAAAAAAAAGTGTTGTCTGTGTTGTGATGAAAACACTTGTGAAGCTTTATTTAAATCTTGTTAAGGTTATAAATATCTTGTTTTCAAGAGCATCCTGGCCAACACAAATGCATAAAAATATATATATACATCAAGGTTACAAACAATGACAGCATGAAAATGTCAATAAACATTCAGTCAGTTGAAATTCAATTGTGGTTATGTCTGGACAAAAGTGCTTCTGTACCTGCACATATACTCATTGCTACTGTATTGTATACCCTGTTAACCAGAGCTGTTGTGTCTGCTGCAGATACGTGCTGTATCCTCTCGACCTGTACAACGACAGCGGTTATTACGCTCTGACAAAGTTCAAGAAGCAGTTCCTTTACGATGAAATCGAGGCTGAGGTAAAACTGGTGTCATCTTAATTTAATTTATGATTATGTATGCTAGGATGTTAAAACAAATGTAATTCCGACGGACCTTTGTGTTTACCTTTGCCATCCTCAAACGTTTTTGCCCTTGTTTTCAGGTCAACCTTTGTTTCGATCAGTTTGTCTACAAGTTAGCAGATCAGATTTTCGCCTATTACAAAGCGATGGCAGGCAGGTGAGAGGACTACGTGTGCTACGTTTGATCAAAACACCGCCGTGATTCCATACGCCATATCTATAAAATCAACCCTCCAAACACTTTTCATTCTTTCGCTTCCTTAGCGTTCTGCTAGACAAGCGTTTCCGAGCCGAGTGTAAAAACTACGGCGTGATCATCCCCTACCCGCCGTCCAACCGCTACGAGACGCTGCTCAAGCAGAGACACGTGCAGGTACTGAGGGAACAAGTCCATCTTTCCATAGCTTTTCTCATTACAAGTATTGATCTGTTATCTATATTGACCTGTTCAGGCTACACAGAGTGTAGAGTGTACAGAATAGCAGTTTTGTGATCAGGTTGTCGATTCCAAGCCGAAAGGAACTGGGTTCGATCCCCAATATCCGTAGTCTAACCTGTAGCTGTCCTTGGGATTGATTCCCTAACCCCTACCTGCTCCACACTGTACTGTACTGCACGTTAAATAATTAAATAACTATTATAATAGAGATATTGCATTAAATTCTTATGGGTATCTGACTACGTTATTGTTTTTGCTGGGCTAATAACTAGTTTAAGCCTTGAAATTTTGACAAACTTAAAATAAATATTATAGTTTAAATATCAAATCACGAAAATATGACTAGGAATATGAAATGGAGCTTGGCAGAGCTTCTCCTTCAGTGTTTAGTTCATCACTTTGACATCCTCGCTCTACTGTGTTACAGCTGCTGGGTCGCTCCATCGACTTGAACCGCCTGATCACCCAGAGGATCTCCGCGGCAATGTACAAGTCCCTGGACCAGGCCATCAGCCGCTTCGAGAGCGAGGACCTCACCTCCATCGTGGTGAGGAAGCTCTGCGGGGAACAACATGCACCGTGTCTCCGTGGTCATGCCAGCACCGCACACAAAAAAACCCTCAACCAAACCACCAACCCAAGGGTTCCTTTGGAAAAACATCTATAAATCCTGAATGTTGTTTCCTTGTGGTCTAAAGTAGCCACTGGTGAACTCCTTACTGCCACCTAGCAGTACACATGGGGGAATGCAATATGTAGGTTAAACCAGCTTCTTGAAGAAGGTGTATACTATGGCCGGGTTTGATAAAACAATGGTAATTTTGTTTAAAGAGTCTTATAATAAAAGGTGTTTGACTCCCAGCTAATAGGCACTTGGTTAAATCCCATCTATCCACCTGTATCTATGCTCACAAACCACATTAATTGAAACATACATACATTCATTCAATGTCCAAAGTGACCTGAGATAAAAGTGTCTCCTAAAAAACAAAATCATAATGAAATGAGTTATTATAATTTCTAAACGGTTGATGAATTCCCGTGGGTGTCCAGGAGTTGGAGTGGCTGCTGGAGATCAACCGGCTGACCCACCGGCTGCTGTCCAAGCACCTGACGCTGGACAGCTTCGACGCCATGTTCCGCGAGGCCAACCACAACGTGTCGGCGCCGTACGGCCGCATCACTCTCCACGTCTTCTGGGAGCTCAACTTCGACTTCCTGCCCAACTACTGCTACAACGGCTCTACCAACCGGTGAGTCCGTTTGTGTTTTCCAAAGCATGTGATGTTTTTTAAACGGGGAACGTTTTTCTGCATGTTTAAATATTGCGCTGATCTTTTTATACCTTTCTGTTTTTACCCAGCTTTGTGCGCACAGCGATACCTTTCACCCAGGAGCCACAGAGAGACAAACCAGCCAATGTGCAGCCTTACTACCTGTATGGATCTAAGGTAAGGGCAAGAATTCAGCAGTTCAGTTCTGCTGTCACTCAAACCACGCTAGGGGGATAGCTTAGTGCTATCCGCACTAAATGATAAAACGTGTTAAGCAATGTCTTTTTTTTTTATTCTGATATTAATTACTTTTTCTTCTCTCCCCCCGCCCAGCCCCTGAACATTGCCTACTCCCACATATACAGCTCTTACAGGAACTTTGTCGGCCCCCCTCACTTCAAGACCATCTGCCGTCTCCTTGGTTACCAAGGCATTGCCGTGGTGATGGAAGAGCTGCTGAAGATTGTCAAGAGCCTGGTACATTTGGCTCTGTCATTTTTTATTGGTCATTCAATGTTCTGATTGGACATTCTCCTCACTATTTATTGTTCTGATTCGTCATTGTCCTTCCTGTTTGGCAGCTGCAAGGCACCATCTTGCAGTACGTGAAGACACTGATAGAAGTCATGCCCAAGATATGCCGTCTGCCTCGCCACGAGTATGGCTCCCCAGGTGAGCATGGAATGACCCCACAAACCGACCCCAGTGGCCAAACGTTTTTTTTTTATGTCTGGAAGATTGGTATTTGAAGTACCTATTTATTTGACTGCCTTTTGTGTGGCAAGGTATGGATCAACAGATCTTAAGATCTTAGATTCTAGATCAGGTTTAACCCGGACAGGAGTCCTTGTTGTTGGAACACAACACTATAAACACATCTTAAACAAAAAGCTTGACGGCTTGGCCACACCAAATCGTGTCACCTATTTGACAACGTGTGGAAAGCCCCGCCCCCTTTCCATCGGCTGCTTGTGGGAGTTAACCACTTTCTCGATGGAAAAGCTTAAAACCAGGAAATTAATTCCACCACAAGTCAGCATGGTCCCCCAGCACTCACTGAACGTCGATTATCCAATCGAAAGGCTGAAAGTGCGCTGCAAGACACGCTCATTTGCATAAAGTGAATTTAAATTTGACTTGTGTCCCGCCCCTTTAACGCGGTGCGATCCCCCGTCCACCCGCACGCTAGCCTTTCCACAATCCCTTGCCCTGCATAAGCACGCATCCAATACAAAGTGAATGGGAGGTGAATTTAATTAGAAATCGAATACTCTAATCTACTTCCTAGAAGCGCACGCCTCATTCTGTCTGTGAGGTATTATCCTCTACTTGCCTCTGTGGTCCAGTCGGTCGTTCTGCGGATTAGAAGCCAGTCAGGTTAGGTAATGTGTAGATTACCTGTGTGTTATTTACACTATGTGCTCTACCTTCTTTAGTGTGATCTGTGACCCTGTATCCTGGAATTCCCTGAATCATAGTCAGAGTGTGGGTCAGGGCCTCTGAATGGACACTAATATAGGAGACGTGTTTTATATGCATATACGTATATACATATACGTGTGTTGTATTTTTGCTGTACGTGCTCTGACACCCTAAAGCATAATCGTGATGTGTGATGTGTTTTGCTTTGGGCATTCAGCTGCAGTTAAGTCAAATCCAAAGTCAAGCAAAAAACACTTTGCTGGCTTACGTCACAAAATGTATTTGTTTTATTAGCAACAGGTTGGTTTAACTCGAGAAAACTCCCACAAGCATTCTTACGAGAATATTGTATTTCCATTTTTGCCAAGGATTGTTAAAAAATTTGATACCTATGCATGCTGTTAAACTCCCAACACGTTTTTCAAAAACAAAAAAACACATATGAAGACAATATTTGAACAACCTCAAACAGATTAAGGTCATCCCAGTACTTGCGTAAGGGATTATGTATAGCCGAAGGCTGAACCAAGACAGAGTTCATTTCACAATAATGACCTGGCTACTTAAGAATTAATTTGACACAAAATATAACTATACAAAAATGATTTTATTGCATCCGCTTTAAAAGAAAAGTCGGAAATAGTGTCCAAGCAACGGTCTGTTATTCATGGCAGCGTTCTGGAGGTCAGATGTCGGGTGAAAGCCCCAATTGGCCAATCAGAAACGAGTATTCAACAAAGTTGTGTGATAGACAGCGATTCAAGCCAGGTTGTTATATCACAAAACAAAATCTATAAATAAATCAATAGATTCAGTGCAGTCCCAAATCACAACTCTGGTTCCTTCCTCGCTGTTCAGGAATCCTGGAGTTCTTCCACCACCAGCTCAAAGACATCATCGAGTACGCTGAGCTCAAGACGGATGTCTTCCAGAGCCTGAGGGAAGTGGGGAACGCCATCCTCTTCTGCCTGCTCATCGAACAAGCTCTGGTCAGCCACGCGTCCATCTGTCGCTCCATCAATCCCTCTATTTCTATCATCTGTTCATCTCTTTTTATTTATAGCTATAATCTGTCTATCAGTATTCTATCTAGTGTCTGTCTCTTTTTCTATCATCTGTTCATCTTTTTATTTATAGCTATAATCTGTCTATCTCTCTATTTGTATCATCTGTTCATCAGTATTCTATCTAGTGTCTGTCTCTATCTCTATCATCTGACCTCTGTTTATCTCTTTTTATTTATAGCTCTCATCTGTCTATTTCTCTATTTCTTTCATCTGTTTATCGATATCCTATCTAGTGTCCGTCTCTCTATTTCTATCAGTCATCCATCTATTTCTCTTATCACCCTGTCTCTCTTTATTCTATCTATCATCTGTCTATCTATTTATCTTTTTTTCTGTCTGTCATCTGTATCTCTTTATATATAGCATTCTTTTTCTTATTTTTTTACTTTATCGTACATTTCTGCCTCTATTTCATTGAAAAAGTTAAACTTACTGTATAGCATTTTATGTTGCTTTATATTGATTGGGCTAATCATAGGAGAGGCTGCCATTGGGCAGCTTTCTGATTATTTATGATTGGCAGGTTAAAACCTGAGTGCATAGACAAGGCCTTTGTGATGAATAATATTTCTAAAATGGCCGATTATTGTTTCTTACGGAAGCCCAGATTGGGTTGGCCTGGTACCTGTATATTAAATGTATTTTATTCTGAAATGCAACTCTATTTTTCATTACATGCTGGCAACTACCGCAGGTGGTAAGAATTTAGGTTTTGTCGTCTGTAACAAAATAACACAACTTCTTCGTTTTTCATTTATATCTTGTGGTTTTGTTTGCTGTTTTCTCAGTTTTGACTTCCTTTTTTTACTTTGGCACAAAATGTTCACTTTCAAACCACCATGGAAGCAAAAGGACTAAACAAGTACATGCATTAATGAGAAACAAGATATGCACCTAATATACAATATTATCAAATATTCAACATAAACAAAGTAAGGTTAAGTTAAGATTAAGTACGAGACCCATCATTCTTAGGCTTCCATGGCAAAAAGCAATGGTAAAGGAATGATTGGTTTATTGATTCTTACCTTGCTTAACTTATCATATTGTACTTCCATTCTGGGTGCCTGTATTGCCTGCTCCACTTAAAAAACTAATCAAACATCACTTTCTCTATCACTTCTGGTGAATGCATCCACAATGCATGCATGAAGGTGTGTGTGTGTGTGTGTGTGTGTGTGCATGTGTTTTCAGTCATCATTGCATGGTCTTCAACATTTAACCATAGTTATGTTCTCGTAGTTTAAATCCAGTATTTGGGTTTATCTACAAATTGTTCCTTCTCTAATGTGCATTCATAACTAACCCCCACATGACCTCATACGAGCGTAGATGATAACAAACACATTGATTCACGCGCTACAGAGAACTAGCATTAGTTCTGAGTTAAGCTCACCTCTTGACCCAGCGCATCACGCGATTAACAAGAAGTAACTTGTTCACATTGTCACACACCATGATTAATAACGGCATATCAAATAGTATATGAAAACCACCCATACTGCTGAGCGACCCATTATGGACACTGTTAAACCCCTCAGTGCTGTCAAGTGAGTGACAAACTGGAGTTGTAACATGACCAACGCTGCCTTGTGATAGGCTCACAGACACATCATTCATTCACCTATTTACTCCACTTCCATTAAAAGCTAGACATGGGGTGGAGTGGGCGTTTCCCTTTTGAAACCATCCATTTAGAATGGACATGTTTTTGAACACAGCTCTTTCTGTTGGAATGATTGTTTGATTAGTGAACGAAGATACAGCATGAGACTTTTTCCCCCTCCCACTACCATGCATGCTCCGTCCGTCCGCACTGGTCGAACTCAATGGTTAAAAATGACCCACTCTGTGTGTGTGTGTGTGTGTGTGTGTGTGTGTGTGTTTATGTGTGTGTGTGCATGTGTGTGTTCTTGCCCTGTTTTTATTTGATCCCAAGTCCCAGGAGGAAGTGTGTGATCTGCTTCACGCTGCCCCCTTCCAGAACATTCTGCCCAGGGTCTACATCAAAGGTATTTAAAGGTTTCGCAAAAAAAGACCAATTAAAGGATGAAACTAGGGATTAACTAGTTCCTGGAAATGCTGTCATGGAAGTTATTTGCGAGGAGTGCATCTGAAGAGCTGAGGCTAATGGCTAGTGTGTGTGTGTGTGTGTGTGTGTGTGTGTGTGTGTGTGTGTGTGTGTGTGTGTGTGTGTGTGTGTGTGTGTGTGTGTGTGTGTGTGTGTGTGTGTGTGTGTGTGCGCTTCATGCAGAGGGCGAGCGCCTGGAAGTGAGGATGAAGAGGTTGGAAGCCAAGTACGCTCCTCTTCATCTTGTTCCTCTAATTGAGAGGTTGGGAACCCCACAGGTAAGCTTCCGCAACCCCGCACTCTTCTGCAACCCTTTTCTCTGTTCAGAGAAAGGCTTGTTTTTTTTTCGGCGGCGTAACCGCAGCGCCAGCAGCAGTTGGACATGATTAAATTCTTCAAAGGGCTCAACTGTTTTAGCTATTCTTTCAAGTTCAAGGGAAAGTTCAACATGAGTAAATACTTGTAGAAGTTTTTATTATTATTACTTTTTATTATTATACTTGTATTATATTAAAGGTGCTGTACGTAAAAAAAGCTAAATAAAAAATAAAAGATAAAAAGCTATAATTTGAGTGTAATTTGTAAGAAATGGCATTGTCATCCATCAACTATTAGTGAGTGAAATGCACTGTGAGAATATCGGTTTTAAATTTGCTGCGCCTTCCTCTGTATGAGCCAATTCAAATATTTTGCAGCTCCCTGCTTATTTCTGACCTATCGTTGGTTAGTCAGTGGGTTCTTTTCACCCATTCTAACCCGTGGTGAGGCTGTTTGTTTGCTCATAGTGTAGTTTTTCCTCATCCACAGCAAATTGCCATTGCTCGCGAGGGTGACCTGCTGACCAAAGAGCGCCTGTGCTGCGGCCTGTCCATGTTCGAGGTCATCCTGACACGCATCCGCAGCTTCCTGCAAGACGCCGTGTGGCGCGGCCCGCCGCCCACCAACGGGGTGATGCACGTGGACGAGTGCATGGAGTTCCACCGCCTGTGGAGCGCCATGCAGTTCGTCTACTGCATCCCCGTGGGCACGCATGAGTTCACGGCAGAGTAAGTGTGTGTGTGTGTGTGTGTGTGTGTGTGTGTGTGTGTGTGTGTGTGTGTGTGGTGTGTGTAGGGGTGAGTGCGGAAAGGGGTATGTGTGAGTGGATGTGTCTGAGGATGTGTGTGACGTTCATGTGTCTGTGTGATCATGCGTGTGGTTTGTGTGTGTGCATGCATTACAATGTTGGATCAATATTTTTTTACCTTGTTAATGCAGGGCACCAATATAGCGCAAAGTTCCAGTCTCCTCCCTGCCTTCCATTGTTTCTGTTTCTTTTGCCTTTGTTAATTCCTTCTCTCTCCTCTCTACCCTCTTCCCTGTGACCTTCTAGGCAGTGCTTCGGGGACGGGCTGAACTGGGCCGGATGCTCCATCATCGTGCTGCTGGGACAGCAGCGTCGCTTCGACCTCTTTGACTTCTGCTACCACCTGCTTAAGGTTCAGAGGCAGGACGGCAAGGACGAGATCATCAAAAACGTGGTGAGTGTTATACTGTATTCATTGTCACCCACAAACACACACACACAGACACTCACACATACACAAACCCTGACACTTTGCATTTGCATTTCACCTGCCATTTTTTTGATGAGCGTCTCGGTCTCGAGCGCAAGCTTGTGGCAGTGTCATGGCAGTGTCATGGCAACCGAACGCCATCGTTTCTGAAAGCCTCCGTCTTCCCTGTCCACACTACAATGCGAACCCAGCATTTTCACATGTTTTGCTACCAAATAAACTTTAAAGTCTATTATGTCTATTATTCATTGAATCTCTCATCTGCCATAATTTACTTGAATTCAATTATTTTGAAATACTTTCTCGGAAAAATGTAAGTATGCAATTAATTTAGATTAATTAATCACAGAGCCTGTAATTAATTCGATTTTTTTTTTTTTAATCGCTTGACAGCCCTAATTTTTTTGTAGAGAACACAGAACCGCATGATTACATTTTCTTTGTAAAACAATTTTGTCAATGCCTATCTGTAGTTGTGACCTAAACGGTGCCTTGCTTCCTCGCTTGGTTCATAGCCGCTGAAGAAGATGGCGGACCGCATCAGGAAGTACCAGATCCTCAACAATGAGATCTTCGCCATCCTCAACAAGTACATGAAGGCCGTGGAGACGGACAGCTCCACCGTCGAACACGTCCGCTGTTTTCAGCCGCCTATACACCAGTCTCTGGCCACGACCTGCTGAAAGACCCCCTGAGCCCCCCCCCCCCCCCCCCCCCGCCGTTGCTAAGTAACACACCCACACATAACTCCCCACAGCTGGGACAGAGATTCTGCCTCTCCTTGGTTCCTCGACTAGAGCTGTTATAGATTCACCACCCAAGAGCACTCATGTACATTTCTCCCAACATACCAATTTCAAGTTCTCTAGATGCCTGTATTTGTCTTTTCAGAGATCATTTCCGGAGAATTGACGCATCTCTGACTTCTTCCATCAGGCATTGCGTGTCTGTGGCTCTGCCTGATGGGCATAGACTGGATTACTACACAGGTGCAAAGTGTAATGCTCTCATCTTTTTTTTTTTTCGTTTTTACTTTTATATCCATGTGGCTAATTCACACTCATGCATGCCTTCTTCTATTTCTTTAGCCTTTACTTTTACTGGGGATTGGATCGATGGCATAAAAATGCAAAGAGTGGTTACATTTTGGAAACAGGTGTGGGTTGTTTTGTTTCCGCTTAGCTGCGGTCACGAGTATCCCCACTGTCAAATCCAGTGGGAAGGTTTTGGTTTACAGTCAAGCCTCAAGTAAGTGAATGAAAACATATTTTTTTTTATAGCTTACAACAAGGGCGTAGGAACCGGGGGGGACGGAGGGGACGTGTCCCCTCCAATATCGGAGACAGGCGCATTTGTCCCACCTAAAAATTATACCGGATCTGTGAGGTTTCCGATATGTGTCCCCCCCCAATGTTAAACTCATTCCTACGCCCCTGGCTTACAATACAACAAATAACATTAACATTCCAACATGGTGCTCTGATGTGTTATAGCTCGGCTGCTATGAGTACTTTTACAGGGCACCACATTGTTTATTGTGACTAAATCTGGATTAATTCCAACAATGGAGGATCATGAGGCTACATGGTCATTTCAGTGGGCCATCTTCATGATGCATTGTTCATAATTATAAATATTTAAAGCTCTTCTAATAGCAGACCTCCCCTCCTGGTTTCAGCTGGCTTTTTATTTATTTTACGTTTTGATTGTCTGGCCTCCTGGTATATTTTAGTCAATACCACTTACACTGTAAATGTCACTGTTGAACCATTGGTTATTGAGCTAAGTGGAGTGTTGTAACTGTCCTTGTTTTTTAATTAATAATAATAATTTAATCAACATCCTTTTGCATACTTGTCTCTACTGACTGGAAACCTCAATTTTAGTTGTTCTCTTTATTTTGTTATTTGTTCAGAAAAGGTTGTTTTATATTATGTACATGGATACATTGATATTGTTTAACCATTTTGAAGAAAAAAAAGTGGAATCTGGACAGATGTATTTTCCAGATTAACGGAAGAAAAATAATAATAAAAAAAGTAAACAAATGAAGCAAACGTTAGACCATGCCTCTACGTTGTGTAAGACAATGCTGTACTAGGTTAATCAATTGTGAGTGTGAATGGATGTGGTGGCCTAACACAAAGAATTAAAAAAATAATCCCAACTGTCAATTTAAAAAAATTGAAAATGCAGTTGAGATTGAAGGGACATTTTCCTAAATATATTCAGTATTTACTATTGTTGGAATTTGCTTTAGGTTAAGCAGTGTTAAAATATGCAATATGCAAAATGTTCCATGTCCCTTTTATTTTTTCATTTGAAAAAAGTAAAGAAATTCGAATAAGAATCCTCATTCAAAATCAGCCCTGTGGTTTTCCTTATTTTCTGCTCCATTTGAATGGAGGCTTTTGTCAAATCACTGGTACTTTATTGTATTTATCCACACGTCATACATTTATTCCTAATTTAAGGGTTGATCTAATGTGGGGGGAAAATGGAGGTTCGTCATCAAATTCTAGCATGGCAAGTGTAAGTTATTGTCATCAATTGCACCATTTGTGACATAATATTTTGTTTATGATATTGTTGTACAAGTGAACATGTTTTGAAATACAAAAAGGAGAAAATATATGATGTACAACAAATGTCCTACATAGGATTTAAAATGATGTTGTATTTACATGAAATAAAAATATCTAACTGAACAGTCGTTTTATTTTACTGTCAACGTGTGTGTGTGTGTGTGTGTTCGTGCGTGCGTGTGTGTGTGTGTGTGCGGTAGAGCCCGAGCTTTCTATTTTGCACACGTGCGTACCCGTACATTTGAACACATAACACTTATGTCTACATAGCCCGATTGATTTCCCTTCACCCTTCCATATTTAAAAGTTACGATGTGCAGCTGATATTGTTACCAGGTAACTGGGCTTATGTAGCACAGTATTATACTTCTCTATTGAATTTGTAAATAATACAATATACTGTTAAATCTTTCCAAATCATTGTGGGTGATGAGATCGTTATGTTGTGAATGGTACAAGTTTATTAGCATTGACAAACAGGAAGTCAGTGAATTATGTTTATTTAGGACAGGTCTCTGGTGCCACGGCTCGGTCTCATTGGTCAGTATATGTATCATTTATAACCTGTGTGTGACGTGGAAGAAGCCCATTGGCTAAACGTGCATGTGACGTATTTTTGAATTTTCAGCGGAGAAGCGTTTCTTGTCATCGAGTGATCAGTTTACCGTTTGCTGGAAGTCACGGAGATTTGCCACAGAGAACTCTTTTTAAACTACTAAGTACTTGAATAATGTCATTTTCAAGAGCACCTTTGAAACGGTTTAATGAAAACATCGGTGAGTATAACGACACAGTTGCGAACAATGCTGCAAATGCGTAGCTAACTGCAATTAGCTTCCCTAATGTTGTTTACCAAGTTTGCATGTTTGGATTATATTTGCTGATTTCGTTATCTGTCGGGGATTTTCTTCCTTGTAAATATGCTATTATGTTCACCTACGTGAAGGTTGTGCCCCAGCACCTGGCACATACAATCCGAAGGACGAGGGACACAAGGGACCTGCTTCCTTTCAAAAGTCGCAGCGGTTCACGACTGTGAAGCCGGGTGGGTTCCTGTCATTGGTACCAAAACAATCCACAAGGAATTACCTAGGAAAGATATTGAAACAATATTTTTTTTTTCAGTATGGACATCTCAGATTCCTCCCCCATGTCCGGACGTCCCAATGTCCCCCGTGCGTCGCACTATGTCTGTGGACGGCCTTGTAAGATCTCACTACATGTTTACTTGAGTCAAATAACGGTGCTCATTAGAGTGCTTTATTAAACGTCTACCATTGCACAATCACAATCCTGTAACTGGTTCCTCGTCGCCTAGGTTGGATCAAGTGTGAAGAAGGAGAAACCTGGCATTTCCTTGGAGCTGAAGCGGCAGAAGCTCTTGGAGAAGGAGGTATTTCAGTCATCCAATCCAAATTAATGTATTTGATAACGAAATGGGGAGCGGGAGGTGTCGTTGCTAGTGAACCTCCAACGGCAACAGCTTAGATCCTTGAGCAAGATTCCCAAACCTTATATCCTCTTATGTATCTGAATTCATTTTTAATTGCTTTGGCTAGAAGCATCTGCTGCTTTTAATATTTTAAGATGCATAAGGAGCAAGTAGGGGTTGGGCATGATCTTGTAGTAATATTCACCCTATCCAGTACCAATCTGGCATCACATGCCACCCTCAATATTAAAGTCCAAGATTCTGTTTATACATGCATAGCTGTCTTGTGTTTCAAAATGAATTTGTCATGAAGTCTTTTGCTGTTTTCATATTTTTACCTGTATTTTATACAGAAACAATTTCTAATCTGAATCCGTCCTGGTTCCCAGATCCGCTCTCTGGTGACGCAGCGCGGTGAGCAGGACAAGCGTCTCCTGGCCCTGGAGGAAGAGCTAAAGAGGCTGGAGGCCAAGCTTCTGTCGGCTGTCCGGGAGAGGACTGGCCTGACAGCCAGTGGCACAACCCTGGAGCGCCAGCTCGCCGAGCTCAAGAAGGCCAACGAGTTCCTGAAGAACAAGGTCTCTATCTTTCTCTTGTTCTTTGTGCAAAGTTATTTAGCCAGGTGCTTTTTATGCAGAGCGACTTGCAGTGAATGAGCAGGCATATTGTGGACATTGTCTCTTAAGTCTTTTCTTTCTCCTCGATGAGACTTGTATGATTTGGTCAGAAGAGCTGTTTGTTTTCTTATGTTAGGTTTCTGCTGACACCACGAAGAAGAGAATTAACTCGCTCACCATGGAACTGATTGACGCCAGGAATAATTTGGATCTTAAAAACAAGGTTCAAACTTTTACAATGAAAATTATGAAAAGCTATATTATAACATTACATGCTCCCAATTGCACAGTTGTGTTAATTTATTAAAATGAAAAATTTATTTTTATGTTTTGAAGGAGATAAGCATGCTGCAAGTTAACACTGCTAGTCAGGTGAAAGTTCTGGAAACGGATTTACAAGCTGCAAAGGCTATGGTTAAGACCCTCAGAGAAAGGAACCAAGACCTTGGTAAGACATCAAAGAGCAGAAGAAACACCAGTGATTTACATCTATTTGTTTTGTACATGAATTGGACCTATATGCTTGATAGGAGAGCATGAAACATGATTCAGAAACTTCAACATGTAAATTCACTTTGTACACTACAGAGGACCTCCAGCAGGAAACTAAAACACAGAATGAGGAGCTTTCAACAGAGACTGAGAAACTACATGGTGAGTTGTTTTTGAGTATGTGTGAGTGACTTATCTGTCCGGTTTAATCTATTGAAGTTTCCACCATTATAGGATAGTACATAATGTTCTATCTTAAAACTGTTGTTTCTAGCTGTGATTCAAGAGCTGAAGGAAGAAATCAAGGTTTTGCAGACATACCTGGATACAGCCAATGACCAAGTCCAGGTAAAACACATAAGTGTCGTATACAAAAAACATTATTTGAGTCTTATAGTGTTGGCAATTTATTTTTGGAAAAGTGCTTTTCCTCAACATTTTAACATGACAAAAAATAATGATGTTATACTTTTTTTTATGGCATTTTCTAACCGTTAGCTATTCAACGTTTGTTTGCTCTTTATGTGATAGGACTTACTGTTTTAACGTCTGCTTCTGGCAAATATGTGAATGTTTTGTGTGTGTGTGTGGGATTTGAGGGTACCTGACTAATGCCAAGTTAAAATGAAGGTAATCACATGAACCGGTTGTAGTTTCAGGAAGCTCAGGTCATCGTTTGAGTACTCCATGGTGTTTCCTAGCCGGGTCCTACCAGACTCTCGTACTTCATTTCATTTGTACAGAGAGTCTGGACCTACTCAATTGACAAACGTTAAAGGAGAAATCCGGTGTAAAATGGATCTGGGATACGTTTAGTACGATAATGAGTTGGAATGTTCGTTTGGTAGCAAAAAAGCGCATGTAGACGCATTCTTAAGTTGTCTTTTTGTGCAGATTCTACCAAAACGCTATAAACTTGGAACGATGGGGGCATGTGTTATGGTAAAAACTAAATCGCTGTTTTAAACCACTTACAAGGCTAGAAGTAGCTCGACACTTCTTTTGAAGTACAATAAGGGTCTGAACATATAAAATGAGGCATTGATCACTTTGTAAGTGTACAGATTGTTTATTAAAAAGGACATTTTATACACACAATAACATCAGTAGTTCACCCGTCGACGACGATTGACGAACACAGTGCTTGTGACATCCGTGAACAACACGCAAGCTCTGTGTTCGCCAATCTACTTATCGAGTCTTAAAGACAAGATGGCGTCAACGGGTGAACTACTGATGGTATTGTGTGTATAAAATGTCCTTTTTAATAAACAATCTGTACACTTACAAAGTCATCAATGCCTCGTTTTATATGTTAAGACCCTTATTATTCTATCAAAGAAGTGTCGGGCTACTTGTAGCCTTTTAAGTGGTTTAAAATAGCGATTTAGTTTAAACACATGCCCCCATCGTTCCAAGTTTATAGCGTTTTGGTAGAATTGGCTAAAAACAGCCAACTTAAGAATGCATCTACATGCGCTTTTTTGCTCCCAAACGAACATCCCAACTCGTTATCATATTAAACATATCCAAGATCCATTTTACACCGGATTGTTCCTTTAACTCACTTGAAGGCGGGTGTCTGTTGAAGTCTAAAACTATTGGATCTGGCCAGTGCCACTCTGGATCTGCCTTAACCAATCACTAACGTTTGGCCGGGAATCACGTTGCGCGCAGGCTGTAAACAACCCAAACACCGTGTGTGAAGATGTCTGTCAACGAGAGCTGACTTTAACGTCATTGTTCTCAGCCACTCCCTCTGTTCGCTGATTGGACGCAGAAAATTTAGACGGAGAAAACCCACTAACATACCGCAGACCCAGACCTAGTACTGAAGGGAAATTCAAATTGAGCAGGACTCTGCCCGACTATTCAAACTTAGTCGGGCAGAGCCAGGCTAGGTGTTCCCTAGTTGATGTAACCTTTACATTCCTTTTTTTTATTATTCCTAAAAACCTTTTTTTTTTTAAAAAAATCATAGGATCTGCGCCTGAAGATTTGTGAGAAGACGGCGCTGGAGCACACTGCCTCTGATTCCCAGAGGAACTCTGCAGGGTAGGCACAGAGAAGTCTTGATAACCCGTGTCTCAGCACACCCAACAAGGATGACACTGATTTTTGGAAACGGTTCTCCTCAGGCAACTGGAACAAGACCTGAAAATCTCCCAGGAGGCCTTGAAGCAAAGGGAGGAGGAGTCCAAAAATTACCAGGAAGAGCTTCTGGCGTCCCTGCAGTCCTTGCAGCAGGCGGAGCAGAGGTTGGAGAGCCGCGGGGCGGAGCTGAGCGTCTCTCGGGCGGAGCTGAGGGACATTGAGCGGCAGATGGAGCGAGCCAACGAGGAGGCGGAGGAGTGCCGGGGCCTGGTGCATCAGCAGGAGGCGGAGCTAGCCAGGCTGCGCGAGGTGCTGAGGAGCACCGAGAAGGAGCTGGATGAGCGGATGGAGCACCTGGCGGGGAGGTGTCTGTCCTACGAGGAGGAGAGGGGTAGGTCCTCCTCTGCCTTGCTTATCGTGTGTGTGTGTTGATTAATGATATTTTTGATTAACTTAGGAAAAGTAATTGTGTGTACTATTTGTACAAAGGCCCAGAACAAGCAAACAAAAGCAAGTGTACTTATTGGGACAATATGGGCCTTGATGGAAGTATAGTATAAGAAATGCATCATAGCACTGAAAATACAAAAGCAATGGTGGATAAAAAGATACGATTGCTAAAAGATTGGCAATGACTAAAAGAAGGCAACCAAATAATAATTTGTCAATGACTAAATGGGAAACGTTGTATAAATAACCTATCCACTCCATTCAGTAGAAAGTGTTTTACCTGTAATCAAAATGCCCGTTTAAACTGGGAAACTGCTTCATAAGGGAAAGCTCCACAAAGCTTCCACAACAGGATTCCACTGTAGAGGAATGGGCTCCAACACAGTCCAGTTGCCCTTAGGAACAAACCATTTCCCGCACTAGCCCTTGTTGTGTGATCCTGTTGGACAGTTTGTAATGTAATGTGTTTCATTGTCCTGCACCCTGTCCAGTTGCATTATTTAGCTGCCCTTCATTTTGATTGTATGGTTTGCCTGTTCTTGGCCTCACTTGTCGTTTTATATAAAAGCGTCTGCTCATTTAAAATGCCACGTTACATGTCTTGGTTTTTTTGTTTTTGTATGAAGGGAAGATGCAGGAAGAGGGGATGAGGAAGGTGGAGCAACTGAAGGCCGAGCTGTCCTCCCTGCAGGAGGTCAAGAGAGAGGAGGAGAGGAAGGGGATTGCGCTCCAGCAGGCGCACACCACCCTCAGTGAGGAGCTCGAGAAGGAAAAGGTTAGGAACCAGGTCGTCGTCTCCTTTGTGACCTTTCACAGGCACTCCACGGAGGCCGAACCGAAGTGCATGCACATTGTCTCCACAATTTGCATTGTTGTGTGTCAATACAGATTGTGGGGAGGGCTGACCGTTAGTTGCAGTCAATTGCTTTTATTTTATGAGTTTTGTACATGCATTAATCTCCAAGTAGATTATTCCGTATCACGTTTTGTTTACAACATTAAGACTGGGTGAGTGTACAAAATAAAAAATAATAAAATTGTACCATTAAAACTGGTAATATGTATAGCTTTAAGGGACAGCTGAAAAGTAGTAAAGAGTTGCTTTCCTTGTCTTTTTATAAATGTGATGCAACTCCAGACATCCGGCTGTAAAGCCTGTTAAATCCAGCGTTGTTTCCACAGTCGCTGGTGGACTCCCTGTCCCTGCTGCTGGAGCATGAGAGGGAGGAGGCGGAGGTGCAGCGGGCGCAGATGAAGGAGGAGATGGAGGAGGTGCTGGGGGAGTTGGCTCTCATGGAGGAGCAGGAGTGTCGGAGGCAGGAGGAGATGGACCAGTCCCTCCAGCGCCTGCAGCAGAAGAACCATCACCTGGTGCAGCAGCTGAGCCAGGCCAGTGCATCGTTGGACAGGTGGGATGTGGAAGACTGCCTGTCTTGCATACATTTTGTAAATGTGATGCAACTCCCGACATCCGGCTGCAAACCCTGTAAAATCCAATCCAATCTAATTTCAGTGTGTATTGGATTTGTTGATTACTGCCCTAGTCTCGCTTCACCTGCGGTATTTTAATTCACCGTTTTTATAGTCAATGTTCAAACACTTTGTAAACAAATGAAATGTTTTATTAATATTATTTCTAGTTTAATAGTTGCTTTGGTTGTATCTGATATTGCATAGGGACTAACGCTTCCATTATGAAACTATAAAAATATTAGATTATTAGTTATGACTTTGGTAACTGACATTCTGGACAATGATTAAGATGGGCAGAAGGTTTAGTTTCCAGGTTCATGGACTAAAATAAGGTTTATTTGGGGCTTTCAGGAAGAGCACTGAGGCTGCGTTGCTGGAGGAGAGTCACCTGACAGCCATGGCCAGACTCCGAGAGGAGCAGACGGACTCTCTGAGCCACCTGGGTGGCATCGCTACAGAGCTGGAAAGGTAAACGGAAATGCCATTCAAAAGGTGAAAAGTGTCTGGTGAATAAAGTCTGGTGGTCTTTACTTAAACTATTTGCATGCAATGAGAGTGCACTTTTAAAGAGAACGCAATCGCCTTTGTACCGTGGTGATGTTGAGTGCAGGTCCGTTGCTATCGATTATTGAATTTATAATTTCGTCTGTGAAATGTCATAAATAATGGCATCACGCTGCGAGGTACCAGAAGCCCAAAGTGCCGTCAAAAATGTGCTTACTTTGTCTGAAAGGCGAGCAATAACAATTTAATTTTCCTTTTTCATTTTCTTCTTTTCTATTGAAACAGAAATGGTGTTTTTTTTAGTTTAACCAGGATGCTGTTTTTATTTACTTTATAAATGAAAGGATTATTGAATCAGCTTTTCTAACTATAATAATCCTATCGAACTCTTGTTTCATTCCAGCACAAAACAAGCCCTGAGCGGAGTGGAAGACAGAGTGAGGCAGCTGGAGGCTGAGGAGGAACGAGTGGCTCAGCATCTCAAAGAGGAGCTGAAGCGAGTCGTTCAGCTGAAAGAGGAGGAGATGGAGACAGTCATGAGGACTGTGGAAGAGCAGAGGGAGAGACTCCTCGCTGCCCAGAAGGCTGAGGAGAAGACTAGGGAAGAGCATGTACAGTAGGTTTCTTTAAAATGATTGTTTCATACATTTAATCCTTCAAAACAGGACAGAAAATAAGGTTAATGTTATTAAACCCGCATGGAAAACTAAGGCTAAATAGTATGCAAAACATGTTACAATAATACGATGGGAAAATCTATTATAATATGTAAGAAACACGTAGTAGAAATTTAATGATGCTCAGAACGCTCTCGTCTGCATTCCCAGAATGCTTTGCGAGGTGAAGACCCAACTTGCCCAGAAGGATGAGAAGATGAAGGAGATGGAGGGAAGCCATGTGGTGCTGCTTGCTCAGCTCCAGGAGGAGGTCTCTGTCCAGAGGCGGGAGAAGGTGCAGGCGCTGGTGCAGCTTGAGGAACAGGAAGGTCTCAAGAACTCCCAGCTGCAGCGGGAGAAGGAGGAGGCCCAGACACTACAGGCCAAGACCTGGCAGGAACGGGACGAGGCGGTGGAGGAACTCCAGCGGACAAGGGAGGAGAACGCGGCGATGCAGACGGCCCTACGGGAACTGCAAGTGCTCACGGAGGCGGAGAGGAACAAGGGCCTGCAGAGCAGGTCTGAGCAGCTCGGGCTTCACATCCGGCTGGAGAAACTGGAGGAGGAAAGGAGCCGCCTTCTCTCTCGCGTGGAAGATCTGGCAAGGGACGGCTCGGCCCTACGGGAAAAACTGACGAGCGCCGGGCAGGACGGTGAACAGCTGCGTGCGCGACTGGAGAGCAGCCATCGGGAGAGCGCGTCCCTGCAGAAAGCCGTGGAGAGCGGGGAGGAGGAGAAGGCAGCCCTGCGGAAGGAGCTGGAGGTAGAGCAGCGGGACGGGAGGGCACTGCAGGAGCAGGTGGAGCTCTTGGCTCAGGAGAAGGTCACGCTCCAGTGGGAGACGGCGGAGCAGAACCAGGAGCTCCAGAGACAACTCGCTGAGGCGCGGGAGAAGAGGTAAGGGAAAGAGGTTGGATCGTACTTGGTGAATTAATTGTGGAGGGGAGGGGGTTCTGGTTTGTCGAGTTCTTTATTCGTATTGGACTTAATGTGTTATTTCTTTGTGCTCAGTTCTTTGGGTTCAGAAGCCGAGCGCTGGAAGAAACAGTATGAGGACCTGTATTCGAACGTCAAGCCCTTCCGGGTAACTCCTAAAAACTAACATTTCCATGATAACAAATTAATCCATAGTTTGTTATTTTTTATCTTTGTTTCACATCTTAGGAAAGCATCTCGTTAATGACATTATCTCCCAACATCCAAGATTTGAAATAAAGCAACGGCGAAATGTCGCTGTGTAGGTCTGGCAGTGCATATTGATATTGGTGGAAACTGTGATCACTGTGTTGCATTTTTTGCTTCAGGAGCAACTGAACAGTTTTGCGGCACAGCGAGACGCACTGCTGAATGAGAACGGGGCGAACCAGGATGAGCTGAACCGACTGGCTGACGCTTACGCACAGCTCCTGGGTCACCAGAACCAGAAACAGAAGATCAAGCATGTGATCAAACTCAAGGAAGAAAACATTACCCTCAAACAGGTCCGTGGTCCAGGTTTTCAAAAGCTGAACCACTTCATTTATTACAATTGTTAGAACTTAAATGTATTATATTACTGATTCAACATCATTAAACTGATACAGTAATTTATTTGATTCAAGAGCATCTGCATAATTTTTTTATATATTATATATATATATAATACATTAATATATTATAGTGTGTAGAAAAAACTCAAACTTACATAAAAGCTGTGTATATTAATTGAGCCTATTAATTGTGCTTATTTTGGCTTTCCTAAATGTATGTCATCATTTAAGCCTATTGAGTCACTTAGCAGACGGCTTTTATCCCAAGCGACTCGCAGTGTAATGAGTTGCACGTCATTCATGCGCAGGCTTGAGGTCCGACGTAGGATGGCAACTGGCTAAGTGAACCCGCTTCCTTTTCTGGCCAGGAGTCACACAGAGTCCACTACGGCAAGTTTTCATGAACTAATTTGTGTGCGTAGGATGTGTCTAAGCTGCGCGCCACGCTGAGCCGTCAGAAGAGTGATTTGGATCACCTACGCTCGAAGCAGCCAGGAGCTAAGCAGCGCAGGTTTGATCCCAGCAAAGCCTTCCAGCATGACGGCAGCAAGGAGAACCTGCAGCCTGACACGCCTGCTCTGGGCCTCAGGGAGGGTGAGGACGGGGCACGCCTCCGCTCAATTTCTATTGATTCTTTAACAGGTTCGTTATTTCCTTAAACTGGAGAAAGTCCGAAATGGCTAACTGATGCTTTTTTTTTTTTTTTTTCAGGAAACTTTCATTTGTAGCTGGATTGGAGATGGGAATTTTTTCAAGACTATCCTGGCTTTATTTTTGGAGGAGCCTTGATTTTTAAGTCTAATTATTTTAAGTTTAACTCCTATTTTAGTCTAATTATTTTAGAGATGTTACAAGTGTAAATATTGAGTTTACCTGGAGTATTGTTTTCAATTTTCTGCGATGGCTTTCTATGCTTTATCATTTGTTCTTCGAGTAAGCCCCTCTCATGCTAATGTTAACATATTTAATATTCTCATGATCTCCCTGTGTGTTTCTGTGTGTGTATATGGTCTTTTGTAAATACAGATTTAAAAAAAATTAAACTGTTGAACAATCTTTTTTTTACTTTTCTATAAAGATTACTAACAATCTTTATAGAAAAACCAATTGATGAGGGAGTTTGTATTTAGAAACCTACTTTGTAATACGATTATTCTGTGAACCCTTCTTGACCATATCCCCTGGCAACCAGCAGAGAGCACTCTAGGACTAGATCCAGGGGTGACGCCACGGCCTCTAAATAGAAAACATTATTCCACCCCACCTAAAAATAAACCACAGACCGTCACATTGGACCAACTTTATTTGCCTTTCGTGTCCATTAGAAGTGACCTTGTGCCAGCCGTGTGCACATATTGACGTGAAGCCCTTTGCATTGACGCGTGATGACCGCTTGGTTCCAGTCAGTCGCAGTACCCCTCCAGGTGGTGGAAGCTGCAGGGTCTGTGGCAGCACTGCTCCACGATGCCTCTCTTCACCCTGGTCGTCGGGTGACCCCCAGACAGGCCCTTCACAGGCCCCTTCTCCAGCCACGCCCTTTCAATCAGGAAACCTTTTAATTTAGAACGGGTCAGACACACAGACGGATCCATTGAATAAAAAATAGCTCCAGTACGAAAATAGACATGGCTTTTAATGGATGTTATCTGATCTCCCCAATCCTTTTAGTAAGTCTCTGCTTCATGTGTGATGTAAGAAGGGGAATCTAGCTCAGCTGGGATTCAACCAAGGCATGCATTTATTTTATTTTTTCTCGTAAGAGAATGCAATCAGGAATCAAGATTTTCCCCAGTTTTAGAACAATGGCATGACTCACGAAGTGAGCGTTGGTAGCGGTGCCAAGGCAACTGCCCTACTGTGAACTTCAACAAGGCCGCAGGGAAAACATCACACCACTAATGATGGGCCGGGCATCTATTAAACTGTTAACTTTTAGCATGTTAACCCCCCACCCCCATAAACATTGTTACTCCGGTCAGCAACCAAATTGGACTTCTCATTATAAAAACAATCTTTGATCACAGTGGGTGAATACTGCTTCTGTGCACAGCCAGATAGATTTGGGGACCATGTCCCGCTTCAAAACCCTTCAAGGGGACAATTAGGACACAGTTCAGGCTGAAACTTTGGCTTCCTCTAGCCTCTTTGCTTGTTACTGCCCTGCTTGCATTGCTTGTGTAGCCTCCATCCCACCCACACCGTCCTCACCAAGCAGGGGCTGCAAATCCCGTTTTTGGATCGCTCGTCTTGGGTTGTAGAAAAAGCCCCTATCGCCACATACAAAGTAGAGGGCATCTACTAGGTGGGACCCACAAAGGTGTCTGGTGGAGATCGGGGCCACCCAGGGGTGGGTCAGGACCAGCAGTAGCAGCATAGCCCATGGTACCCTGGCCATGGAAGGGTCGGCTTCAGTTGGAGGCAAACAAACACAGACAGAATATGAATGGTGTCTCCAATGGTTATGAAAACCAAGGATTGTGTGCATCCTTAATGGCATCCCTCCCCACCCCATCCCTGTGACAGTGGAAATAAACAGGTTTCTCTTGTTTGTTCCCTAATTAAATGGGGCTTTTGTCAATTATGGCATTACTTTGGAGTTTGCAAAGAACAACCGATGTTTCCCCCAATGTTCTTCTGTATTGAGAAAGAAAACAGCTACAACAGGATCAATACGTAGCGATCAACCGTTTTAGAAGTGAAAAGGCACACTGAGGTGATTGAAGAATGTGGTGGAACCACAAGTCCAAATGGTCTTTGAAGAGAAAACAGAATAAAAATTCAGTGTTTCATTGAATTTCAAAGGGCCTGGATATGAAAAAATACCTTGCTGAAACAAAGTCTTTAGAAAAGCAATGTGACGTAATATTATTACATTCTCTTGACTTATAACAGAGTCAACCAGAGAGTGTGTCAAGTGTAAGATTAACTTATGGCTAATGAGAAATAAATGCTTTGATGGCCAAGATCTAACACCTAAGCGTTGATCAATAGGTGGACTGAGAGAAGCCATATCTTGTGGACGCACATTAACCCATAAACACACTTCTGCGCCCTTAAATAATGAAGTGCTGTTTTGAACCAAAGACCAATCTCACATGCATATTATAATAAAATCACAATTCATTCCAATTAAAAGGAAAAATTGGTTAAAAGACTTGAGGATTTTGTTGGATGTTTCATATATAACACTCCTAATGGCATTACCGATTCTATATAAATTCACCAACTTTGACATTCCTTTAAAGTAGGTTCGTTAATTCCTTTAAGAATGTCCAAAGTGGATAAATAAATGCTTGACCTGAAAACTAAATTAATAATAGTAATATTATTGCTTGACAGCAATGTGCGCTGTCAAGCCAGTAGCATCAACCGGTCAAACAATTTGAACAGTGATCTTCAGACAGGGCTGCTGGAGCATCTTGGATGAACACATAAGGTTTAACAGTTCAGATTAAGGGTAGACCACATGGTCTTGAACTTAAAGGAGGGTTAGGAGAGGAAGGTGCCAGTGTGGGTTTATAGGCCATCCCCAGGCTGAGCCCTATTGATGCCAATCAAATTCAAATCGGACTCGCAATACATGACGGTCAGAGAGCTCGCCGGCAGGAAAGTTAAGGTTTAGTCTAGCGACGCGTTCAGAGACTTACGTGTGAGTCTTTGGTAAATGTGACTGGCTTGAAGAGAACCCACATAAATATAAGAAAGGGAGGTGAGATACAATAAAGGGCGTGACTCGATCACTCTCTGCAAGGTGTTCGTACTCATTGTGTCACCAGTAAGGCAAAAAGGTGGAATTAATACAGGAAGAAGGTATCTACTTCCTCACCCTTTTTCCCTCAATAAGTCAAATGGCATGACATGTTTATCATTCCACTGTGTTGTGCTGTGTTTTTAATGTAAAATGTCATACCAAGTCCAAAAATGTAGGTGAGTGAGCATTGGACAGGGAGCTCAGGAGCCACACCCACTTTATTGAAAGGCAGCCGTACGAGCAATAAATTTCCGGTTATGCTGATGACCATTTGGAATTTGTAACTTTCTTCAAATGTCCCATTAGCGTATACAGGTATTTGTATTTTCCCGCGAATTTCGCAAGTGGACCGGAGATTAGGCTTTTCAAAAGTGCAACGTTGCCCTATTGGGGGGCGGTAGATTTTGTTCAAATATCTATATATATATATTTTTTTTTGCTTGGCATCATTGTCAATCACTGTGCAATGTTATAAACAATGCGAGCCAGGATAACATTCTGAACCGGATAAACTGGAGGACACTAACAATAATATGGTCCATTTAGGCATATAATATATAGTATAATATGATCTCAGAGCCTCATCTCTTTCACATAAAAAACTGATTTATATAAAATATTTCATCTTCACTGCATTTATTTCCGGTTAAATCGCTCGTTTGCAATTCCTTTGAGTCTTTCAAGTTTAGTTTACTTGCAATAGGCTACATCATTTGTAATATTATTTGTAGCCTACTTCCACTACTGCTGGTTTACTAAAGCGCAAAAGAAGGGGGGGGGGAAATGGTGGCTCTAGATTGGCAGCGTGTGATATCTCGCTCCTGGAGCCGTGCCAGGCTAGTCTTGGCACTGCGAGCGAGTTGCGCTACACGGAGAAACGCTGCGGAGGTGCACTCACCTCTTAATTGTCTCCTCCTGTAAATATCCTTCTTTTTTGTTGCATGGAGATTGAAAATGAATGGACAATCGACAGAGAAAGTGAGTCCTTACCTGTGTGTCGAGGCCTCGGGCAGCCGAGCTGGTTAACTTATCAGCCACACGTGAAAGGGTGTATAGGAGGACTAAAAGATACAAGACAGACAGACTATTGGCTGCATTTCACCTCCAAAGCAGCCTCCTGCTACCCCTTCACCACCTCCCTCTCCTCGGTCCACCTGCTCTTTGTCGTCCGCCGCAGCGGCAGTCAGCAGCCCTGATCTGTAAGTATGTTGATCTGGTCATTAAGTTAATTAAGTGGTTGACGGTGTCTGTGACTGTGCGCCCTAGGCCTTCAGTTTGGGCAAAGGTAAACATGGCAGCCGCCCAGTGATGTGCCATATCAGGCTGAGGGACAGACACCATATGCCACCTGCTGACTCACATGTGCTGTCATGACCCATGGTTACCACTAGCGGCCGCTATGTAGAGCCATTTATAGTGGCCTGCAGTATAATTATTGGGTTTCTTGCCTCTATTTGTTTGTTTGATAATATATTGTCTGGCTCTCTTTTTGTTTAGATTTCATCTCAAAACTCTACAAGGAATTGCATGCTCTTAACACTGGCTTTTAATTGTTAAACATTTAATCTGGTTATTCTCATTATGATCATATAACTAACCAGCAGTAATCCCACACACACACACACACACACACACACACACATATATATATATATAGCACACTGTCCACACAGAGGCAGTAAAAATAAAATAAGACAATATATACAAATAGTGTACAAACACTTTTATTCAAACATATTTCCAAAATCATCATGGAGTTCCTCTCTCTAAAACTATCCCCATAACTATCCAAGATAATAAGCTTTCTCCAAGACAGCTCAGAATCCAATTCCCAACTCCTTCAAAGAAGAAGTTTTAGCTAAATGACAGTGGAAGGAGGTCAGAGCTTTTTTTTTTCCTTAACTAATGAAAGGCGGGTCTTTGGAGGGATGATAAAAGAGGTATCCATGGAGGAGCGCTACCCAGCAACCTCAGAACTGCGATTTCTGACGCTGTTAAATGTAAGAGCCAGGAAAGGGTCCAACCACGCCTGGCTTTGAAAGTCCCACCTCGAGGGGAGGGGGAGGGGGAGGGGGGAGGGGCGCGGGGGGGGGGGGGGGGGGGGGGTGGGCGGGCGCAGGCAAGGCAGCAAGAACTACAACAACAGGCACATCCTTCACTCAGCTGCGTGGCTGGTACACGCACACACACACACACACACTCACTGAAAGACACACATCAAATAGCGGAGGGCTCACCAGACACCCCAGACAGGCGGAGACAGACAGAAGTCGGGAGGAAAGTCGGCCCGGTCCCGGGGTAGAGGTTGCGTAACTTGTCTTCTGTTCTGCGGCGCTTTTGAGGAGATAAAAGGGGAGCGAGTGAGCTGAGGAGTTCAGCTGCGATGTCGTTAATCTGCTCTGATAGTCCGTTTCTTTCGGCCCGTAATTATCTCTCAATGTCTTAGGGAAAATGCTGGAAAGACTTACGGGGCTTGTAAAAAAAGAAGGCTTTTATAAAATAAAAAAATCACTACAACAGCAAGGGTTTCGAACGTTGTGATTTAATCGAGTGTTTGAACTGCACCAAGACAGATAATGAGTCAGATATCCGTAAGTCAACTTTTTAGGATTTACGTGTCACACCAAAGGAGGGCTTATCTGTTCTAGATAAACCCAATTTTACTGCAATAGTTGTGAAATATTTTATGCCTTGGCATTAACAGTGCTCAAAATATATTGAAAGTCGATAAAAAAAAAGTGCTGTCTTAAAAAAATGAATGTATTTATGTAATCCTCGACGGGTGTAAGCATAATTTCTGGCAGCGTCTCCACCTTTTAACCTTTGGACACAGATACCCTGTCATAAAAAAATGACACATATATATATATATATATATAATCAGCAGCAGTAACGATAGCACCACAAAACTGCGCTACAGAGATGTATAAACCCAGTGACGCACGGGGGGGGGGGGGGCTGTAGCTTAGACAGTACAGACTGGACACGTCTGAGTGTCCTAAACATTGCCCTCCGTGTGTGTCAATGGCCTGCTTGCTCGCTAGATTGGTGAGTAGTTGCCCTGTTGTATTTGTGTGTGTGTGTGTGTGTGTGTGTGTGTGTGTGTGCCATTAGCACGGTCGTGTGTGTGAATGAGAGCGAGGGAGAATGCCCTGGTGTCTGCACTCCCGTGTCCTGGCAATGACAGTTGCTAATAGTGTCTAGCAACTGTCAGCGGTACTAGCCTCTGTCATGACCTACTTAGTGCAATGGTCGTCCCCTGTCTGGACGGATACAGCACACACACACACACACAAAACACACATGCGCTCGCACACACACCCACATATTTATATATATATATATATATGTATAGTCACACACACGCACACACACAGATGCACACACACAGACAAACACATATTTAATCTCAAAATAGCGATAATAGATGGTTATTATTTCAACGATTTTCATAGATTCCAATGATGCACTTGATCACAAAGATAATGCCTCTCTCTCTCTCTCTCTCTCTCTCTCTCTCTCACACACACACACACACAGATACACACAGACACACAGACACAGGTCTTTGGGTTGATTTGAATCGTTTGTCGACAGGTTGGGTCGGGTGACAGAGCTAGGTAAGCGATGGGTTGACAGCGAAGAAAATGACTACATGTTCTTGGTGTGACAAGCCCCCCCCCCCCTCCCTCAAGAGAGAAGGAGAGGGGGGCAGGCTGGACAGCATGATGGCTAGTTTGATTTCCAACCCAGTAAATGGGTTTTTATTTAAACACTTGCTCCACTGGTTTTCTTAGATAGGCACTTGGATATTCTGGAAATGTAGCGTTCTCCCCCATTATTAAAATTGCGGTAGTGCTTACTCTGTTATATTATATATATATTTATATATATATTAATATATATATGTCATATTTATCTCACAAATTGCCTGCTAATTTCTTTCGTGGACCCCTTTTATGTGGCAAACCTATCCAGCAAGGAATTATTACTAATCGGGACAAGCAGAAGAAAATAGGTTGTCGGTTTTGAAAAGTACTTAAATCCCTTGCATTTCTTGGCGAAATAGCGGTCAATGGCTTAGCACTGATACAGCCTTTGTCTTGTTGACAGCGTTATGTGTGTGTTTAATGCTTGTATCTGGCTGGCTAGTCTTGGTTTGACAGAAGGTGGATGGAGGGCTCTTTTGTGTTTTGCTGGGTGCATTTGTGTGCGGGGGATTTTTGCTTGTTAATAATCCAACACATTATCTTTAATGGCTGCATATCGACGAATGCGGGGAGAGAAGAAGGATGGGTGGAAAGGAGTTCGGGATTTATATGCAAATGTTGCACAGTGACCTGCTGGCACCTGGTTGTTTTATATGTGTGTGTGTGTGTGTGTGTGTGTGTGTGTGTGTGTGTGTGTGTGTGTGTGTGTGTG
Organism: Pollachius pollachius; assembly: GCF_949987615.1. Classification (NCBI taxonomy): domain Eukaryota; kingdom Metazoa; phylum Chordata; class Actinopteri; order Gadiformes; family Gadidae; genus Pollachius; species Pollachius pollachius. The sequence goes on along the minus strand of NC_136943.1, from coordinate 11,891,385 downwards.
TGTGTGTGTGTGTGTGCGTGTGTGTGTGTGTGCGTGCGTGCGCGCGCGTGCGCGTGTGCGTGTGTGAATGTGGGGAGAGGAATTGCGGTTTGGTCAATCGATTACCACCCCAGCAGCTTCTATCGTGTGGGGGCTGCCTTCTTGGCTTTAGAACCAATCGTCATGTGCTTTTTTATGTGCTGCAACTTTTGTGTGTGTGTGGGTGTGTCTATGTGTTTTCATATGTGTGTGTCCGTGTCCATGTGTGTTTCTTGTTGCACAAATCGATACGGCCGGTATCAGCCCCCAGAGTCTCTTCCTCCTTCTCTCTCCGCCCGGAGATAAGGTGGTAGGAGCAGCCTTACAGAGATATATGAGTGGGATTAACCGCAGACAGTTATTTGGGGGCAGGGCGAAGGGGGTTGGTGGGGGTGGGCTGTGGAGGGCCGAGCCCGAGCCCAAGACGGAGGGATTTCAACACTTCTCATTATTTTGTGAAGAATGTGTACAACAGGTACTGTCAAGCAAAAGGTCAGAATAAATCAATCCAATGTTCTCTGACAGCCTTTCCTCAAATTGTATATTGACTCAGTGCAGCCGTCCTTGAGGCTGGCTGGATTTGATGCATGTTGATAGCGTTTTTCGGGTAAATCAGTATTTATTTGGCAAAATACCCAAATGGCTTGATTAGTTATAATAGTGTTGAACAGGGCCCTGTTATGCCTCCTGCATCTTGATGGCTTCCTGTGTTTGTGTGTGTGTGTATGTGTTAGTGTGGGTGTGTGTGGTTTGGATTTTGTAAACATAAACATGATGCAACCAGTAACCAGTAAATTTCTGCCCTGGTTTGATTGGTCAGTGTGATGTGTTGAGGAATTACACTGCATAATTGGTCGCAGGTGAGTGTTCAGATATAATCTGACAGGTTATTTCGCTCAGGTTGCAGTGCGTAGCGTTGATTCTTCACCTTTCCCCTAACCTGGTTTGTCCTTTCTAGGTTAGGTCCTTACCGTGGCATTTTGCCACGCTAGATTAATTGGATTAGTTAATTAGATTCAGGGTAGGTATGAACTAAAGGAAAGCTCAGGCTAGGCTAGTTCAGGTCAAGTTAGATTTGTCTTAACTCTTTAGCCCACATTATTCTAGAGTATGTTAGCTACTAGCTATTCTAGATTAGCAATGATGATGCTAGGTTATGTAATTTAGGCTAGGCTATGTTTGCAGTTATTTATAGTTGTTATGGTTATGCATATGTTTACATAGGCTAGGTTATTTTAGGTAATTATTATTTATTCAAGTGTTTGTTCAATCAGTTATTCAAAACTAGAGCAAAAACTGAAAGCGGCAGAGCTACATTGGTTCCTTATCAAAAAATCGATGACGCTTTCTCAAGGGGATTTGAATATGTGTATTTCTATGTTTGCCAGTCTACACTGTTGACTTGGGAATTTGGTTGAAATAATTATTAAGCGAAAGAAAGTGAAACACCCCGTTCAGCCAGATGGAGCAGACCTTAATCTGGCATTGCAAGAACAATTCGCAGATGGGTATTAGTCTGGAACCTCTCAGTTCATTTTTGATTTCCAAGGGACGTTACCAACCGGTGCGGACTTAAATGCCTTGGCGCAATTGGATAGGCCTACAACCAATCAAAGCAACGAAACATGACACATCAGTGGCCATTTTTGTTGTTTGAGAAAATACATAAACTGCGCTCCCATTGGGCGCTCCTCTTTATTGTCATCATATCAAACCCGCCCCCATTTTAGATGCACGGTTGTGAATGGCCCGACCTGGGCCAGGTCTGCTAGAAATCTGTCAGAACGGGAATGGGGCCAGAAATAAAACATGAGTTTGCAGATTCGTCTAGTTCCCAGGCTAATCCGACTTTAGATTATTAATCTAAAATCAGATTTCTGAGACTGGAGTAGGCATGGCCAGGTTGTAAAACGGGGTAGGCTCCAGAAATGGTTTGCTCCAGAGCATTGTTAAGATTCTTTAAGTGCCTTGTTCTTTCTTTTTTTCTTAATCCCCTTTCCACATGAGATGAGATGACCCCATGAAAACCTTTCATCTTGGCTTGCCGCAGGTAAAGATTGAATTATCTTTCTTTGTCGGTAAGAATGAAAGATTTCGTCTTCAGTGTTTGGGGAATGATGAAACCAACTGTTTGGTAATATCAGAATTTAATTCCTTTATAGCTCCCAGTTGTACCTGAAGAATTCAAGGTTAGTTTAAGACCATCAAAGTTTGAATTAGTTATTTGCACAGCCTTTGTCTCGTCGTAAATTATAGCGTTTTCTTTCCCCTTTCCTGAACTCAGTCGCAATAGAATTATTGCCTCATCAAGAACACATTTTTAAGACACCGAAATGGTTTATTTTAAATTAATTATCACCTTTTGCACAACTGTAAGGCATACATTGATACATTGCCTTTACAATGATAAGAACTATACCCTTGGAGACACCAAAGCTATTCTGGCAGTTGAAACAGAGCAAGGTGAAAAGACAGTAATCCAAACACCAAACTATGCTTACAAATTCCTCCTGGGTAGTCTTATTCCATAATTCAGATCCTCTCTCTGTTCCAAGCACACAGACCATCAAACACATTTGTGTGTGTGTTTGTGTACGTGTCTGGGATTCCATGTGTGTGTGGGTGTACGTGTGTTTTCTTTTCCCGTGCGTGCTTGTGTGTGTGCATGCTCGGAGGTGTTTTTTTGTGTGTGTCTGTGTGTGTGTGTGTGTGTGTGTGTGTGTGTGTGTGTGTGTGTGTTTCTGTGTGTGTGTGTGTGTGTGTGTGTTTGTATGTGCGTGCCCGCGCTTGCAGTATGTGTTTTTGTGTGTCTGAATGTCCTTTGCCCTGGCCCGGTAGGTATCTGTCAGTAGAAGTGAACGGTGCAGAACTCAGATTCCACAGCCTAGACTTTATTCAACCTGAGACTATAACAAGAATGGAGACATCAACGGAGCCGGACACTAATGTTATTGTTTGAAGAAGAAAGTCCCTGTACACTTTTACTTTAAAACCCATTTTGCCGTCTCTGCAGTGATTTAAACAATAGTTCTATAGCTGATTGTATGTTGTTAAAAAGAAAATCAATAAAAAAACGAACAATAATAATGATACACTATTCACATGATATGAATATTATATAGCTATAATTAAACCCTTTGAATATTGTATATATTATAGCTGCTGGCCTATATTTAGTTTCTTTCCTTTCGTTTCCCTATTTTATCGCCCTGCACTAGTGCTCTCTCCTCCTCTCTCTCTCTCCATCATCATCATTACAGTGTGATGTCTAAATATCTTTTTTGGCGACGTGAGCATTAAAACAAGGATGTAAAAAAAGACCATTGAAAGTAAGGCAATCTGCAAAGGCGATGTAGTTTGGCCAACCCCGACTTGTCAAGCCAGCCATCCTTCTCATTGAAACGCTGTGATGAACAGCCAACGCGCTCTACAATAGAGCTCTTAATGGGCTTAATCCATATTTTTATTTTATGTAACAGGATGAAAGGGGTCATGGTTGCCGTAAAACAGATTGATGGCATGTGTGGGGTAAAGAAGATGCTATAAAGCCCTTAAAAAGTCCATGCCATCTCCTGCCCATCTACTGTGTGTATCTGGGTGTGTGTGTGTGTGTGTGTGTGTGTGTGTGTGTGTGTGTGTGTGTGTGTGTGTGTGGGGGGGGGGGGGGGGGGGTCTAATAGGCATAACTCAGCCAGGTAATGTCCGATCACTGCGGACATGACGGATACCGCTTGGCGAAGTTTGGGGCCGTGGTGAGCAACGCGCGTTCGGTCGGGTTATTTATGTTGCGTAATGAAGAGCATAATGAAAAATTGGACTCAATTATAAATATAGGACGCGGAGGCGCGGCGTGGAGAGATAATCATCGGAGCAATTAAGGTGTCATACGCGCGCAGCGGGGGGCCGGCCTCGGCCTCGCCCCCCCAGCCCCGCCTGCCCCCCAGCCCGTAGCGTTTTTTAACTGGAAACCTCACATTTAATCAGACAGCGGGGGGGATATAAATGTGCTGATCCTGGCCCAAAAGGCCAGCCCTTTTTTGAATATGGTAAATGATTTCATTTAGTTAGTCTAATTTCTCCATCTAAACTGTGTGTGCATGGGTGGGCCTGTATGTGTGCATTTTTCCGCTTGAGTGTGTGTGTGTGTCTGTGTTTGTGAGTGTGTGTGTGTGTGTGTGTGTGTGTGTGTGTGTCTGTGTGTGTGTGTGTGTGTGTGTGTGTGCTTACATGCGTGTCTACAATTGGGGGATGCAATCGTTGTGAGCGAGTTTGGGGGAGAGAGTGTGTTTAAAAAAGAAAAGAGAGAGAGAGAGAGGGAGGTTGGCGGCCCGCACATCTATTTTACCACTGTCACTTCGAGGATGAGTGAGAGACAAGCAGGGTGGAGAGTGGACGGAGGGGGTGGAGACAGATGGGCGCTGTGGAAGATGGTGGATGGGTTGGGGGGGGGGGGATGTGAAGAAGCTGAAGTGACCCTGTGGACCAGCTGCTGATAAACTGCAATCACTGAGCACTCTGTCAGCCCAGACCCTCATCTGTCACTGTCATGGCGTCCCATTGCAGCCCCCTAGCTTGTGCTGCTGCCGCCCCTATCTCTTCCTCCTCCTCCTCCTCCTCCTCCTCCAACTCCTCCTCCTCCATGTCCTCCTCCTCTTCCTCCTCCTCCAACTCCTCCTCCTCCTCCTCCTCCATGTCCTCCTCCTCTTCCAACTCCTCCTCCTCCTCCTCCTCCTCCTCCTCCATGTCCTTCTCCTCTTCCAAAACCTCCTCCTCCTCCTCCTCCTCCATGTCCTCCTCCTCTTCCACCTCCTCCTCCTCCTCCTCCTCCTCCTCCTCCATGTCCTCCTCCTCCTCCTCCTCCTCCTCCACCCTTCTACCATCCATCCACGGCTCCTATTCGTCATCCTCCAGCTCATCTACTTTTAAGTTGTGACTGCCTCCTCCGCTGGCAGGGTCTGTATCCCTCTCTCTTAACCTTTCTGCTTCTCTCCTTCATACCTTCATTATTTCCGTCACGTTTAACACTTGTGTGATGTGAAAAGGGCTTCCCGTTTTCCCTCGTGCCAGGCCTAGATAGAAACCACCATATCCTCCTCCTCCGTCACCCTATCCCCTCCCACACCACCACTGTCTCCGCCATCTCCCACACCATCTCCACCACAAGCCAACCCCGTCACCAACACCAAGAAAACATCCACCCATAATATCCCCATCATCCATCAAAAGATATTAACTCAGATAATTCATGTATGCAGGTCAGTATTTATTTTAATTATCAGACAGTTTTAGTCAGTTATATTTTTTCCTGAACTTATTATTGATTGTATTTTAACATTTGGTTCATAATGTTCTCATGTTGTGCACTTTGAAAAACAAGCTCTTTCTTTTCCCATCTTTTGTTTCCGGCGAACCGTGCTGTTACAGCGAGAGGTTACATAATGAGCTTTGCATGGAGCTCCTGGGAAAGGCCTTAAAGCCCTATACTTTCCATCTCTCTCTCTCTCTCTCTCTCTCTCTCTCTCTCTCTCTCTCTCTCTCTCTCTCTCTCCCTCTCTTTCTCCCTCTCTCTCTCCCTATCTTTCTCCCTCTCTCTCCCTCTCTTTCTTTTTCAAGCAGTGTGGGATTACTGGGTCGTCATGAGTCACAATAAAAATAAATCCACACACTCACACACACACACAGACATAGACAAACACACGCACACAAAGACACACACACACACACACACACACACCTATCCACACAGAGATAGGTAGCAGGTGGAAGGAGAGGGCTGAGGGAGACTAAATGGGGTTAACGTATCTTTACTCGATGAGAACTCTGTGTGCTGGATGTATAGTCCTCTCCTTATTATCCTCTGACCTCTGATTTTCTTTCGGTAACCAGTGTGGATTGTTGTGCCTGAGGCTGGGCAGCTACTGTTATAGGTGTTGTAATGTGGAATGTTGTCTCGGATGGAATTTGTAACAGCAGATACAATATAGCGTCAGAAATGCCTTGCGGAAGAGAAAGAAAACCCCCCCAAACCACTTAATGGTTTATATAAGCAGATCTTGTGTTCCAACTTTTTTTATTCCCATTTCTTTATCCCAACTATTGAATAGGATACAATGGCCCGCCAAGTCATATACAACTATCTTCCACTTTTGACAGGGAATGTCAATAATGCCAACTATTAAAAAGTAAAGCATATAAGGTAGGTGAGACTTAAATATGTGATTGCAAATAGATCACTTACAATAAGAGGGGATAAATGTGCGACAGCAAGGAGAATTATCGACAGTGAAGATTACTATAATCTGTGCACCTGCACACCTGTTCTGGTGCTTTTTTCTGACTCTCCTCCTCTCCTCCATGTCTCGAGTGTTTCTCTCTCTGGCCTGCAGTTATCCTCGGTGCTCAGTAGCCACTTCTCGACCACGTCCTCAGTCTCTCAAGCTCATATCCTTTGCTTATTAGCCGGAAGTCTTAGACTTTTTGTGTTCTTTTACAGCTCAATTCACCCCTTAAGAACCGGCCAGATCTTGTGATTGTGACACAAATATCTCCGTGGGTTACGCAGGATGTCCCAATCTCAAATTATATAGATTTTGCCGTTCGGGACTTCCGCTAAAAAGGCTTAACAAGGAATCATATCCTGGCGGCTGTGTACCTATCGCTCCCAGCAATTTATTCACACCCTCGAAACTCATTTTACCTGTAAATATAACTAGATTCGAGGAAGCACCCATTATTTTACCTTAAGGGTTGTCAATGGATGTAGGCCTATCTTTAACGTATTTACTTTCTAGTTCCAAAATGGCTTTAATGCCCCATAAACCCTAAACCCATAGTGACGTGACAGGGCTATTCCAGGTCAGAATTTTGCTTCTTGCTAGTTGGCATAGTAGCGTTCTAGTTCTAGTGGCTTCGAACATATGGGATATAAGACACAGGATACTGTATTGGCAAGGGGGTTGGATGACAGCCAAGAGGAGCTGGGTTCGATCTCCAACGTTTGTAGTGATTTTTGTAGGGATACTTGAGCAAAAGGTCAACCTATACCTACCCAAAAAAAACCTGTTTACCTGAATTCACTGAAAGTTGCTTTAGAAACTAGCATCTGTAAAAGCAGCACCATGAACGAATATTAAATATAATAATCATGACACTAGACCAATATGACTGGGCCCCAGAATGATAAGTGTCTGAAATAGTAATAGGACCTATAGCTCTAGTTTGGTGCCAGTTTGTGATGATACACATATGTGGTGGGATGTTCAAGTGGTGAGCTGTCAAACCCTCAGCCGAAATCCCATAGGGATGCCCGAGCACGATGGATTAACCCCTTCTTACCTGCTCCCTTATAAGCTGCCACTGTCAAGTAGCTTGGAATAAGAGCGTCTCCTAATGACTTAATTGCAATGTTCAAACAAGAAGCCCCGCTCACTCACACACACACAAAAGGATAGAAGCCATGTAATTTCAGTTCTGCCCTCTCACTGGCTCATGGGTCCTAACTGGAGGGGTGATTTGAAGGAAAAGCACATGGGCGCTCGTGATGGGATCTAAATTTAGAGCGCCCGCCAAAAAACACAACCCCCATCATGCGTTAATTGACAGTGAATGCAGTGACCTCTCCTGGATCCAAGGGAAATGCAGCTGCCCCTCGATTTAGCCCGTTTCCTACAGCCTCCGCTCTGGCTGGCTCCCAGCCGGGCCCAGACAGCCGCTCCCAGGCTCGCTTGATATTGTTTTGTCCTCCCGTCTGTGAATGGCTTGGATTCCCAGCTGATTGGCACAGCGGGGGTCCTAGTAAATGGAGGCCGACTGGCTGATTTGAGTTTGGTCAAACAGATGAAATTGTCCTCTCATGCCTCTACATTCTTCCAAATGCCCATTGCGTGTGTGTGTGCCTCTGTGGGTGTGTGCACTTTTCATTTACATAAAAGTGGTTTGTGTGTGTGTGCGGGTGTGTGTCTGTGTGTATGTCTTTGTCTGTCTGTCTGCATGTCTCTCTGTCTGTGTGTCTGTACGTGCTCTTTGCCTTAAAGTGGTTGGATAGGAAATTGTCTTATCAGCGTGTGTGTGTGTGCGTGCGTGAATGCCCATGAGTGTCAAACAGCCAAAACATTTTATTTTTCGCCTGTCGCATTTTGTTAAGTGTGTCTCAAACACCTTCGTAAATCCCTCACATCCCCTTGTCACCTCCAACATCAATCCAGGCAGCATGAACAGCACCTCTCAAAATGGCATCCGTTTCATTACACGCTGCTCCCTGCAGTACCTTCTCTCTCTCTCTCTCTCTCCCTCTCTCTCTCTCTCTCTCTCTCTCTCTCTCTCTCTCTCTCTCTCTCTCTCTCTCTCTCTCGTTCTTTCTCATGGAGAGATGCACAATTGGACCCTCTGTTCAGCAATTTGTCGTAGCCACTGTTATCAGAGGCACAAACAGTGACATACATAGCTAGAGTTCGGGGAAATCACAAAGGTGTTACCCATGTTACATTACAAGTCAGCGTGCTAAATGTGGCAGCGTGTTAATGTTATATCCATCCTACAACTCAGACGCGTGCATCCGGCCATGTGAGTGCTACGGAGCATAAAATCCACCTTCTCATTGAGCAAAAAACACACATCCTGAACCAATTAGGATTCATTGCAACGTGTCAAGGACAATCTACAAAGACGTTAAGGGGAAAAATGTACACAAGCACACACACAAAACTAGTGCACTCACACAAAACAAGAGCACTACCAAAGTATGGAATATGTCATATAAGAAGAAGAGAAGCGAGCTATTCAAAGTGACAGAGGTCTGGGAATAAGACAATAGTGTCAGGAGGAACCATCACATAATGAATTATTGTAATGTTAATGTGATTTAGTACAGCCTTCCCAGATGATGAAGCCTCCCTGATTAATTAGGCAGGAGAGTGGCCAGCCATTACATCTGCTCTTGGTGGAGTATAAAGATTAAGATACTATGTATTTTATATATGGGACGTGGTTGAAACTTAAAAGGCTGCGCATCACATTGTAATTATGATAATTAAGATCGTAATTTCTGAAGGTTATGCATGGATATCCTTAACATGTTTTTTTTCCTTCATTGAAAGTTAGATTTGCAGTGACCTGCCAATTTAAATATAACAAGTACCTTAAGGGGGAATGTAAGGTAATTATGTTATTTTAATTTGAATACAGACTCAGTATTAGGATAGACCCGTGCTTAAATTTAACCTATTATTTAGCAGAACATTTTATTACTTCATTATCTGATTTTTTATGAACTTTAACTTCATGCCTGCCTATTTTGGTAAATTGATGGATGTACGAATCATATGATTCTCTATCCATTATACTTTTTTATATTTTGTATGTTAAATAAATAAATAAATGAATTTATGATATATTGATAGTTATATCGCTAAAGAACATGTATATGAGATTTATTTTGTAGAAATAGGATGGAACTTAGTGTGGAAATAGATTGTGTCTTAAGCACATACGCTAAATGACGGCCTATAGTTATACGATTCAGCACAGCGGAAAATACTGCTTTTGAAAGCTAATGTAAAGTTTGTTGGCACTGACCTTGAACTTATTCTAGACATTTATTCTGTCACAGAGTTTGCCTTTTCATAAACTCTGTGGGTTATAATTAACATTTCTCAATTGACGTGTGGAAGTTGCCATGGCCATATGCTCATCCCTCTCTATCTTGCAGCAGCTGATAAAGTAGTCTTCTCTTTTAACCAGAGAACACAATATGGCAGCTCTTGGCACAGCTTATTGTCTTGCCTTAATGCCAATGGGACGGCACCTTAATGTTGCAACTAGAATTCGTTTCTCACCAGCAGGTGGCAGTGTTGCTCTTTAACAGATCTAACAATGGCTCCCGATTCGACATGCACTTAAAACCTGCATTGATTCATTTGAGTAGAAAATGTTGTGTAGACTTCGGTGTTTTGGCTACTGCATGATTTGGCTTGCTCTCCCCGACAGATTAACAGATGAACTGATCACTATAGTGTATTTTAATTTGATTTTTAGAATCAATATATACGGTCTAGTAATTGCCTCAAAACAAACGAAGAATTATCCCTCTGTCTCTCTGTCTCTTTCAGAAATGGCTAAACGTTTGAAAGCAGCCAGTATTTCTTTGATAACTTCGCTGAAATAGGTTGAGCCTTGTCGTCGGTTTTACAATAAACAATGCCACGTTTGTCTTCTGTGTGTTGTATATAAAACAACCAAAAGAAATTACATTATTGCATTAATGTCTTTGATGCCAGCACAATACTCGAGGCAGTAGAAAACCTTTTTAGCTCTTCTGCATGGTTGCTATTGGGTGTTAGGGCACATTGTTAATTTCAATTAAAATTAATTTCCTTTCATTTAAATTTTGTAAGGTCAACTAACTTTGAATGGCTCTGAGACGGGCCCCTATTATCATTAAATGTGTCCTGATTGGGGCTGGCCACAAATGAACTGTTTATATGCTTGGAATAGAAGAGGAAATTATGGGGTGCAGAATCATCTAGGGAACAAAAAAAAATGATAAAGATAATCTCCCATTTTAATGAATGAATTGTGTTTCATGTAAGAGAAATTAATTACATACCAAATATCGCTTATTAAAACAGACAAAGAAATTAACCACGTGGCAATCAGTTGAAATAGAAAGACACTTAATTTGTCCTATGAATTAATGTTGAATAAAACACCATTCATTAAGAGGAACAATAAGAGAGTTGCGGTTGGAAGAAGTACAGGCATAAGGCGGTGATCAGAGTTTTGTCTCTCAGTGAAACTTTCACTTTAAACATGGCCGACAACTTGAGCGAACCCATCAGAGATTAATAAACAGTACATTCGCTCTCGTCCGTTCGCAGTCAAACTGTCTTCAACAGACAAGGCTCTGGATAAGGGCACTGTCTGTTATGTGGTGTGTCTGTGTGTATGTGCATGCATGGGTGGAAGTGTGTGTGTATGGGTGGATGTATGTGTGTGTGTGTGTGCATGGGCAGATTTGTGGGTATGGGTGGATGTGTGGTCCTGGTGTGAGTAGGGAATGTTGAGAGTGTGCATGTGTGTGTGTGCATACACATTTACGTAGGTATTTTTGCGTTATCATCAGCTGTATTACCCAACATGTAACTCCCATTAGATTGTGAATCAAGATGACATTTAGTTATCCTACAAAATCACCATTCTCAATAACTCATCTTAGAATGCTAACTATACACCTGACCTTCAATATTTACCATCGAAAATCTATTAAATATTTTTGTTGTTATTTTTCAAGCTACATTGTGATGGCCTACTGCTTAGGTTGTACTACCAGAACACTGTTCCCTATTCATGTCCTGAATCGGTCGCTCTAAGGGGGGACACGTGAAGGTCATCAATCATTAATATTCCAAGCAAGAAAAATATATGTTTCTAAAAATAAACAATGTCTTCTTTTTATGTTTAACATATTTAGCACTCGTCGTGTGTGGATATAATCAATGTTATTCTCATTGAGACCAAAATATTACATTTTCATGATGTGAATTTGAAATTGTGATTTTAGAAGAATCAATTTCTATCCCTGGCTAAACACAGTCCTTTATGGCAGACCGCTGAAGAAGGCGGTGAAAACATATTGGTGGGTTCATGAAATGGTAAAAGCCTACCTGTCTGTCTGTCTGTCTGTCTTAATCCCTTCCACAGTTCGGCCATCCATCATTGATACATGTATCCATCTGTCCGTCTGTCCATCTACCATCCAAGACGTCTGTCTATCTAGCCTCCATCCAGCCATCCGATCCGCTTGTCTGTCTGTCTGTCTGTCTGTCCACGCATGACCCATCCATTACCTTGGCCTGTTACGGCCTCATCAATGAAAGAAGTTTGAATTGCACTGTGTTTCCTTGAATTTCTTAAGAACCTCTATTTTCTGAGCAGGGCTCCGCTCAGCCTAATTTAAAATGGAGCCAGGAGGACCTTATTTGTGAGGTTTTGAGAGGTGAACATGAGCGAGGCCGTTGCTGAGAAGTGGCATGTGGAATTGGGGGCAATTGTATTAAGTATTAAGTCAGGACCGGTTGTGCAGGCTGGATGGAAAGGTCGCAAGGGTCGGGATTCGCAGAAGAATCCTAATCAGGTTGTGTTGCAAGTCTAATTAATTACAGCCTGGAGGCCAAGGGATCATGCAGACTTACATGCACTTACACACACCTAATACACACACACCTACACACAAACACACACACACACCCACACACACACACACACACACACACACACACCAAACTCGCTGCAATTGCGCACACATATCCGGACGAGCCTCTCTCACATGCCTCAAAGTTTGCATGCATGCACAGACACACAACGCAGATAGCCATACAACTTCCACTCTAGAGTGAATAAAGGGAGTACATGGAAGGGTTCCTCCTGTCACTTTGTGTCCTGTTCACTCTCTGACACGCACGCACGCACACATGCAAATACATTTACAAACATATACACATACACACACTCACACATACAGACATACAATTACACACACCCTTGGAAATGGAAGCTAATAAGTGTGTACCTCCCTAACACACTTATTAGGTTTCATAGCCAAATGACGACGGGAGCAAATGGCAAGGAGTCAGGATTTCTTGGAATAAGTCCCAGTATCTGACTCATATCATTTGGTGTAGTTATACCGCAGTTTGGGCGTGCCTGTGTTCTACCCCCGCTTCTATAACGAATTAGAATCAAGCAGTGATTCAACTCCCCGGGGTAGTGGATCATCGACAAATTAAAGGGCGACCAATATCAGGCATTAACCTCGGCTGTTTTCTTCATTTCTTTTGTGCTGAGTCTGCAAAAAGAGGGAAAAAAGCACCCCGCCGCGAGTGGAATAACTCAAACTTGTAAAAGTGATACCGATCCAGAGTACATATTGTTCCAATCGATACCCAAGGAGCCTGCACGGAAAGGCAAACAATTGGTTGGTATTCAGGGGAGGCGGGCCCTGTCCGTCTCACTACCGCCGTAACTCGGTCTTCAGACGGTAGCCGCGCCCGCTAATGAAGACACGCTCATTCAAATCACGCTCGGCTACACGTGTCAATGGCATCGATGGAACGGCAGAGCCCCCGGCTCTGCGCTCAGCACACACCCCCCATCACTGTTTACCGACAACGGCTGACCTCTTGACCTCTTCCTTTCTCGTCACAGATAAGCACAGATAAGTCAGTGTCATGCGACGTCTGACCTCTGACCTCCGTTTACAGGGGAACTGGTTTACGGGAGAGTTTAGCATAGTAAGAAATAAAATACCTAAAATGTTTCAATTAAGCTCAAGAATGCCAGTGTGCCTCGCTACTTGAGTTTTTGTTCCTCTTCCATCCCATTCTCTCTCTTCGAGGTTTCAACCAAGGCCATAATGAAACTGAGGTTTTCAGGATTCGATTCCCTTTCACTTTTTCTCTATTTTTCTCTTGCCTCACTAGACATTTGTGCTTCTCCCCGCCCTAATTTCTTCAATAGCTGTAGAAATATGCATTCTCCGATGAGAGTACTTTTCCGCTTAAACATTACTTAATAAAATGTTTAATAGCAGTGGGGGTGTGAGGAGTCCATATGCCGCGCCTCTCCCTTCAGCCAGCGCTGTGTTTATGTAAATAAAAGGAAGGCTGGGACTGGGCTGGAGTAGTAGACCCCCACAGCCTTCTGTCACTAAACGCTGCTCCTCTACTCACAGCAGTGAGTAGGTGTATGGGTGTATGGCACCGGGCTGGGTGATATGGAAAAATGTGTTACCACGATAATCATGGGTATGTTTTGGTCTAAGAGACGTAGGAAGGAAGGGCGTGTGTTATCTCCATGACTACGAACCATTTCTGATCCTTTTTTTTAGTGCCGCCGTTGTGTTGGATCGTCTGGATGAGTGCAGCAGACGCAGCTGCAAACATCCGCGCACACTTTGGCGTTCTGTCGGTTTCTCGAGAAGATTCACCCTCTCTGGGACACAGCCGTCCACATCGACCACTGGCAAGAACGAGCCCCACACATCCACAAACACACCGTGGTGTAGGGCTGAACAATTTGGGGAAAAAATCCAATAGGGATTATTTCTACCAATATTGCAATTGTGATTTCGTATATACATAAAATATATCCTTGTGTTCTGTATTATTCATTAAATGAGCAATAAATAATTCTATAATCTGACCAACACAACATTGGAAGCAGTCAACATAGCCTACTGCTCTTTCCTTTAGTCCAGGCCTAAAGGAAAGTTTTTCTAGAGGAATTGATATTATAACATCTTTATTTAACTCTTTTTTTGTGCAGTCTTTGCAATGTCGGTTTGAATGTGATTAATCGTTCAGCCCTACCGTGGTGTTACAATGTGAGTGTCCGAGAGGCTTACCCCTCTGGGATTGGCCTCATATAGACGCTGAAGATGAGCAATACCCCTTCCTTTCATCAAAACATCCCATGTATTTAGAAAAATCCATCATAACGGATTTTCAAAAACGTTTTTTCAAAGTGTAAAATAGTTTTGCGAATGGCAGTTTGGGGATGAGGGGGAATATGTTAAGTGGTCGTGCAATCTTTAATACATTTATGTTTTGGAGACATTTGTTTATTTAGGTTGTTTGCCTGTTTCCGATAACTACTCGATCTGAGAAAGATGGTATGTTTCAAACCATTTTCACGTACCGCAACACTGACTTTGATCAATATTAATGATCATTGCATAATATACAGATCTAGTCTACCACAAAGTTGAAGAAAACATTGCAACAAACAATAACGTTCAATGTCAAAGGACCTTTTCATGTAAGCTATGATCTATAGTTTTAGTGACTATCAAGGAACCTTTCCACTTGACACTTGGACACTCAATGCTGTCATAGACGATGCCGCCATTTTGGAAGTACATACTAGAACCTTACACAATACAGGCCAGTCCAGGCCACTGTAGCTGTTGTTAAGTGAGAGGTGGGGGGAGGGGGTGTTTAGTTGGTTGCAATCTGCTACCTCATGGCTAAATGCTACTAAATTCTAGAAAACTGGCCCTTTAAATTAGCCTGGTCCTACCAGACTCTCGTACTTCAATTCATTTGTACAGAGAGTATGGACCTACTCAATTGACAAACGTTAACTCACTTGAAGGCGGGTGCCTGTTGAAGTTTAAAACTATTGGATCTGCCCACTGCCACTCTGGATCTGCCTTAACCAATCACTAACGTTTGGCCGGGAATCACGTTGCGCGCAGGCTGTAAACAAACCAAACACCGTGCGTGAAGATGTCCGTCAACGAGAGCTGACTTTAACGTCATTGTTCTCAGCCACTCCCTCTGTTCGCTGATTGAACGCAGAAAATTTTGATGGCGAAAACCCACAAACATACCGCAGACCCAGACCTAGTACTGAAGGGAAATTCAAGTTGAGCGAAAGTACTATTAAATATGGTATCAGACTGAAACTACTTTTTCTTTCTCACGCACCAATTACTAAATAATACATTCATGCTATGAAATCTGGTGTCACGATAAGGCGTTAACTTTATATCATAACCATAGCAACCAATACCGTTCAAAGAAGATAAACGATAATATTGAATTATAGCCTAGCCCTAATGGGGCTTTGTTCTTCTGTCGTCTAAGAATGCCGGGTATTGATTGCGGCCATGGTGAAAGAGGTGTACACACCCTAACACAGTGTCGAGAGTTGTTTTTTTGTTCCCTCCTGTGTTGTTTGTTTTGCTAAATAGACAGCGTTTTAAAGGGCGGTTCTCCAAACTGCGT
This sequence comes from Pollachius pollachius, assembly GCF_949987615.1. Taxonomy (NCBI): domain Eukaryota; kingdom Metazoa; phylum Chordata; class Actinopteri; order Gadiformes; family Gadidae; genus Pollachius; species Pollachius pollachius. The sequence goes on along the minus strand of NC_136943.1, from coordinate 11,875,585 downwards.
TGCCACTCAAAGCTCTTTACAATTAGTGCCTCACATTCACTCATTCATACACACGTTCACACACCGACAGCGGTGTACGTTCACCAAGGCAAGGGAACAGCCAGCAAGTCGGGAGCAGTTAGGGTGTGCTGTCTTGCTCATGGACTACCTGACGCTTACTTAGTTTTATTTGGAGCCAGGATCTAACCAGCAACTTTCCTGTTGCCCGACAACCTGCTTTACCTCCTGAATCAAGGGCTTCTCATCATGCCCTCACCTTCATCTTCATTCGTCAGCGGCCTGAGCTGAACCAATCTCTTTCTTAATCACTCTCATTCTCTCTTTGGCTCACTTTGGACTTATGCTTAAGCCTCTCCTCACTCCAAAATGAGTTACTCTGAAAACTGGTCTTTGGGTGATTAGAGCCAAAGTAATAATAAGCACCCCGCGATAAAATGAAACCCCTGATTTGTCTCTTGAGAATCAACAAAGTATCTCATCTGCTCTCATACAATCTGATCTTCTCTCATCTCATTCCCGTCCTATTTCATCTCATCCTGTCTATAAAAATAGGGCCATGCTTTGTTGCCATCCCGCCAAGTGGGTCTGATGTTTATTTAACCGTATATTCGGGCCGGGTGGACCTCTTCAGTGTGATTACATGCTTGTTGAGAGAACTCTCCAGTGGCGGGTAATGAGGGGGTGCTTACCTAAGCAGACTCCACCCCCCTTTCCTCTCCGCCAGTCCAAACCCCGTTTGATTAAGGGTGCCCTGTGCAGGCCCTCCCCCCCCCCCGCTGGTCCCCAGAAAGCGTTTAGCAGGGCTAATTCACAGTCTGGCCGTGTGCACGACGCATCGACTGTGAAAATGAGCAGGTAGAACGGGAGATAGATGGCTGGAACAGATGGACGCGTGCAGCAGACAACCCAGTCAGCAGGTGCACACACAGCCAGACAGATTGGTGAACAAATCTCCCACCGAAACTATAAGGGTGAACAGCGACAGGATATAGAGGACGTGAGTGTATATGTGCGTGTAAGCATAACAAGCGCAACATTTCAACATTTTCCCCCTACAAATACCACAAACCCACGCAAACACACAAACAAACACACAACCACACATCCACACACCAATTCAACACACAAAGCACTAAAGTTAACAAACTCCTGGATGCGGATTTCTCTGCTAACAAGCACAAGTGCGTGGTCCTGACAAATTGGTGTGTGCATGTAGCGGTGATGAATGGGTGTGTGTGCATGCTTTCATTAACGACACTCAGAGTAATGAGCAGGTTGCCCTAGATATAACCTCTGCATGCGGAGTTAGAGAGATGGATATCGCATTAGACGTCAGCGAGGTTGTGAGGACACGCGCATTCATGTGTGTGAGTGTGTGTGTGCGTGTATGTGTGTGTGTATGTCTCTATATGGCGTGTCTATGTGCTTTCATTGCATCAGTCACTGCACGTTTGCGTTTGTGTTTTTGTGTGTGTGTGTGTGGTTTTGTGTGTGTGTGTGCGGCAGGTTGCAACGTGTGTTTGTGTAAGTTAGTAAATTGGGGGAGATGAATGTGCTTCAGCCACAGGGAACATTATTATATGGAATTACATCACCGCAGTCCTTTGGGGGTCATTGACTGGATGTCAAGGATTTCCTGGACCTACTAAGCATTAAGTTGTCACTGCCTCCAACAGACTATTTGTATGTCTGTAAACACCACGCTTAGCAGGGGAAAAATCGGACCATCGCTCAATCTATTCTAGGCTTTGGTGAGACAATTTACTCATCTGCAAATGGTGTGCGGGAAGCCAATCCAAAGACATTAGAGGATAATGTTGCAGCATGCAAGCATGCTTTTATTTACTTTCAGAATCACCCCACTTTGGCTGTTTGTGGCACAATGGAGTTTCTGATATTACATCCTCCTGGTGCTACTTGCAAAGTCTCCAAAGCCGTTCCCCACAAAATACACAACCACACTCTGCTGCCTCTGGCTCCATGACAAAACCATCATGGATTTTTTGCAATGGCTTTTTAATCCTGGTGGGGGCAAAGCAGGCTAGACTTCATATCTAGTGTTCATACTCTGCGTGAGATTCATTTAAAAGGCCATCCTGCCATGATTCTTTATCAAAACAACGGCATCGATTAAAGCCATTTCTGTTGTGGGGTGTAGATTTCCAGCAGTTGCCCACCCTAATATAGTACTGCAATATTGCTTCATGTGCAAAACTACAGTAAAAGTACCCGGAAAGTATCATTCTTCTCCCCCACGCCATTCTTACTTTAAGTCCCGTTGTTCCACAGCCTTCATCTTTAGGTCACAGAAGGCCAATTGTAGTCTAGATCCGTGCAGCTTAGAATGTGTCAAATCAACCTGAATGACTCTTTGAGCCATAATCGACGACCCGCTGGAGTGAATGAGGATTGCTCTCGGTGGTTTGTCTTAGTCGCAATGCATTTCTATGCTTTTGTGTGATGCGCTGCACCATGCTGTGAGGTAGCGTTGCTGCCACCGGGGTCAATAAAACATAGAGCAACAAAAACAGCAATACCATCTTTTTCTGGTGGATGCGTATGTTGGTAGCATTTCAGCTCTGTAATTATAATTGGACACGGAGGTCTTAGCGCTCTGAAGATATAAGGGGAGAGGTGTAGGAACTCACTCCTGGACCGAGTGTGGGTGTGTGTGTTTGTCCTAAACGCTGGCATAACAATATAAAACCGAAGTCCCAGTTTCCCAGTATATTAAATGAAAACAGAGCAAAAATACGAATGCAATCTAGAGTTAGGATGCGGGGAGGAGAAGGAAATGGCGCGTCCGTGTTGTGAGAGGTAAGAAAGACATCCAGTTCGTCACCAGCGGCGGGAAATTATGGGAGAAAGACAAAATATATCTTTCGAAGTTCCGTGATTGCCTCATCAGGACTCAAACCAGCGGCGGCCGAAGAGTGACCGCAGACGCCCCAGTGGATGATGGGATTGAATGACAAAAGAGAAATCCTCGGCTTAATCGGGATATTGGCGTGGACGGTGGGAGAGGGGGCAGGGGGGAGTCCACCATTTTGTTTGCTGTGTCTTTTTATATTTGCTACGATTTATTTTCCGTTTCATCCGCCTCCGTCTCTTGTATTGAGGCTGGCTGTCGGTGGGAGGGCCGGGGGGTGGGGGGCCAGAGTGATATCTTGTTTGGCTCCTGACAGCCCCACTCGGAGAGGAAAATGAAAAGAGATGGCGATAACGTGGGGGACTCTCACATTCTCGCCAACCTGTCCACCCCACGCTGTTCACGGTGGCCATTCAGACCTGGAAATTTAGGGGGCCCCGAAACCAAAATGGAGGTAAAAAAAAGCACTGAAATAGCGTGTGGCAGGCATGATTACAGAAAGAGAGAGAACGAGAGAGAGGAGGGAGAGAACGAGATGGCCTGTGGTTTGATTGGTGGGATAGTAGGGCGATAGCGTTGGAGGAAGTGATGTAATTTCCTCAAAGTGATTTGGGAGTGTGCCTACATACATAAAAACCGCTGATGCAGAAGCTGAAACAATGCTTTGATGGAAGGGGACTCTTCTGTTGAAGCAACCACAAACACACACACTTTGATTATTTGGATCTTCTTCGTGTTTACACAGTTTTAGTGGTATGTGCTGAATAGAAAGAGACCACTTTTATACATTTATCATTTTATTTGCGACTTTCAGCATGATTTAATAATGCCAAAATACATTTTTAAAAGGCTCCAGCCGAATCCACCATTTTCTCTTATCCTATCTTATCCCTATTTTGTAAGATCCAGTGACCACAAGAAAATAATAGCATTAAGAAATGTGTCGGCAGACAGTGTCTCAAGCAAATTAAGTTTAATTTGCAGAAGAGTGGCATTTATATATTCCGATGATTGACATTTATAACATTTATTTCGCCCACTGCTGTGAGACTTTGAGACCGATGTTTTGCTGGGAGAACGTCGTCCGATGCATTATTCGTCCTAGCTGTCTCTGCGGACAATTAGTCTGACTGATGAATTCAAGAACATGAGGCCATTTTGTGCAAGAGATGGATCCCTCCTGTCCTTGCAGAAATCCATTTATGGAGAGCACGCCTATTTTCAAATCAGAGAAAGGGGAAACATTAAAAGTTTAATGTTTGGTAATGGGGTAGTTTAAAAGCAGAATTCTTTAAAGTGAACCAAAGGTATGTGTCAGGACAAAAAAAAAAGTGTAAAGGGTGTATTCCAAATAAATATTTTCAATAGGCACACCCTTTTCCATTGTACATCGTACAAAAACTGTGCTTGTTTTGTTTATGGTGGCTCAACCTTCATTCACAGATAAACAGAAGCCATTAGGTCTACTTACGTTTCAATAAGGCACGGTGTGTGTCTCTTTATGCATCTGTTAACTAACTCCCTACACCTTAATGAAGATCATCGATTCAAGGTGAGTTCGAGCCAATCAGATCTAATTAAAGCAGACGGCTGCAAATAATTTAAACAAAAACCAATGATGCTGTGTGTTTACACGGCAAGGCAGCCTCACTTGTAAACCTGTCCCCTTTTTTCTCATACTACTTTCATTATCCAGTCAGCCAGTGTACGTACTGTGTGGTACGTATGGTCTATTCATTGCAAAAATATGAAACTTGGTGAGTACGATTGAACCATGTTGTGACTTAAGCAGACGTTTATAAAAAATAAATCGCAGTGGATAGTCAGAGTTTAAAAAAGCGAGGTCTTTTATAAGCCATATGAAAAGAGGTGAATAAGGAACATCATAATAAACCAATCACTAACACTAAAGCAGTACACATACAAGGGCTTCACCTCGTATAATGCCAAACATCTTCGCAACTCGCACCGGATTTTATTCCTGCCGTCGTCGGGAGGGTAAGCTGGTGGTATGTCGGCTCCTTTGGTGACCCCCTCGTCCTTGTGAAATGCGCGGGGTGTGTGAGTGTCTGAATAGAAGGTCGGTGCTCAGTGTAAAACCCACTCAGCCGCCGCAAAAAACAACCCCGTGATGGAGCACCTGTGCAGCACATTCATGTGGTTCTCAAAGGAAGCCTGGTTTTACATTTTCCAGTCGGCATGGCGACATATGCTGAAAGGAACCCCAGTGGGTTCTGGGAACACCTGGGCCTGACCCAGGCCATGCTCGTACACAGATGGTCATAGGTGTTGTTGATGCCTGTAAGCATCTATTGCTTCGATTATGTGTTTACAAGTCTAATCAAAACCTCCTTGGCTGCCACCTCCACCATACACACCTCGACAGCCTGCCCCCCTCTACACCCTACCCACCTCTACACCCTACTCACCACTACACCCTACCCCACCTCTACACCCTACCCCACCTCTACACCCTACCCCACCACTACACCCTACCCCACCACTACACCCTACCCCACCACTACACCCTACCCACCACTACACCCTACCCCACCTCTACACCCTACCCCACCTCTACACCCTACCCACCACTACACCCTACCCACCACTACACCCTACCCCACCACTACACCCTACCCCACCACTACACCCTACCCCACCACTACACCCTACTCACCACTACACCCTACCCACCACTACACCCTACCCACCACTACACCCTACCCCACCTCTACACCCTACCCCACCTCTACACCCTACCCCAACGCTACTCCCTACCCCACCTCTACACCCTACCCCAACACTACTCCCTACCTCACCTCCACACCCTATCCCACCACTACACCCTACCCCACCTCCACACCCTACCCCAACGCTACTCCCTACCTCACCTCCACACCCTACCCCACCTCCACACCCTACCCCAACGCTACTCCCTACCCCACCTCTACACCCTACCCACCTCTACACCCTACCCCACCTCTACACCCTACCCCACCTCTACACCCTACCCCAACACTACTCCCTACCTCACCTCCACACCCTATCCCACCACTAAACCCTCCAGCCTCCAAAGGGGGTGTGGAATAGTGGAAGAAAAAGAGCCAAGCGTGAGGAAAGTTCACCAGTAAATGCATGCCGAGAATTGTTAACCCTCTGCTCCGGAGCAGATTGGCTGAGGATTCAGGATGTTGAGGAGCCAAAATGATGCGTCAACAAAAATCCCCCGGAATATGAATAGACCATGAGTGTTCTTTTCATATATATCTAATAAGGTCACTCATTTGCATCCACTTTGCATTCATACAAACCGACGAGGATGGCTTAGGAAAGGCCGTTTGGGGTAGGAGACGGCCATGCGATGCAGCACCTGGGCTCTTTTGGGGGCTGTTGAATCGCTGCAGGGATGCCATTTTCATTTTTTCGGGCGGCATTTACATGCTTTACGACTGTCCCCTCTGAGTTATATCAGGGCCCTTCATTACTTGAAATGAAGCTCAGATAAATGTTGCTGAGGAAGTGTAAAACACAAACACTCAGTGTGCGTGTATGAGTGTGCGTGCGCGTGTGTGTGTGTGTGTTATTTAGTGTTCTCTGAGCCCTTGTGTGTGTAAACTATACGCATTCTGCAGACTCTGCTTCACACGCCTCTCTCGCCGTTCTGCTGAAGAAGCACTTCCTGTGCAGTGCTGCAGGAGGTCACTGTCTGACAGCACCGCACACACACACACACACACACACACACACACAGTTGGGATTGGACTGACTTTCGCACGCAGCACACATACACAGACATACACTCACACACACATTCACACATGTGTGTTTGTGACATTTGACTCGTATAGATACAGCCCCCAGTCTAACTAGTCAACCGACATCGTGGTATTCACCTATGGTTATCCAAAGACATTGGAGCCATCAGTTCGAATGCGTATCTCCAGCCGATATATATGATATAGCACAGGATATACCATTGTTGCTGCAGGTTGTTGGACTTTTGCTAGTCCTTGCGCTATCAAATCCGCCTGCAGTTATACATCCAGCCCCATACCCCTGAACGTTTGAACGTTGATCTCGGGAGAAAGAAACTAACCGCTCGATCATCGGGGAGACAGCACAGCCTGTCTCGCAATGCAGCATCTCCCACAATGCATTTAAAAAAGAATACTTGTTTTCCCAGCCAATGTTGCCACTGCATTGCATCCTAAATGCATTCGACCTTGCTGTGCACCTAGAGTGACGCGCTAACCCCTGGTTATTGTGGGTGCTATATAGACACGTTCACTAGGATTCCTCCGGGGGAGGTTATGGCTTCTGAATCTGTTGTCTCACAGCCTTGAGAAAACCCACATATTCACAAACTAGGAGCAGAATAGATCAGAATTATTGAAGAAGACCAATGCCCCCAGTATATATTATGAAAATATATTACAAAATAAGCACTGTGTGTGTGTGTCGTAGAGGTGTGTGTGCTGCATGAGCGTGTGGATGTATGTATGTGTGTGGGTGTGTGTTTGCGTTTCTGTATGTGTGTGTGAGCGTGTGCATTTCTGAGCATCTGTGTGTATGTGTGGGAGAGAGTATGGATGTGTGCGTGTTTGTGTAAGAGAGGGTATGGATGTGTGGATATCTGTGTGTGTGTGTGTGTGTGTGTGTGTGCGGTTGTGTGTGTGTTGAGCTCCTGTAGCCGGGCAGTAATGAGAGCTTGCGGCGGGATTAGGGGGAGTGTGATGTACAGAGGCCCTCTGCCAAGTGATTATCTCTCATAGACTGACTCCGCTCTATTTCCCAGAATGCCCTATTTCAGACACACCCCCTCCCCCCTCCAACACTATTTGTGGTTCCCTCACTGAATTCCCATACCTTATTTCTCAATTATTATCAAGCCAGAAAACCAGCTACTGACCTGGGATTCGATGCATAGCGCTTCAATGCATGGCAATGAAGAAGTATGGCTCCATGGTGGACCGAAGAAAATCCTGTAGAGCTCATGAATGCAAATCAATCGCAGCAAGAACATTAGTCTTTATTGGTAACTAAAGAACCCACTAACTAGAAGGGACAACGACAGTATCATTCTGGTCACGTCCGGTTGGCGTATTTCTCTGCGTGGTTTCCCGTCCCCTTCATCATCGGATTGAGAAACAAATGCATCCTGTTGTTATGATGTATACCCGGAATTAACATATCCAATTATTTAGGTGAAGTGAAATGCTTGGGGTCATGAATCACACTGTGACACCACTTCATGGTAAACAGCCGTACAGTGAAACTATGATTCAATACAGTTCACCATCTGAAAAGCATACACTTTAGTCTGTGAAGCAGGCCTACCAGGGCTAGTGCGTCAACAAATTTGCATTCTTTGATGGCAAGTCTACAGGATGAGTCAGAAATCATACAGAGAGTATGAATAGCGGAATAGGAGGTCAGTCTTTTTGAAATCATGAAATACGTCTATCCATTTGTATTCACTTTCATTACCAATATTTACGGTGGACCGAAACCATTAATAAAGAATACGGTCATGGTATATTTTACACTATAGCACAATGCTATTAGCTGCAGGTGGGTTTGTGCCTTGTGGTTATAAAGCTGCCTTAAACATATAAAGCTGTTTGCCACAGAACCGATTTAATCAGTTTAAAAAAACAAAACAAAACAAAGCAGCCAAAGTATATTCTTCAGGTTAGCACGACTAGCTCTAGGTTAGTGTTACTAACCAAGATTAACTTGACCAGCTCCAGGATGCGTGAATAGCTCCATGTTAGTGGGACTAGCTCCAGGTAAGAGTACCTAGCTCCAGGTTAGCGCGATTAACACCAGGTTAGCATGAATAGCTCCAGTTTAACGTGACTAGATAAATGTTACTGTGACTAGCTCTACGTTAGTGTGACTAGCTCCTGGTTGGTGTAACTAGCTGTAAGGTTAGCAGTGCTAGCTCCAGGTTATTGTGCCTTCTTCCAGGTTTGCGTGACTAGCTCCCAGATAGCCTGACTAGCTCCAGGTTAGCTTGACTAGCTCCCTGTTTGTATGACTAGCATCAGGTTAGCCTGACTAGCTACAGGTTAGCCTGACTAGCACAGGGAACCTCTGGCTCCCAGTGACAGAACCGATTTAATCAGTTTAAAAAAGAAAACAAAGCAAAGCAGTCAAAGTATATTCTCCAGGTTAGCACGACTAGCTCTAGGTTAGTGTTACTAACCAAGATTAACTTGACCAGCTCCAGGATGCGTGAATAGCTCCATGTTAGTGGGACTAGCTCCAGGTAAGCATACCTAGCTCCAGGTTAGCGCGATTAACACCAGGTTAGCATGAATAGCTCCAGTTTAACGTGACTAGATAAATGTTACTGCGACTAGCTCTACTTTAGTGTGACTAGCTCCCGGTTGGTGTAACTAGCTGTAAGGTTAGCAGTGCTAGCTCCAGGTTATTGTGCCTTGTTCCAGGTTTGCGTGACTAGCTCCCAGATAGCCTGACTAGCTCCAGGTTAGCTTGACTAGCTCCCGGTTTGTATGACTAGCATCAGGTTAGCCTGACTAGCTACAGGTTAGCCTGACTAGCACAGGGAACCTCTGGCTCCCAGTGACAGAACCGATTTAATCAGTTTAAAAAAGAAAACAAGCAAAGCAGTCAAAGTATATTCTCCAGGTTAGCACGACTAGTTAATCTTGGGTTAGTGTTACTAACCCAAGATTAACTTGACCAGCTCCGGGATGCGTGAATAGCTCCATGTTAGCGCTATTAACTCCAGGTTGGCGCGATTAACTCCAGGTTAGCATAAATAGCTCCAGTTTAACCTGACTAGATGAATGTTATTGTGACTAGCTCTAGGTAAGTGTGACTAGCTCCCGGTTGGTGTATATAGCTGTAGGGGGGTCATCCCTATGATCCCCAGGTCCTATGTTCCCCGGTTGCAAAGAGTTAGGGTCAGGTTTAGGGTTAGGGTTAGGGTTAGGGTGAGGGTTAACCCTAAACCTAACCCATCGGAGGAGAGACATTCTAACCGATCACAGGCAAATCAGAGGCGAAAAAGGCGGTACTTGCCCCTGCCATCCTACGAAAAAAAGATTTGCTCACAGGGTCCTATGTTCCCCGGTCACATACAAAGCGGGGAACATAGGACCCGGGGAACATAGATATGCTCCCGCTGTAGGGTTGGCAGTACTAGCTCCAGGTTATTGTGCCTTGTTACAGGTGTGCGTGACTAGCTCCCAGATAGCCTGACTAGCTCCAGGTTAGCTTGACTAGCTCCCAGGTTGCTGGACCAGCTCCCGGTTAGCATGACTAGCTTCAGGTTAGCTTAACTTGCTGCAGGGTGGCATGAATAACTTCAGATTGGCATGAGTAGCTCCAGGTTAGTGTGACTATCTCTGTCTTGCTATAGATTACTTGTACTTGCTGCAGGTTAGATTGAATACCTTCAAAGGAAATGTCAGAGTGATTTACTGATATAAATGTATGCATGATATGTCGGAGCAGCAAAGGTTATGAGATTAAAAAAATACCCACCAACTGTTTATTAAATAAAGACATACAATATAAAAATTTAAAAACATTTAGACAAAACATAATCTGCTTAGGGTCATCTGTTAAGAAAACAAAGAGAAGTTTGACAAATGGCTTTTATCAAAAGCGGATTAATGTGAATACAGATAGGCTACAAGTCATTATGTAACAAGCCAAGTAAAAATAAGATGAAAGTGGCCTCAAATCCAATAAGCTGCACATCTTGAAATTTGCCATTGGTGTCCTTTAATGTGAGACTCACTCCATCTTTCAGCATGAGTTTATTGGC